>NW_028317844.1:9536071-9844642 GCF_062004578.1 Staurois parvus
CCATTGCTGCTGCCAGGCCCCTAATCTGCCATGGGCCCCTATACCGCCTCCTCATGCTGCTGCCAGGTCCAGAGTCTCTCATGGGTCCCTGTACGGCCTCCCATTGCTGCTGTCTCCATCGCCACACTCTGCCATGTGCCACATTCAGGTCTCCTCACACTGCTGGTGTGTTCCATTTTTTGTCATAGGGTGCTGGCAGATTACGGGCCTCCCATAGCTGCTGCCAGGCCCCTAATCTGCCATGGGCCCCTATACCACCTCCTCATGCTGCTGCCAGGTCCAGAGTCTCTCATGGGTCCCTGTACGGCCTCCCATTGCTGCTGTCTTCATCGCCACACTCTGCCATGTGCCACTTTCAGGTCTCCTCACACTGCTGGTGTGTTCCATTTTTTGTCATAGGGTGCTGGCAGATTACAGGCCTCCCATAGCTGCTGCCAGGCCCCTAATCTGCCATGGGCCCCTATACCGCCTCCTCATGCTGCTGCCAGGTCCAGAGTCTCTCATGGGTCCCTGTACGGCCTCCCATTGCTGCTGTCTCCATCGCCACACTCTGCCATGTGCCACTTTCAGGTCTCCTCACACTGCTGGTGTGTTCCATTTTTTGTCATAGCGTGCTGGCAGATTACGGGCCTCCTATAGCTGCTGCCAGGCCCCTAATCTGCCATGGGCCCCTATACCGCCTCCTCATGCTGCTGCCAGGTCCAGAGTCTCTCATGGGTCCCTGTACGGCTTCCCATTGCTGCTGTCTCCATCGCCACACTCTGCCATGTGCCACTTTCAGGTCTCCTCACACACTGCTGGTGTGTTACATTTTTTGTCATAGGGTGCTGGCAGATTACGGGCCTCCCATAGCTGCTGCCAGGCCCGTAATCTGCCATGGGCCCCTGTACCGACTCCTCATGCTGCTGCCAGGCCCGTAATCTGTCATGGGCCCCTGTTGTCGCTTGTTGGCATATTCCACTCGTTCAGATGCTCCTTCTCCTGCTACTCCTCTTCACGGATTCCGTCAGCAGTCTTTCTTGGAATCCGTTTCCAAGAGACAACAGTTTGCGAGCACGCACCCGACGGTGCAGAAGCTGAACGTCCTCCTGTCCAAGTTGCTGCTGCCAGGCTCGTGATCTGTCATGCGCCCCTGTACCGCCTCCTCATGCTGCTGCCAGGTCCAGAGTGTGTCATGGGCCCCTGTACCGCCTCCTCATGCTGCTGCCAGGTCCAGAGTGTGTCATGGGTCCCTGTACGGCCTCCCATTGCTGCTGCCAGGCCCGTAATCTGCCATGGGCCCCCGTACCAACTCCTCATGCTGCTGCCAGGCCCGTAATCTGTCATGGGCCCCTGTACCGCCTCCTCATGCTGCTGCGAGGTCCAGAGTGTGTCATGGGTCCCTGTACGGCCTCCCATTGCTGCTGTCTCCATCGCCACACTCTGCCATGTGCCACTTTCAGGTCTCCTCACACTGCTGGTGGTTTCCATTTTTGTCATAGGGTGCTGTATGGCCTCCCATTGCTGCTGCCTCCACCGCCACACTGTGGCTCCACACTCTGGTTTTGGCCCCGTGACTGCCCAAATGAGTGAAGTGTGCGGTGATTCTAAGATCGACGGCACTCATCTGCATGTCATACTGACTGTCAGTATTATTTCTCTTCCCCAGCAGACTCCAAGGGCATTTAAATTAAAGGTACAGTGTTCTGCACTAATATAAAGGCTCTCTGAAGCCTAGAAACACCCTTTTATAAGTTAAATTCGCAGCGAATATATTCGACTCGAATCAAAATTTTTTCACGAATTCGCCGAATCAGTCGAATCGAATTTTTGAATAATTCGCTCATCTCTATTCACAAGCTTAGAAGTCACTTTCCCCGAAGTTACAGAAAACTTTGTATCTTTTAATAAACTCAAAGTAAACATTGTTTCCTTTAGGGATATAAATTCCAAGAAAACTTTCTCTTTTAGCTGGGGGAAGTGACAGCTGAATATGTGAGCTATAGTGAAGAAAAAAAAAGGGAGAATTACATTCAAAAACCAGAACTATAGTAAATAAAAAACAGCATGAGGTCCCCCCTCCCATCCATACCACGGTCTGGTATGTATCTTAAGGGGTAACTCCACACCAAAATGTAAACAAAAAACGGCGTGGGGTCCCTTCCGGTCTGGCATGAATATTAAGGGGTAACTCCATGCCGAAATTAAAAAAAAAAAACTGCATGGGGTCCCCCCCAAAATCCATACCAGATCCTTATCCAAGCATGCAGCCTGGCAGGTCAGGAAAGGGGGGGACCCCATGCAGTTTTTTTAATTATTTAATTTACGGGAATTATTTTACATTCAGCTGTCAGTGGGGAACCCCGCTGACAGCTGAAACATTAACACATGGTTGTCACTACCAAAATCCCGCACAAGTTATTTTATCAACTCATGCGGCATTTTAGTAGTGAAAACCAATGCAGCGTTCATGTTTCAGCTGTTGGCGGAGTTCCTCACTGACAGTTAAATGTAAAAGCATTGTAGGGAATTCTAAAAATAAAAAAAAAAACGGCGTGGGGTCCCCCCTCCCATCCATACCAAGCCCTTTGGGTCTGGTATGGATATTAAGGGGTAACTCCACGCCGAAATTAAATAAAAAACAGCGTAGGGTTCCCCCCAAAATCCATACCAGACCCTTATCCGAGCATGCAGCCCGGCAGGTCAGGAAAGGGGGGGACGAGCGAGCGCCCCCCCCTCCTGAACCATACCAGGCCACATGCCCTCAACATGGGGGGGTGCTTTGGGGCACGGGGGCTCCCCCCCAAATCACCTTGTCCCCATGTTGATGGGGACAAGGGCCTCATCCCCACAACCCTGGCCGGTGGTTGTGGGGGTCTGCGGGCGGGGGGCTTATCAGAATTTGGAAGCCCCCTTTAACAAGGGGGCCCCCAGATCCCGCCCCCCCACGTGAATGAGTATGCGGTACATGGTACCGCTACTAATTCACAAAAAAAGCAAAAGTGTAGTGTAAAAAAACACAGTACAGGGTCTTTGACAAGTTTTTTAATAAAACAATGTCCCCCGAAGTAGATCCAACGTCAATCACGGCGACCCAAAAAAAAAAAAAAAAAAAGCTCTGCTCTTGACCGAGGCTAGCTGCCTTATGCAGGAGACAGGATGACAGTTCTTAATTAGGTAAGGGGCGGGGCCATCCAGGGACATCAAGCATGTGATCCCACCCCATGTGACATCAATGATGTCACATGGGGTGGGGTCACTCACATATGAAATGGACTGTTGCTCAGTGGTCCAAAGTCTTTTTTTTCCGGATGAAATTAAATTTTGCATTTCATTTGGTAATCAAGGTCCCAGAGTCTGCAGGAAGAATGGAGAGGCACAGAATCCAAGTTGCATGAGATCCAGGGTGAAATTTCCATAGTCAGTCATGATTTGGGAACCCATGTCATCTGCTGGTGTTGGTCCACCGTGTATTATCAAGTCCAAACTTACTGCAGCCCTCTACCAGGAAATTCTAGAGTACTTCATGCTTCCCTCTGATGACCAGCTTTATGGAGATGCTTATTTCATTTTCCAGCAGGACTTGGCACCATCCCACACTGCCAAAAGTACCAATACCTGGTTTAATGATCATGGTATCACTGTGCTTGATTGGCCAGTAAACTCGCCTGACCTAAACCCCATAGAGAATCTGTGGGGTATTGTCAAGAGCAAGATGAGAGACACCAGACTAAACAATGCAGATGAGCTGAAGGCCGCTAAGCAACCTGGGCTTTCATGACACCTCAACAGTGCCAAAGCTGATCTCCAACATGCCACTCTGCATTGATGCAGTAATTCATGAAAAAGGAGCCCCGACCAAGTATTGAGTGCATACTATACTGTACACGGACATACTTTTTTTAGTAAGCCAGCATTTCTGTTTTAAAAATCCTTTTTTTATTGGTCTTATGTAATATTCTGATTTTCTGAGATACTGAATTTTAGGTTTTCACAAGCTGTAAGCCATAATCATCAAAATTAAATGAAAGAAATGCTTGAAATATATCACTCTGTGTGTAATGAATCTATATAATATATGATTTTCTCTGTTTGAATTACTGAAATAATTTTACTTTTTGATGATATTCTAATTTATTGAGATGCACCTGTATATATTGGCACTAAATGCAGAATTCTTATATTTTACATTCTACCACATATAACTTAAAGACATCTCCCAAACATGTAAGAGAATGGAATGGTGTTTTGCCCATGTTGTCTTTAATATGACATAAAAAGGAGAACCCTAGGTAAATGTCCTCCATGACAGTGCCCAGCTCCCTGTGCTTTTTGTCTTGACAGTTCTATGCCTAATAGATGTTAAAACAGCCAGAATTGATTTACAAGGCCATTTCAAGACTTAACCTCAAAGGGGTTCGGAATAAAATTCATGATTTGCAGGATTTTCAAACCCAGACTTCATTCCTCACTCATCTCCAGTCCTGATTGTCATCAGATGCCAAACTCCAGAGCCCACAGCTGGACTGGTGCATTGAAGTAATGCAGTGGAGGGACAACTGAAGTACTGAGCAGGTGTGCACGGGCCCACTGTATGCAACTCAAGCCTTCATTTTCAATTCCGAATGCTGTATACCTTTATGGCGACTGAGTGCACATTCTCATGTCATAGGTATACAGTATTAGCAGTGTTTCTGGAATTAAATTCAGAAATTCATGGCTTTATTTCACGTTTTCCTGTAGTTTCATTTTCTATTGCCATAACTTTGTACTACTATTAAAGACCAATTATCAGGGATTTTGTATAACCACGTTAAACATAGAAGGGCAAGCAAGCCTGTTGTCTATGTATACATGTTTTCTATACATGTTTTCTTCCCAGATTAAACGAAAACAGTTTAGAATGTTGCTGAATGCAGGGCTTCAAAGAGGTACATTAATTTTACACAGTGCATCTTTGAAATTTTAAAGCTTGCAGTACAAACGCTAGCTTAGGGGATTTATTGTGCCTAAAGCATATTCAACTTAAAAGAAGTACACTGTTTGCCATCAAGCTCAGAAAGTGATGTCTTTACTGCCTAATATGTTTCTCATAGAAAAACGTATTGAACTTTGATGGTTTGGGGACCACTGAAGAATAAATGATTTGAGGTCCAGAGGCATGCAAACAGCTATTCCTCATAAACATGAACTGACTCTAGAGAAACTTTTGCCTATTAGGGAAGAAATTTGATTCTGCAGGTATACCAGCAAAAACAATTTCTCATAGCGAAACTGGCAAAGTAGAAACAGCCTCAGTAACTCATAAATGCATGCATATTTATGGTATACAGTATAGCAGTAATGCAAGCACCACTTGTATTTCAAGATACTAATATATAACAACAACAAGAACATTATTCTCTTTAATCTGCCTTAGGTTTAATCTATTTTTTTCATTCACTTAAATATTGAAGAATGATCATTGAAGCTGTAGATAATTTTGTTTGGATTTTTGCATAAATACAATGATTTACAAACATTAAAACTGTGCTTTTAATTGCCAGCAATACAGTAATAATTTACAATAAGTGGTGTTGCTGTAAACTTACATTATGCTGTCCTTGTGTTACAAGGTCAGGTTTTCTACCTTTTTATTTGCGCATTACACTAGTTAGACTGGATAATGAAGTATAAATGTATAGGAGAAACTACTGTAGTGTAACTCAGTTTGCAGTGCCCGTAGATTCTGCTGTTCTAAAATGATGCACTTTAAGTATCAAACACAAATATGAAGGGTTGCAAACATAAAATAGTGTATACGTATACATAGGATATATGTTCATTTATCCATTACACATAAACTGTACCCAGGTATTTGTGCTAAAAGCACACTGTGGTCAGACCTCTTTCCTCTCCAGTCCTCTGTATTTTCCAAGTGCAAATTTCTTTTTGTGATCCAGTATATGAGCTTTACAATAAAAACAGACAGTACAGTCCAGACTGGAAGAAATTCCACACTACGTATAAGCATAGATTACTGGGTGCACAGCTCTATCATAAGGTGAGAACAGAATCAATATATTAATTTATAATATGTCAACTGAGGTGTTCATAACTCAGATCTGTAGATGTGACAAATTACAATTGTTACATGTATAATTCTTTCTATATTCTGTTAGTTAGTCCCACTTGTGATATACTCAGAAGCTTGCACATATATAATGGAAGTCTAAACTTGTTAATAAAGCACTCTCTCCCTCTCAGACCACAGGACACATCAACTATTCTTATATACTATACTCAGAAATGTTCTTTGTATTTTTATGGGTTTTTTTTTAGTTGGTTAAATTTAGGACATGGAGAGAGATCAACAAGAAATCAAAAACTGGAAAACTAAGAATTGTATTAATTAGTTTGTTTAAATATACAATAATCAATCTGTTATGATGAAATATTGAAAACAAACCAAAGGCCCAAAAACTTAGTATTGAGCTTATTCTTTAATTACCAACAATAGTAGTTCTACAACTCTTCCTAAATGCACACACAAAACCATGCTCTAAAGGAAAAGTATGACCAAAGCTTTTTTGGCACTACTTCTTCTATGGATCAGCCAACAGATAGCTAAAGGCCGCTGTCAGCAGATGTCGCAGAGCTGGTTCAGGCTTTAGAAAGATACCAGCTTTACAGTTGGGATCCACGCAGATGCCTGGACCAGTAGCTGGCTCAGTCTCTCAGCGGGCTGCTGGGAGAATGAGCCCGCCACTTCCACAGCCAAAGCTCCAAATGAATGAGCACTGGAGGGGCAGAGCAGAGAGCAATGACTGACAGTCACTGGCTCTTAGCTCAGAGCTGAAGTGAGAACTGAGCAATCAGTGGGCTTTCATTGCTCAGTCGGCAGCAGACAGATGCAGCATTGGATGGATGCTGCATCCACCTAGGTGAGTAGAATTTTTTTTTCCTAAACCCCTTATTTCTCTTTTAAAGCTAACTTATGGTATACGATTATAGAAGGCTTAACTACAACTTGCATACATTTTACCATTGTCATCCATCTTCAAATGTCAAAGCCAGCATGGTTAGATAGATTAGATATGAGTAGGATGAGGAACAGAGAAACTGTGGTTGACAACTTAAGGGATACATTGTTAATTACTAGGGATGAGTTGAAGCACCTGTGCTCAATTTACGGGGGGTTTGTTTAACATCTCGCAAGTTTTGATTTTTAATCTGAACCTGACTGAAGGCAATGGGAGCTGAATTTTAAAAATCTATACTGATCATTTTCATGGTTGATAGGCAAGGTATTTTCAAATGCACGGCATGGGGATGCTGGGCACTGTGCTGGGAGAGCATGTACCAGTGCAAAAAAAATTTAAAAAAAGTACTGTTTTGTGGTTAGCAGTGGTTTTTGTAATGCTTAAAGACAAACATTAAAATTCCTTAAAAAAATATACCTGGAGTGCCTTAAAGGCTAAGTTCAGATTTCCATGCAGAATTTCACTTTTCATGATAATAAAATCCTTTTCTATTGTCTTTTCTGCCCCAGTCATCCTAATGTGCTTATCTCTAACTTGCATAGTCCATGTCAGCCTTGAATCTGCACCTTTCTTTTCAAAATTTGAAGACATGCATCTAAGCCCCTGAGTTCCTTCAACATCATGTGACCATTCAGGAAATTTCATATCTCATCATGCACTGCCTTACTGCATCACAGAATAGGGTATGTTTTACCTCTCCGGACTACACCTCCTTTATTACTGGACCACCTCTTTTTAATTTCCACCACCCACTTTCCTACTTCTTCCTTCAAGGTGGCCATACACATTACAATCTTATTGTACAATCTTCTTTAGATCTACCACCAACTATGTAGTGAAAGGGCCTGCCTGATTTGATACAAATTGAATGGATTGTTCAGGTGAGTCCTCCTACTACATAGTTTTGGTAAATCTAAAGGAAACTGTACATTATATTTACAATCAGATTGCATAGTGCATGGGAGAGAGTGGGAAGAAACACTCAGCTGTCATTGTTCTTGTAATCTAGATCTAGCTTGGGAGGGGGACTGTAAACACATGTAAGTCGGCCATAGACATTTCAAATCTCATCTGGTTCAGCAGGTTGCAGGAAAGAAAATAGCACTATCTATGGCCGATTTTATTTCACTTTCAGGCTCCATTCACACCTTTGTCATGTGTGATAAAAGTGCACATGTGCCACTGTGCTGCCCCACTAGCCTCTTCTTATATTTACCTGAGCTCGATCTCGATCCAGCAATGTGCATGAGAGCAAAGGCTCCCTTGGTTCTCTGCCTCCTCATTGGCTCAGAAACAGCAATGGGAGCCATTTGCTCCCACTGCTGTGAATCACAGCCAGTGAGGATGGAGCAGGGGGGTGGGACCAAGCCCAGCTCTGTGTATCTTATAGACACACAGAGTGGGGTTCAGGAACAAGCCACATAAGTGACCCATACCAAGCGGTTTGTTATGGTGGGAACTCAGCAGGGGAAGGGGCCAGAAGTGCCAGTGGGGGGCCCCAGAAGAGGATTTTTGTTATTTTAAAAAATACAGTTTTAACCTTTACAATCACTTTAAACACATTGGTATTAGGGTTACAGAGTGATTGTGTACAGGGGTAGTAATTTAGAATTTACATTAAGGTCCTGGGCCCTGAAATACTAAAAAAGACTGGTGAGATACTGCAGATCAGCTAGATTGAAAATTAATGGTAATAGTTAATTCCCTGAACTGCTGCCCTCCTATTTCCTGACATTGTTTGTACATAGCATTGAACCATAGCGGTGTACTAAATATTCAGACAACAATTCTGCTACCTCTCATTAATTTAGATATACTTTGTCAAGATGAGTGTCAGAAGGGGAGTTCCCGGGAGGTCCTTGTTGTAATTTTGCTGTGGAGTCCCATGAGTTTAGAAGATGGGTTCATGATAACGGTTAGGTTTTATGACTATGCTGCAACAGCTCTGTTGTTAAAACAGAAATGCCAACAAAAAATGTCCCTGTAAAAAAGTAAGTAAGTACCACCAAATGCCACTCTGATCAAGAGTAACACTGAAGAGTGAAGCAGACATTTCCAGGGGGTTTAATCTCCTGGTTAACTGCTTCCTTCATTACATTTCTACCACAATAGGTGGTTATATTACACAACCATTGTTATAAAATGATGTGATCAGCTTTTCTTTAAGCTACCCACATATTTTGTTTAGATTCAAATTGTGAGCATATTTCCTAACTTAACCTTGCAGTGCCACAAGGCAAAATTAAAAGACAGCGATCACAAGTGTAAATAATGGCTGCGATTAACCCTTGCATACATAAAGCCGTTGTGGGAGGAAGGAGAGTGCCAATCATAGTGAGTGTTCCAGTGTGGTTGGCCAACTTGTTCAAATTACATCACAGCCACTGTGAATGCCTGATTACAGCCAGTACCAGTGCCTAATTACAGTAAGTAAAAGTGCCTGAATAAAGCCAGTATCTGTGCATTTCAGCTGGTACCAATGCCTGATTAGAGCCAGTGCCCGTTCCCCTATTGTACTGATTATCGCCAGTGCCAGTGTTTGTAGTGTGGCTAATCATTATCAGTGCCAGTGTTTCCTTTTGTGTGTGTTTTTTTGCTGTACTGACCCAATGCCCCCCAAACAATCTTCAATAATAAAATTCCTTGTGTGAATAATAAGAGTAATGAAGAGACTTTACAGACAAACGACTCAGAGTTTGAACCAGCAGAAAGCAGCAGTTCATTAAAGGCCACCTGTTTCGGAGGATGAAATGTACTCTGAGAAATGAGACAGGTGTACTGTGTCACCAAGCATTAAACATCCAAGTGAAATGCACAAGACGAGCACCAGTAGTGTTGTACATCCTAGTAAAGTGGATGGGAAGAGTTAACAGTGGGGTGCTGAAACATCAACCACAAAGGGCAACGCAGACCCAGAGAACCCTAACTAGTGTCCTAGAGGTGCTTTCAAATCATATATGGCTGTGTCTATTTCAATAGTGCCTGTCAACCCCCCATTTACAGCCCAACCAGATTTTCAAGTGTAAAATAGAGGCAGAAAGTGAGCGCACAGAGGAAAAAAGCAGCCTGCATAAAAGGACAACCCTCTGTATCCTCAAAAGCATGTAAAACGTAAAATGTAGCGCTATATAAAATGTTGATAACAGGCAAAATGCTAATAAATTAAGTGACAATGGTGACAATACATAATGAAAAATGTATGTAAGGCACTCTGAATGTGGCGCTATAGTGAATAATAGTTCATATGTGTCACGCTGAATGAAAGTGAAAAAAGTGATCAAAACACTGTTATTAATGACAGTAGTGAATAGTCCAACATATATGCTGAATAAAATCATCCAAGCACAAATCTCAAATAAAAAGTCCAATATATATCCGTGATAGAAGGTGAACAGTGTGATAAATTACTTCTCATGAATGCACTTACCAGAGGTGCATGTTAAATGTGCATTGAAATATGACAAACTCATCCACAGGTAAGAATCGTCCACCAAAACGCTCACAGTAAGGAAATGAATAACACTCACACTGTATAAATGGATGACTCCAGCAGACTTTTCCACCATAGGCAAAAAAAAACAGCAAACACAGCCCACCTTAAAGGGATTAGCTTGCAAAATGAGCAACAGAAAAGGAGCACTCATGGTGCAGTAATTAATTTATTAAATTCATAGAAAACATCCACGTGGGAACAAAATGGCAAAAATTACACTCACAAAGATGGCCGCCGAACCTCCGTGAGGACGCAGTGGCGTGATGTCAGTATGACAGGCTCCTCCCTGATGCATTACGTGCACATGCACACTATCAAAGGATTATGCCTTGATAAACCTTGATAAAGTGACAAAAATAAAAACTTCATATACTGTTCTCATTTTCCAAAAACTTTGACAAGAGTGGATTTTCAAAAATAGTCATTATGTCCCTAAAGCCCGCCAAAATTTGGTGAAACAAGAAGTGGGGTGTGGTAAATGTGCATGTTTCTCCATGATCTACAGCTTATAGTGTGCCACTTTTTCTACCTTATACAAAATAAGTTCCCCGTCACATTAGAAGCTCCACCTTCACATCAGAGGTCCCCTGTCACATCAGAAGACCCCCATCCAAACAGAACCCCCCTTTACAACAGAAGTGCCCCATCATGTCAGCGGTCCTCCACATCACATCAGAAGTCCTCTCCCATCATATCACATCATATCACAGATAACCCCAATCACATCAGGATGCTTTGTTTTACACATAGGCCCCACCTTCATATCAGAGGCCATCTGTCACATCAGAAGCACCCCATCATATCAGAGGCCCCTATTCACATCAGAAGCCCTCCTTCACATCAGAAGTGCCCCCATTACATAAAATATGTCATATCACATTAGAAACCCCCATCAGAGGTCCCCCCATCTCATCAGTATTTCCCCCTTCACATCAGAGTTCACTTCAATACATCAGTGTGCTTTCTTTTGCACACCTTCACATCTGAGGTGACCTCTCACACCAGAAGCACCACATCACATCAGAGGTCCCCCATCACTTCAGAAGCCTCATATCTCGTCAGTTTCCCCCCATCTTATGAGTGTGTCCCCCATCGCATCAGAAGTCATCAGAGCGATTTACATCAGAGGTCACCTGTCACATCAAGGGTGCCCAATCACATCAGAGATCCCCCTTCACATCAGAAGCCCCCCTTTCATATCAGATGTGATCCATAATGTCAGAGGTCCCCCATCATATAAAACACCCCCATCACATCAGCGTGCTTTCTTTTGCAGATAACATCTTAACATCAGAGGTGCCCCATCGCATAAAAAGTCTCCCATTGCATTAGAAACTCCCCCCATTAAATCAGAAGTCCCCCACCCAGGGGCGGACTGACCATTTGGAAACTTGGGCACTGCCAGAGGGCCCGGGGTCAGTAGGGGGCCCCATGAGATGCCCCTCGTACCTTTTTCATAGGCTTTTTTGAGTTTGGGCAAGGACACAGGGGCCCCATGATCCACTATTGCCCGGGGGCCCCATGAGTTTTCAGTCTGCCCCTGCCCCCACCACGTCAGTACCCCTCATCATATCTGAGGCCTCCCAACACATCAGAGGCCCCCAATCACATCAGTGACCTTCCCATCATATCAGTGTGCTTTTTTTGCACATAAGCCACACCATCACATCAGAGTTCCCCAATTACATTAAAAGTTCCCCCCTGGCACCCAAAAGCTGCCTCCTTTTTGTGCCCAAATGCAAATCTCCTTTTTGTGCCCAAATGCAAATATCACTCCACCTAGAGCTGGAACTTTGCACATAGTAATGGGAGTTGTGGCTAGATGCTGCTTTATCTCTCCACAGAGCAAAAAAGGCCCTTGTGCAGCACATTAAAATAGCAGTATAAAAAAAATTACAATTAAAGTGACAAATGGAGTCTGTAAATTAATCTGTGTGCTATAGGGTTTCTTTTTAGGGGTGTTTAAGCATACCCAAGCACCCCCCTGGGGTTACTCCTGCAGTAAGAACATCAGGGTTTATAAGTTCCAAATATGCATACTGTTTATGCCATAGTTTGTAGACTCTATAAGTTTCACACAGACTAAATCTTTTCAATTTTTTATTTATACAGTAGAATGTTTTAGTTTGTCAAAAATTATATCAAATTAATTTGGTTACAGTGTTGCATGACCAAGTGATTATCAGGCAAAATATCACAGCACGGAAAACTGAGAGTGATCTAGAAGGAATAGATTGTATCATGCTGGTATTGCGTTGGTTAATAATTACTAATGTCTTCGGTTGGTCCTTGACGCTTTTCATTTCCATTCAACAGGAAGGTGTATTAGAGGAAAATAATGTTTTTCTATATAAAACAGCACAGTGCTTAAAATGTATGTTCCTGGACCAAGGTCATGGCCATTTTTCATATTTTTGTTGGCTGTACTATACTTGTTTGTACATATCACTATTCTGGTTAAAGAGAAAAACTGAATTGTACATTTTACATTTTCAATATCTCTTTCTCTAGATATGCAAGTGAGATATGAGAGATTAGATAGATGTAAACAATTCTTTAAATGTGTAATTAATGTGTTAAAATCTTGTCTGTATATTTTATAAATGTTTTGTACTTGGGCCAATTATATACAATATACTCATTATAATCAGTCCTTGCTTTTTGCTCGGCAGTGCTAGACAGTGGTTGTGCTTTACTGCTCCTCCTCTCAATACAAGTCTGTGAATTGGTTGATGCATTAAAAACAATGCATTCGCATGTGGCTGGTACCTTATCCTTCTAGTTGTTAAATTAAACTCTTCTGAGTTCCTGAACTGAAATAAGCATGCAGATCAGGAAAATCAGAGGGAACTCACAACTCTTCATCTGTACACTAGTTCTGAGGCAGTGACTCCATCATGGTGTTCTTATTTTTAAAAAGTACCACAATCGGTACTTCAGTCAGCCTTGTGTAGTTCCCTGCACTGTATGATTTAGACTTTTAGGCCTCATGGTTGTTAAAAAACTCTCCTAAGGCCCCTTTCGCACAGGTGGTTAGATTTCAGCTTTTAGCTGCAGTTAGAGGAACTTACTTACAGCAGCTAAATGCAGACATTGCATCCCTATGGCTCCATTCACACACTGCGTTTAGCAACGTTTTCATAACATACAGTTTTATGCGTTTAGGAAAAATAAAGCTGACTGCATCCAGGAGCGATGTACCGTAGCTAGCTGTACATAAACGCAGTTAAGCGCAGTACAAAGAAAAAATAAGTAAACAGTTGCATTAAGGAAAGGCAAGAATTTACTACAGCAGCTAACGCAGCCGCATGTAAACACAGATAAACGCAATATACAAATGCAAGTGATCTGTGTGCCATGAGTTTTGGAATTTCAAAATAAAAACACCTGCATTCACAAACGGCAGAACAACCACCCATGTGAAAGGTGTCTAAAAGTTGTCCTCCTGGCAGCAGCATTTTAGCAGAAAAAAAACAGCTGCCGCTTGTAAAAGTATCTATTGCTTTTACATGCGTTTAGGCACATTTACAAGCTTCAAGCGCTTTGGCGCTAATTAATTTAATTGGCCAGAATGATAATTTATTCTGGCCATTGAAATTAATTAATACTCAAGCGTTTAGCCGTGTCGAGCATTTTTTTTTGCCAAAACACTGCTGCTCCTGAACACACTGGCCCTGTTTTTTTTTCCTGCTGGTAAATGCCACTGCTACTAAAAGCTTCTAAGAGTCTATGTGCATGGACACATAGGATGACATAGAGTGCTGTTTAGAAGCAGTAAAAAAAAAATGCCTGACACCTCTAAAAGTGGCTGCAAAAACACTCTGTGTGCATGAGGCCTTACAGCAACACCATAAGCCAATCAGGTTTTATTATACTGCTCAATACACAGCTAGCCAGTTAGGAGAGAATGGCATTGATCTCAGGATTGTGTTGGTTTTTAGTAACCAATCATAGGTGTGGATGGACCTAGACCAAATCATTTTTCTTTAATTGTGCAAATCAAAGAGACAAATGAGAATCTAGAAGTGCAGTCACAGAGGTTTGAATAAAACAAATAGGTGAACAAATGTAAACATTTTTTAGCAGCTATACGCTGCACATATTTTATCTGTGAATGTAGCGGTTTGCCTTCACTTCCACTTTAAATCATTAGATCAGTATGACAGCTAGGCAACTAGTTCTGTTGGAAGGGGAGGTCACTATTAGTACCCTCTATACTTCCTTAGCACACATTTCATTAAAGAAGGGAGGCAGAGTTAGCGCCTACTCTAGAGTATTGTGCCCTCTAGTTGCTAATCTACAGATCTCTAAATTTAATACATCAACAAAAATGTGAAAGAGTAAGTATGTGACAATTATATATATATAAAATGGAAACATTACAATAGCAGCTCAAAAATATGCACTCAGTGAAAATATACTATTCTTTCCCTTTAAAGTGACATTAAACTCTAATTGTTATTTTCACCAAATACCACTGGACAGTGCATCTTGAGAATATTGCAGTTTAAGGATTAATCCTATCAGGCTCTAAACTGGGCCATCTGCTCTGAAACCAATTGGCATGTCTCCAACTGATTAAGTTTCTCAAAGATCTTTAGTGCCATAGTTCAATATAAGGCCCCATGTACACAGGATACTTCTGAAAGATGGAAACTGCTGGAAACTGTAGGTTAAAAACCGTCTGTTTAGCTATGTTTGCATACCGCGTTTATGCGCGTTGATGAGCGTTTGCGTTTAGAAGCGGTTTTTAAAGATAACCTCAGGAGACCTTCCAAAATGCCCAGAATGCACTGAAAAACAGTAAAAATAACAATTTCAGACATTTTGAGAGAAATAGAGAGAGCAGAAGCAGAGAGAGCAGTATTTGTTGAGATTACCTGTCTTTTTTTTTGTGGTGTTTGGATGTGTTCCAGCTCATTTCTGTGCAGAAATTATTGCAGCAGTGTCTAACATATTTTCTTTCATGCAAAACCTCAAAGTATGGTGTGCTAGGTCCATTTGAGTGCCAGGAAAACACTTTGCATAAGTTTTTCATGATGAAAAAAGGCTCTGGACAGCATCCGGAAATAGAAGAGTTAAAACATTTTTTTCAAATACCTATAAACGCAGTTAGCCACGTTTACACGCGTTTACAACCATTTTGCGTTTGAAACACTTATAAAATTTACTGCTGAAAGCAAGTTTTCTGCTTTCAAAGAAACTACTATAAACTCAGCTGCCTGTAAAAGACTGTATATGACTATGTGTACATGGACACATAGGAAAACATTAGGGTGAATTCAGGGGCTGCTGGAAAAAAACGCTGGACAGCTCCTAAACGTGAGTTTATCAGCTGCAGTGTACATGAGCCCTAAGGAGAAATACATTTCCAGATTTTTCCCAGGTAAAATAAAATTTTAAAACAATTATATTCTATGATACACCAAGCCATTGCTACTGGTCATCCTTGGGGTTGTCAGAGGCCTTGTTTCGGCAATCTTCATAAAAGGTAGGACTTGGTGGTTGACATGGAGAGTGGCCTGTAGCATTTTCTTGGGTTTTATGGTTCTATCTACTTGAATTTTAATAGTTAGACCTACTTCACCAGCCATTCCCACTCTTTTTTTCCTGGCTTTGAACTGGATATAGGAAGTACAATGTAGATATAATTGTATATTATACATTCCTTTCAAAATTCTCTGATATGATTTAAATACATTTTAGCAAGGTCTCTCAGAAGGTACTGAAGCAACTGATGTATGTTTGTTGTTTTGCATTAAACTCAGACAAACAATACATGTAATGAGCTGTCAGTTGTCATGTGGCAGCCTAATTTTTATTTCTTTTGCTTATATGTGTTTTGCAGGAACAGATTATTATGATTATCCATAATGAATGAGAACACAAAAAGGCTTTGTCTGCAGAGCAGCTGAGTTTAGCTATAGTGTCCGCAAGGCTTGGCTGATATTTTCTTTTAATTAATGTTATCATTTTAAGCTGATCATATTGTATATAACATTAGTTAATTTCATACCTTCTTTTTACTACATTCAGCATTAATGTTTTTTTACCCGGGGCACTGCTTGTAAAACCACTTGCCCAGTGTCAGGTTCAATTGCTATTAAAATGGGTTTACTGTACTACACTTGTAATAGTTTTAAAATCAATTAAAATTAACAGAAGGGATGCATTGCAAATGGCTGCTCTAAAGGATAAATGCAGAATAAAAAGAAAATGTGACTGACTCATACTGTGTATTACTAGCAGGCAAAATCAGTCCAAGGGCATTCCATTCTTTCAAATATTGTTTTAAATAATAACTTTCTCCTGTGCTATTCCATAAATGAAAGATAGTGAGACACTGTGTACATGAGATTACTACAGAATAGGATTTTTTCAGCTGATAGAATCCTGATGAGAATATATGTTGCTTTGGTAAGATGTAATATTAGAAACACCATATTATACAAGGGAGCAAAGGATTTGTGGATTGTTGGAAGACACTTGGAATGCAAAACAGCAAAGTGTTTTTGACATTACAACATTTCTGTGCAGTTTTGAGGAAAATTTATTTGTATTTCTATAGCTTGGTGACATTTTGAAATGCAGTATTGACTTTTCTGCAGGGAATCTGATTCGCTATTTCTTAATATCCTTTCCTTTGACTTTGAGATAAAGCTGTGTGTGTGCAGAAATGAATCTAGAAACAACAGATATAGCTTCATATATTTTCCTCCTTCTAAGCATGTTGTCTATAGAAAGGCTTTAAGATATTTTAAAAATCACCGTAGGAAAGGCTTTTCACAATATTTCACAAGAAACATTGAAAAGAAAACAAGGAAAATTGTCTTAACCAGAATAAGCCTGCTGAAGAGGCTAACTAAACACTTGAGTAGGCCAGTCTTTCTTAGTCCTGCAGAGGCAGAATTTTCTTTTAGTTCAACATCTTTCTAAGAGTATAACTCTACATGGCATACCCTGATTGCAAAATCGTTATAGAATCTGTTCAATATCCATCTTACAGGCAATCCCACTACTGAGACCTGCAAACTTCTAAAACAATAACTAACACTATATCATACTAATTGCTTTCACAGAAATCTGATAGAGGTAGCTGCAATGTATATACAGTACCTATTTTTCTACCAGTTTAATTTGCTAAATACCATTGCTGCTAGATAAAACATTATGTAACCTGGCTGTAATGACTTTTTTTTAAACTGGGTTCCCTAATGTGTACATAGTCTTTGTCATATAGCTACAGGCATTTTTATCTTGATTTCTTTATAGTTGGAGTTTCTACATTAAAGCAAAATTGGATCTCTTTGGTCCTAATCCAGCATCAATGGAAGTGCAACTCAAACTGGAACACTGGATGCTGTCCTTCCACCTTATAAATTCAAGCTTTTCTCTTTCTAGCCATTCTCTGCTTCCGTATACAGTGGTGAACACCATGCATTGGTATGGAACTATCATCAATGCATAATACTTTCAAACATTGTGAACAAGAGCAGGAGATGTTTGTGGGACAGGGGAGAAATTGAAAAGCTTTTTATACTATGTGAGATATGCTTTTTATGTAGATTTATGATGAGAATTGCATTGTCTGGGGTATAACATGAAAGAAACCTAACAATACTTGTCATGGTATTGTTTACATCAGCTTAAAAATTAAATCTATACAAGTTGATATAAAAGCACTTACAGGAGCATTAACATATCCACATAAGCAGGCTTTGACATCAGGAATAAATTATAACATTTTCTTCTGGGGAAATCTGATTTATTGTAATAATTATTGTAGCACTAGCCAGCAGAAAATTACTAAGGATGTGAAAGGGGTCACCAATATGTGTTACTACATAAATACAGTGAATGATGACATATGTCACCTTTTAATTTTAAGCTTGAAAATCTACTTTTCTTTTCTTGTCCCTGATTAGAGATGAGCGAAGAAATGAAAAATTCGATTCGACTGATTCGGCGAATTCGTGGACAATATTCGATTCGAGTCGAATAAATTCGCTGTGAATTTAACTTAAAAAAGGGTGTTTCTAGGCTTCAGAGAGACTTAATATTAGTGCAGAACACTGTACCTTTAATTTAAATGCCCTTGGAGTCTGCTGGGGAAGAGAAATAATACTGTCTGTCAGTATGACATGCAGATGAGTGCCGTCGATCTTAGAATCACTGCACACTTCACTCCTTTGGCCAGTCACGGGGCCAAAACCAGTGTTTGGAGCCACAGTGTGGCGGTGGAGGCAGCAGCAATGGGAGGCCATACAGCAACCTATGACAAAATGGAAACCAGCAGGAGCGTGAGGAGACCTGAAAGTGGCACATGGCAGAGTGGGAGCAATGGGAGGCGGTACAGGGACCCAGGTCACACTATGGGCCCAGCAGCAGCGTGACCAGGCGGTACGGGGGCCCATGGCCGATATGGGGCTTGGTGGCACCTATGGAAGGCCTGTAATCTGCCAGCAACCTATGACAAAATGGACAACCGCAGGAGTGTGAGGAGATTTCAAAGTGGCACATGGCAGAGTGGAAGCAATGGAAGGCCGTACAGGGACCCAGGTCACACTGTGGGACCAGCATCAGCGTGAACAGGCGGTACGGGGGCCCATGGCCGATTTGACCTCATTCATCCCATAGTCCTGCCGACTCACGAATAGCGTGGCCTCCTCAAAGGGCCTGAGCAAGCGCAGGTGTCACACATGAGCTGCCAATGGCTGACATCTAAGTTACACAGGGAGTACCTTTATCCGCTTTTAACATCAGGAAATCTGTGATGGCCTTTAGCTGTTCGTAAAGGCGGTCTAACATATGTAGGGTTGAATTCCACCTTGTTGCAACGTCACAGCATGAGGAGTCGGTACGGGGGCCCATGGCAGATTACATGTCTGGCAGCAGCTATGTGAGGCCCGTAATCTGCCTGCACCCTATGTCAAAAAATTTAACACACCAGCAGTGTGAAGAGACCTGAAAGTGGCACATGGCAGCAGAGTGTGGCGATGGAGACAGCAGCAATGGGAGGCCGTACAGGGACCCATGAGAGACTCTGGACTTGGCAGCAGCATGAGGAGGCGGTATATAGGGGCCCATGGCAGATTAGGGGCCTGGCAGCAGCTATGTGAGGCCCGTAATCTGCCTGCACCCTATGTCAAAAAATTTAACACACCAGCAGTGTGAAGAGACCTGAAAGTGGCACATGGCAGCAGAGTGTGGCGATGGAGACAGCAGCAATGGGAGGCCATACAGGGACCCATGACAGACTCTGGACTTGGCAGCAGCATGAGGAGGCGGTATATAGGGGCCCATGGCAGATTAGGGGCCTGGCAGCAGCTATGTGAGGCCCGTAATCTGCCTGCACCCTATGTCAAAAAATGTAACACACCAGCAGTGTGTGAGGAGACCTGAAAGTGGCACATGGCAGAGTGGGAGCAATGGGAGGCGGTACAGGGACCCAGGTCACACTATGGGCCCAGCAGCAGCGTGACCAGGCGGTACGGGGGCCCATGGCCGATATGGGGCTTGGTGGCACCTATGGAAGGCCTGTAATCTGCCAGCAACCTATGACAAAATGGACAACCGCAGGAGTGTGAGGAGATTTCAAAGTGGCACATGGCAGAGTGGAAGCAATGGAAGGCCGTACAGGGACCCAGGTCACACTGTGGGACCAGCATCAGCGTGAACAGGCGGTACGGGGGCCCATGGCCGATTTGACCTCATTCATCCCATAGTCCTGCCGACTCACGAATAGCGTGGCCTCCTCAAAGGGCCTGAGCAAGCGCAGGTGTCACACATGAGCTGCCAATGGCTGACATCTAAGTTACACAGGGAGTACCTTTATCCGCTTTTAACATCAGGAAATCTGTGATGGCCTTTAGCTGTTCGTAAAGGCGGTCTAACATATGTAGGGTTGAATTCCACCTTGTTGCAACGTCACAGCATGAGGAGTCGGTACGGGGGCCCATGGCAGATTACATGTCTGGCAGCAGCTATGTGAGGCCCGTAATCTGCCTGCACCCTATGTCAAAAAATTTAACACACCAGCAGTGTGAAGAGACCTGAAAGTGGCACATGGCAGCAGAGTGTGGCGATGGAGACAGCAGCAATGGGAGGCCGTACAGGGACCCATGAGAGACTCTGGACTTGGCAGCAGCATGAGGAGGCGGTATATAGGGGCCCATGGCAGATTAGGGGCCTGGCAGCAGCTATGTGAGGCCCGTAATCTGCCTGCACCCTATGTCAAAAAATGTAACACACCAGCAGTGTGTGAGGAGACCTGAAAGTGGCACATGGCAGAGTGTGGCGATGGAGACAGCAGCAATGGGAGGCCGTACAGGGACCCATGAGAGACTCTGGACCTGGCAGCAGCATGAGGAGGCGGTATATAGGGGCCTATGGCAGATTAGGGGCCTGGCAGCAGCTATAGGAGGCCCATAATCTGCCAGCACCCTATGTCAAAAAATTCTACACACCAGCAGTGTGAGGAGACCTGAAAGTGGCACATGGCAGCAGAGTGTGGCGATGGAGACAGCAGCAATGGGAGGCCGTACAGGGACCCATGACAGACTCTAGACTTGGCAGCAGCATGAGGAGGCGGTATATAGGGGCCCATGGCAGATTAGGGGCCTGGCAGCAGCTATGTGAGGCCCGTAATCTGCCTGCACCCTATGTCAAAAAATTTAACACACCAGCAGTGTGAAGAGACCTGAAAGTGGCACATGGCAGCAGAGTGTGGCGATGGAGACAGCAGCAATGGGAGGCCATACAGGGACCCATGACAGACTCTGGACTTGGCAGCAGCATGAGGAGGCGGTATATAGGGGCCCATGGCAGATTAGGGGCCTGGCAGCAGCTATGTGAGGCCCGTAATCTGCCTGCACCCTATGTCAAAAAATGTAACACACCAGCAGTGTGTGAGGAGACCTGAAAGTGGCACATGGCAGAGTGTGGCGATGGAGACAGCAGCAATGGGAGGCCGTACAGGGACCCATGAGAGACTCTGGACCTGGCAGCAGCATGAGGAAGCGGTATATAGGGGCCTATGGCAGATTAGGGGCCTGGCAGCAGCTATAGGAGGCCCATAATCTGCCAGCACCCTATGTCAAAAAATTCTACACACCAGCAGTGTGTGAGGAGACCTGAAAGTGGCACATGGCAGAGTGTGGCGATGGAGACAGCAGCAATGGGAGGCCGTACAGGGACCCATGAGAGACTCTGGACCTGGCAGCAGCATGAGGAGGCGGTATATAGGGGCCTATGGCAGATTAGGGGCCTGGCAGCAGCTATAGGAGGCCCATAATCTGCCAGCACCCTATGTCAAAAAATTCTACACACCAGCAGTGTGAGGAGACCTGAAAGTGGCACATGGCAGCAGAGTGTGGCGATGGAGACAGCAGCAATGGGAGGCCGTACAGGGACCCATGACAGACTCTAGACTTGGCAGCAGCATGAGGAGGCGGTATATAGGGGCCCATGGCAGATTAGGGGCCTGGCAGGAGCTATGTGAGGCCCGTAATCTGCCTGCACCCTATGTCAAAAAATTTAACACACCAGCAGTGTGAAGAGACCTGAAAGTGGCACATGGCAGCAGAGTGTGGCGATGGAGACAGCAGCAATGGGAGGCCATACAGGGACCCATGACAGACTCTGGACTTGGCAGCAGCATGAGGAGGCGGTATATAGGGGCCCATGGCAGATTAGGGGCCTGGCAGCAGCTATGTGAGGCCCGTAATCTGCCTGCACCCTATGTCAAAAAATTTAACACACCAGCAGTGTGAAGAGACCTGAAAGTGGCACATGGCAGCAGAGTGTGGCGATGGAGACAGCAGCAATGGGAGGCCGTACAGGGACCCATGAGAGACTCTGGACTTGGCAGCAGCATGAGGAGGCGGTATATAGGGGCCCATGGCAGATTAGGGGCCTGGCAGCAGCTATGTGAGGCCCGTAATCTGCCTGCACCCTATGTCAAAAAATTTAACACACCAGCAGTGTGAAGAGACCTGAAAGTGGCACATGGCAGCAGAGTGTGGCGATGGAGACAGCAGCAATGGGAGGCCATACAGGGACCCATGACAGACTCTGGACTTGGCAGCAGCATGAGGAGGCGGTATATAGGGGCCCATGGCAGATTAGGGGCCTGGCAGCAGCTATGTGAGGCCCGTAATCTGCCTGCACCCTATGTCAAAAAATTTAACACACCAGCAGTGTGAAGAGACCTGAAAGTGGCACATGGCAGCAGAGTGTGGCGATGGAGACAGCAGCAATGGGAGGCCGTACAGGGACCCATGAGAGACTCTGGACTTGGCAGCAGCATGAGGAGGCGGTATATAGGGGCCCATGGCAGATTAGGGGCCTGGCAGCAGCTATGTGAGGCCCGTAATCTGCCTGCACCCTATGTCAAAAAATGTAACACACCAGCAGTGTGTGAGGAGACCTGAAAGTGGCACATGGCAGAGTGTGGCGATGGAGACAGCAGCAATGGGAGGCCGTACAGGGACCCATGAGAGACTCTGGACCTGGCAGCAGCATGAGGAGGCGGTATATAGGGGCCTATGGCAGATTAGGGGCCTGGCAGCAGCTATAGGAGGCCCATAATCTGCCAGCACCCTATGTCAAAAAATTCTACACACCAGCAGTGTGAGGAGACCTGAAAGTGGCACATGGCAGCAGAGTGTGGCGATGGAGACAGCAGCAATGGGAGGCCGTACAGGGACCCATGACAGACTCTAGACTTGGCAGCAGCATGAGGAGGCGGTATATAGGGGCCCATGGCAGATTAGGGGCCTGGCAGGAGCTATGTGAGGCCCGTAATCTGCCTGCACCCTATGTCAAAAAATTTAACACACCAGCAGTGTGAAGAGACCTGAAAGTGGCACATGGCAGCAGAGTGTGGCGATGGAGACAGCAGCAATGGGAGGCCATACAGGGACCCATGACAGACTCTGGACTTGGCAGCAGCATGAGGAGGCGGTATATAGGGGCCCATGGCAGATTAGGGGCCTGGCAGCAGCTATGTGAGGCCCGTAATCTGCCTGCACCCTATGTCAAAAAATTTAACACACCAGCAGTGTGAAGAGACCTGAAAGTGGCACATGGCAGCAGAGTGTGGCGATGGAGACAGCAGCAATGGGAGGCCGTACAGGGACCCATGAGAGACTCTGGACTTGGCAGCAGCATGAGGAGGCGGTATATAGGGGCCCATGGCAGATTAGGGGCCTGGCAGCAGCTATGTGAGGCCCGTAATCTGCCTGCACCCTATGTCAAAAAATGTAACACACCAGCAGTGTGTGAGGAGACCTGAAAGTGGCACATGGCAGAGTGTGGCGATGGAGACAGCAGCAATGGGAGGCCGTACAGGGACCCATGAGAGACTCTGGACCTGGCAGCAGCATGAGGAGGCGGTATATAGGGGCCTATGGCAGATTAGGGGCCTGGCAGCAGCTATAGGAGGCCCATAATCTGCCAGCACCCTATGTCAAAAAATTCTACACACCAGCAGTGTGAGGAGACCTGAAAGTGGCACATGGCAGCAGAGTGTGGCGATGGAGACAGCAGCAATGGGAGGCCGTACAGGGACCCATGACAGACTCTAGACTTGGCAGCAGCATGAGGAGGCGGTATATAGGGGCCCATGGCAGATTAGGGGCCTGGCAGCAGCTATGTGAGGCCCGTAATCTGCCTGCACCCTATGTCAAAAAATTTAACACACCAGCAGTGTGAAGAGACCTGAAAGTGGCACATGGCAGCAGAGTGTGGCGATGGAGACAGCAGCAATGGGAGGCCATACAGGGACCCATGACAGACTCTGGACTTGGCAGCAGCATGAGGAGGCGGTATATAGGGGCCCATGGCAGATTAGGGGCCTGGCAGCAGCTATGTGAGGCCCGTAATCTGCCTGCACCCTATGTCAAAAAATTTAACACACCAGCAGTGTGAAGAGACCTGAAAGTGGCACATGGCAGCAGAGTGTGGCGATGGAGACAGCAGCAATGGGAGGCCATACAGGGACCCATGACAGACTCTGGACTTGGCAGCAGCATGAGGAGGCGGTATATAGGGGCCCATGGCAGATTAGGGGCCTGGCAGCAGCTATGTGAGGCCCGTAATCTGCCTGCACCCTATGTCAAAAAATGTAACACACCAGCAGTGTGTGAGGAGACCTGAAAGTGGCACATGGCAGAGTGTGGCGATGGAGACAGCAGCAATGGGAGGCCGTACAGGGACCCATGAGAGACTCTGGACCTGGCAGCAGCATGAGGAAGCGGTATATAGGGGCCTATGGCAGATTAGGGGCCTGGCAGCAGCTATAGGAGGCCCATAATCTGCCAGCACCCTATGTCAAAAAATTCTACACACCAGCAGTGTGTGAGGAGACCTGAAAGTGGCACATGGCAGAGTGTGGCGATGGAGACAGCAGCAATGGGAGGCCGTACAGGGACCCATGAGAGACTCTGGACCTGGCAGCAGCATGAGGAGGCGGTATATAGGGGCCTATGGCAGATTAGGGGCCTGGCAGCAGCTATAGGAGGCCCATAATCTGCCAGCACCCTATGTCAAAAAATTCTACACACCAGCAGTGTGAGGAGACCTGAAAGTGGCACATGGCAGCAGAGTGTGGCGATGGAGACAGCAGCAATGGGAGGCCGTACAGGGACCCATGACAGACTCTAGACTTGGCAGCAGCATGAGGAGGCGGTATATAGGGGCCCATGGCAGATTAGGGGCCTGGCAGGAGCTATGTGAGGCCCGTAATCTGCCTGCACCCTATGTCAAAAAATTTAACACACCAGCAGTGTGAAGAGACCTGAAAGTGGCACATGGCAGCAGAGTGTGGCGATGGAGACAGCAGCAATGGGAGGCCATACAGGGACCCATGACAGACTCTGGACTTGGCAGCAGCATGAGGAGGCGGTATATAGGGGCCCATGGCAGATTAGGGGCCTGGCAGCAGCTATGTGAGGCCCGTAATCTGCCTGCACCCTATGTCAAAAAATTTAACACACCAGCAGTGTGAAGAGACCTGAAAGTGGCACATGGCAGCAGAGTGTGGCGATGGAGACAGCAGCAATGGGAGGCCGTACAGGGACCCATGAGAGACTCTGGACTTGGCAGCAGCATGAGGAGGCGGTATATAGGGGCCCATGGCAGATTAGGGGCCTGGCAGCAGCTATGTGAGGCCCGTAATCTGCCTGCACCCTATGTCAAAAAATTTAACACACCAGCAGTGTGAAGAGACCTGAAAGTGGCACATGGCAGCAGAGTGTGGCGATGGAGACAGCAGCAATGGGAGGCCATACAGGGACCCATGACAGACTCTGGACTTGGCAGCAGCATGAGGAGGCGGTATATAGGGGCCCATGGCAGATTAGGGGCCTGGCAGCAGCTATGTGAGGCCCGTAATCTGCCTGCACCCTATGTCAAAAAATTTAACACACCAGCAGTGTGAAGAGACCTGAAAGTGGCACATGGCAGCAGAGTGTGGCGATGGAGACAGCAGCAATGGGAGGCCATACAGGGACCCATGACAGACTCTGGACTTGGCAGCAGCATGAGGAGGCGGTATATAGGGGCCCATGGCAGATTAGGGGCCTGGCAGCAGCTATGTGAGGCCCGTAATCTGCCTGCACCCTATGTCAAAAAATTTAACACACCAGCAGTGTGAAGAGACCTGAAAGTGGCACATGGCAGCAGAGTGTGGCGATGGAGACAGCAGCAATGGGAGGCCATACAGGGACCCATGACAGACTCTGGACTTGGCAGCAGCATGAGGAGGCGGTATATAGGGGCCCATGGCAGATTAGGGGCCTGGCAGCAGCTATGTGAGGCCCGTAATCTGCCTGCACCCTATGTCAAAAAATTTAACACACCAGCAGTGTGAAGAGACCTGAAAGTGGCACATGGCAGCAGAGTGTGGCGATGGAGACAGCAGCAATGGGAGGCCATACAGGGACCCATGACAGACTCTGGACTTGGCAGCAGCATGAGGAGGCGGTATATAGGGGCCCATGGCAGATTAGGGGCCTGGCAGCAGCTATGTGAGGCCCGTAATCTGCCTGCACCCTATGTCAAAAAATTTAACACACCAGCAGTGTGAAGAGACCTGAAAGTGGCACATGGCAGCAGAGTGTGGCGATGGAGACAGCAGCAATGGGAGGCCGTACAGGGACCCATGAGAGACTCTGGACTTGGCAGCAGCATGAGGAGGCGGTATATAGGGGCCCATGGCAGATTAGGGGCCTGGCAGCAGCTATGTGAGGCCCGTAATCTGCCTGCACCCTATGTCAAAAAATGTAACACACCAGCAGTGTGTGAGGAGACCTGAAAGTGGCACATGTTTGAGGCATGATTCATGGCGGATTTAGTCAGTTGTGTCAGGAACTGGTGGTTTGAAATCCAGACTAATCCACGCCTGATTCATTTTCACAAACGTGAGTCTCTCCACACTTTGGGTGGACAGTCGTGTCCTCCGCGGAGTTACAATACCTCCTGCCGCACTAAACACGCGCTCCGATGCCACGCTACTGGCCGGGCATGACAGCCTTTCAAGGGCAAATTCAGCTAGTTGGGGCCAAAGGTCAAGTTTCGTTGCCCAGTAGTCAAGGGGATTGTCTACCTCGGTTGGCAGGGTGCTGTCCAAGTAGGCCCAAGCCTGTTGTTTGAGCTCCTGCTCCAGGTCCACCTGATGCTGCTGCTGCTGCTGCGGCTGGTTAGTAGTTTCCTCACTGCGCTGGTGAAGAAAGCTACTCATCATCGACTGCAGACTGAGGCAGCCGCTGCTGGTGGAGCTGCCACTGCTCCTACCACCCCACCCCTCCCCTGCTGCCATGCCAGCGGAACGCGAGCGCACAGGGCCCACAGTGTCTGAGGATGGACGTTGGCGCACAAAGGCAGAGACCAACTGACTACATAGGTGGTTTTTATAGTACGTAATTTTGGCCTCCCTCTCAGCAGGTGTGAAAAAGGCCACCATTTTGGACCGGTAGCGAGGGTCCAACAAGGTGGACAGCCAAAAGTCATCCCTCTGTCTGATGGTTATTATTCGGCTGTCGCTACGCAAGCAACCGAGCATGCTATGGGCCATTTGTGCCAAGGAATGCGAGGGACTCCCTGCCTCCATCTCCACAGCATACTGCCACGGTGCGTCTGGGTCCTCTGTCTCCTCCTCCTCCTCCTCTACCAGATGCTCCTGCTCCTCCACTCCTGTCCGCTGAGTGGAAAAACCACCCATTTCACTCAATAATTCCTGAGCACAAATGTCCTCCTCTACCTCCTCCTCTTCTTCCTGTCCTGCCCCCACAGGGGTCATGTGGCGTTGAGATCTGTGCGCCACGTCTACCGCACCCTGACCAGCCATTGTTAACAGCATTTGTTCCAGGACGTGCAACAGAGGAATGACGTCGTTCATCCCATAGTCCTGCCGACTCACGAATAGCGTGGCCTCCTCAAAGGGCCTGAGCAAGCGGCAGGTGTCACGCATGAGCTGCCAATGGCTGACATCTAAGTTACACAGGGGAGTACCTTTATCCGCTTGTAACATCAGGAAATCGGTGATGGCCTTTCGCTGCTCGTAAAGGCGGTCTAACATGTGTAGGGTTGAATTCCACCTTGTTGCAACGTCGCAGATCAGGCGATGCTGTGGAATTCCGTTCTGACGCTGCAGCTCAATGAGGGTGTTCTTTGCGGTGTAGGAATGGCTGAAATGCATGCACAGTTTACGTGACATTTTAAGGATGTCTTGCAGTGGGATGGTGGATTTTAGGAACCGCTTGACAACCAGATTGAACACGTGAGCCATGCATGGCGCATGGCACAACCTTCCTTGACGCAGAGCAGACACCATGTTCTTTCCGTTGTCAGTCAACATGGTTCCGATTTTTAGTTTGCGCGGAGACAGCCATCTGTCGATTTCTCTGTTCATTACACTCAGCAGTTCCTCCCCTGTGTGACTACGTTCGCCAAGGCATACCAGGTGCAGCACAGCGTGACACCGTTGCGCCCTGCACATGTGATATGCCGGTCGGGTAATGGGACTTGGCACGGGGGTGGCGGCTGAGGACACGGCGGAAAAAGAGGTGGTAGAGGCGGACATGCTTGCTGGACCAAGGACGTGCAAACGTGGAGGCAAAAGCGTCGTGACCTGTCCAAGTTGCTGGTGCGGCTGTGCCGGCACCACGTTCACCCAGTGGGCCGTAAATGACATGTACTGTCCCTGACCGTAGTTACAGCTCCACACGTCGGCGCTGCCGTGCACTTTGGCAGAGACCGACATGCTCAAAGACTGGCCCACCATCTCTTCTACATGTGAATGCAGGGCTGGCACTGCCTTTTGGGCAAAGAAATGACGGCTTGGCACTCTCCACCGCGGCGCGGCACAAGCCATCATTTCTCGGAAAGGTGCTGAGTCCACCAGTTGGAAAGGGAGGGACTGCAGCACCAGCAACTTGGACAGGAGGACGTTCAGCTTTTGCACCGTCGGGTGCGTGCTCGCAAACTGTTGTCTCTTGGATACGGATTCCAAGAAAGACTGTTGACGGAATCCGAGAAGAGGAGTAGCAGGAGAAGGAGCATGTGAACGAGCGGAAGATGCCAATGAGCGACAACTCCCCTCAGCAGAGGTGTTGGAGCCTTGACTGGCTGATAGAGGGCGATTGACGACGTCGGGTGACGGAGCAAGTAACGGAGCGGGTGATGGAGCGGGGGCTGGGGCAGGCAGAACCGCCGTATGTTTATCACGGTTTTCCCAGGCCACCGAATGGTGACGCTGCATATGCTGACGCAACGCTGTAGTCCCAACATGGGCCCCCTGGCCACGCTTGCATTTCTGGCCACATAGTCGACATACGGCTACGTTTACTTCCTCGGGCGGCTTGAGGAAAAATTGCCACACCACCGAGTAGGAAACTTTGCCCCCGCTACTCTTCACTGGCTGACTGCTACTTCCTCCGTGCGCAACGGCACCACTACTGGCCGTGGTGGTAGGCTGCAGTGGAGCTGGTGCTCTACTCCGTGGACGTTTGGCTCCACTGACACTGATGCGACCCTGCTGCTGTCTCCTGGGCAACCCACCGACTGTTTTGCTCGCTGCCAAGCTGCCACCCTCTTCTCCTGATGATGCGGAAGAAATTGCCTGATGACGACGAGGCTGCCAAGTGCGATCAACCTCCTCATCATCAAGTAGGGTCTCCGCCTCACTACTAGCCCCCTCGGCTGCGTCTGGGTCAGGAGACAGACCTGTCTCTAGACCGGCTACCGAGCCACTCTCCTCGCCAGTACTTGTTCGCTTGGCTGCTGAAAAGGCCGATGTCTCCCCCCGTTCCTGACCGCCCTCTGTTAGCTCTTCCTCACTGTACAGTGGGGCTGAGCCCACAGCATGCGATACTTCGCTTGGTGAGGGAACAGCAAAGGACAGGGGCAGGTAGAGGACACGTGATTTCAGTGGGCTTGGTCCCGGGCCATGCCAACTAACGGTTGTGTCTGACGTACCCACCGACCGTTGGCTGTAGGTGTCAGAGGTGACCTGGGAAGAGGAAGACGACCGAGCCAACCAATCAATGACGGCAGGGTTGTCGGTGGAGACACGACCGCTGGATGACACCGGGAGCACTGGCCTCTGGCTGCGAATACTGCTGCCTCGACCCCTTCCTCTGCTGCCACGTCTGCTCGCTCCTAAAACATTGCCTCCTCTGCCACTCCTCTGCATGTTGTCTGACATACTATTTAATTCAACGATTAGGTGTCCCTGAGTAACAATTCTCTGGCACTCAGTAACAATTCTGTCTGTCCCTGAGTATGAATTCTGTGGCCCTGAGTAACAATTCTGTGTCTGTGCGAGTAACAATTCTGTGTCTGTGCAAGTAACAATTTTGTGTCTGTGCGAGTAACAAATCTCTGGCACTCAGTAACAATTCTGTCTGTCCCTGAGTAACAATTCTCTGGCACTCAGTAACAATTCTGTCTGTCCCTGAGTAACAATTCTCTGGCACTCAGTAACAATTCTGTCTGTCCCTGAGTAACAATTCTCTGGCACTCAGTAACAATTCTGTCTGTCCCTGAGTAACAATTCTCTGGCACTCAGTAACAATTCTGTCTGTCCCTGAGTAACAATTCTCTGGCACTCAGTAACAATTCTGTCTGTCCCTGAGTATGAATTCTGTGGCCCTGAGTAACAATTCTGTGTCTGTGCGAGTAACAATTCTGTGTCTGTGCAAGTAACAATTTTGTGTCTGTGCGAGTAACAAATCTCTGGCACTCAGTAACAATTCTGTCTGTCCCTGAGTAACAATTCTCTGGCACTCAGTAACAATTCTGTCTGTCCCTGAGTAACAATTCTCTGGCACTCAGTAACAATTCTGTCTGTCCCTGAGTATGAATTCTGTGGCCCTGAGTAACAATTCTGTGTCTGTGCGAGTAACAATTCTGTGTCTGTGCAAGTAACAATTTTGTGTCTGTGCGAGTAACAATTCTCTGGCACTCAGTAACAATTCTGTCTGTCCCTGAGTAACAATTCTCTGGCACTCTAACAATTCTGTCTGTCCCTGAGTAACAATTCTCTGGCACTCAGTAACAATTCTGTCTGTCCCTGAGTAACAATTCTCTGGCACTCAGTAACAATTCTGTCTGTCCCTGAGTAACAATTCTCTGGCACTCAGTAACAATTCTGTCTGTCCCTGAGTAACAATTCTCTGGCACTCAGTAACAATTCTGTCTGTCCCTGAGTAACAATTCTCTGGCACTCAGTAACAATTCTGTCTGTCCCTGAGTATGAATTCTGTGGCCCTGAGTAACAATTCTGTGTCTGTGCGAGTAACAATTCTGTGTCTGTGCAAGTAACAATTTTGTGTCTGTGCGAGTAACAATTCTCTGGCACTCAGTAACAATTCTGTCTGTCCCTGAGTAACAATTCTCTGGCACTCAGTAACAATTCTGTCTGTCCCTGAGTAACAATTCTCTGGCACTCAGTAACAATTCTGTCTGTCCCTGAGTATGAATTCTGTGGCCCTGAGTAACAATTCTGTGTCTGTGCGAGTAACAATTCTGTGTCTGTGCAAGTAACAATTTTGTGTCTGTGCGAGTAACAATTCTCTGGCACTCAGTAACAATTCTGTCTGTCCCTGAGTAACAATTCTCTGGCACTCAGTAACAATTCTGTCTGTCCCTGAGTAACAATTCTCTGGCACTCAGTAACAATTCTGTCTGTCCCTGAGTAACAATTCTCTGGCACTCAGTAACAATTCTGTCTGTCCCTGAGTAACAATTCTCTGGCACTCAGTAACAATTCTGTCTGTCCCTGAGTATGAATTCTGTGGCCCTGAGTAACAATTCTGTGTCTGTGCGAGTAACAATTCTGTGTCTGTGCAAGTAACAATTTTGTGTCTGTGCGAGTAACAAATCTCTGGCACTCAGTAACAATTCTGTCTGTCCCTGAGTAACAATTCTCTGGCACTCAGTAACAATTCTGTCTGTCCCTGAGTAACAATTCTCTGGCACTCAGTAACAATTCTGTCTGTCCCTGAGTATGAATTCTGTGGCCCTGAGTAACAATTCTGTGTCTGTGCGAGTAACAATTCTGTGTCTGTGCAAGTAACAATTTTGTGTCTGTGCGAGTAACAATTCTCTGGCACTCAGTAACAATTCTGTCTGTCCCTGAGTAACAATTCTCTGGCACTCTAACAATTCTGTCTGTCCCTGAGTAACAATTCTCTGGCACTCAGTAACAATTCTGTCTGTCCCTGAGTAACAATTCTCTGGCACTCAGTAACAATTCTGTCTGTCCCTGAGTAACAATTCTCTGGCACTCAGTAACAATTCTGTCTGTCCCTGAGTATGAATTCTGTGGCCCTGAGTAACAATTCTGTGTCTGTGCGAGTAACAATTCTGTGTCTGTGCAAGTAACAATTTTGTGTCTGTGCGAGTAACAATTCTCTGGCACTCAGTAACAATTCTGTCTGTCCCTGAGTAACAATTCTCTGGCACTCAGTAACAATTCTGTCTGTCCCTGAGTAACAATTCTCTGGCACTCAGTAACAATTCTGTCTGTCCCTGAGTATGAATTCTGTGGCCCTGAGTAACAATTCTGTGTCTGTGCGAGTAACAATTCTGTGTCTGTGCAAGTAACAATTTTGTGTCTGTGCGAGTAACAATTCTCTGGCACTCAGTAACAATTCTGTCTGTCCCTGAGTAACAATTCTCTGGCACTCAGTAACAATTCTGTCTGTCCCTGAGTAACAATTCTCTGGCACTCAGTAACAATTCTGTCTATCCCTGAGTATGAATTCTGTGGCCCTGAGTAACAATTCTGTGTCTGTGCGAGTAACAATTCTGTGTCTGTGCAAGTAACAATTTTGTGTCTGTGCGAGTAACAATTCTCTGGCACTCAGTAACAATTCTGTCTGTCCCTGAGTAACAATTCTCTGGCACTCAGTAACAATTCTGTCTGTCCCTGAGTAACAATTCTCTGGCACTCAGTAACAATTCTGTCTGTCCCTGAGTAACAATTCTCTGGCACTCAGTAACAATTCTGTCTGTCCCTGAGTAACAATTCTCTGGCACTCAGTAACAATTCTGTCTGTCCCTGAGTAACAATTCTGTCTGTCCCTGAGAATGAATTCTGTGGCCCTAAGAATTCTCTGGCACTCAGTAACAATTCTGTCTGTCCCTGAGTAACAATTCTCTGGCACTCAGTAACAATTCTGTCTGTCCCTGAGTAAAAATTCTGTGGCCCTAATAACGTTTCTGTGGCCCTAAGTAACAATTCTCTGGCACTGAGTAACAATTCTGTCTGTCCCTGAGTATGAATTCTGTGGCCCTAACTAGCGTTTCTTTGTCCCTAAATAACGATTCTGTGGCCCTCATTAACAAGTCTGTGTCCCTGAGTAATGGTTCTCTGTCCCTAAGTAACTTCTCTCTGTCCCCAATTCTCGTTTCTGTGGCCCTAACTCTGTCCCTGTCCCTAGTACAGAGCGGTCTGCCTCTGTTCAATGACTGCAGGCAAATGAAGATTTCCAAAATGGCCGCTATATATACCTCGACCATTACACAGTGCTGGCTGGCTGGCTGCTGATTGGCTGATGCGATCACATGTCGTTGAGGAATGCATTATGGGGCAGCGCGCCTTGTCTGCGCGCCTTCCCCGACATCCCCGCTCCGTCGCCGCACATGTCAGCCGCCATTTTCGGAAAAATTTCGATTCGCGCGTCCGAATTAGGCTGTTTTTCGGATTCGGCACGAATCGAAATTTTTCCGATATTCGACTCGAATTCCACTTCGGATGCTTCGATTCGCTCATCTCTATCCCTGATTAATAGAGATATTTGACCCACAGTTGGTAATAAGAGGGAACAGAGTTTTATAAATCCATGGCCTTCACAACCCAGTGGGAAGTATGATTTTTTACACAATGGGGTTGGGGTTAGAGGGTTGTGATGTTATTGGTGTTGGATATTTTTCTTTCAAAGTATTTATTAATGTTTCAGTAAAAAGACCATGAATAATCCAGTACTGAAATATAGAGCGGAGTGTAGAAACATTCAAAAGTAGCACTGTCACAACAAGTGTCCTCCAACACCTAGATAGATCCAGTAATATGATTCATAAAGTTCAAAGAGCAGTGCATCCCATGAGTCTCAGCTGAGTGTTGGATATTTTATGACAGTTCTTATAAAGCAGGGGATGTGGCCTAACAATTGATATCATTGCCTAGATAGGGACATGGAAAGTCAATGATGTAATTTGCAAGGTCACGCCCCCTTCTTTATAAGAACTGTCAGGATTCTGGCAAGAGGTTGAATCCAAGTGGATTTCTGGGGTAATACATGCTCCCATACTGCATATTACACCCTAAATATGGGTGTAACATGTAACATGGGGTAAAAGGTGAACTTATCCTTTAAAACACTTAAACCTGATATTAGACCTCATCAACCTTAAAACATGAAAGCCATATATATATATATATATATATATATATAAAAAAAATATACATATATATATATATATATATATATATATATATAGTAATATGGGGATGTTTAGCTCAGTGGAAGATGCAATTTTTGTACAGTGAGTCTGTCACACAGGCATTATAGTTAAGGGCCTGGTAACCTACTTTTATTAAAATGGAGAAAACAGAGCACACATTCATCCAGAATTCCCACACAGGGGTTTCAACATCATTCAGAAAACATAAATGGAAAATACTGAGCCACCTGGCTCACTGGTCAGCAGTACCTCTGCTTGTTTTGGTCTCGCAGACCACTTGCTATTCAGGCTCTCTCTGACATAGGTGACAGCTCCTTGCTGTTTAGGCCCACATGACCTCTTTACAGGGTTTCCCCAGTATCTCCAGTTGGCACCCACTAGAAACTTCCGGATTCTCTCCAGCCCCCATGGACTCACTGGTCCCAGCAGATTCCTTAGTCCCCCAGACCCTTTCTTGGTCTTCCAGGCTCTCAGAGCTGGCCAGACTTTCCCAGTCCTTGGGAATCCTGCTCACACAGGTTGTAGTCTCCAGGAACTCACAGCTGTCCTGACAGGGCTCTGTCTTCAAACAGCTCCAACTCCAACTCCCAAAACCTACTGCTCTCACCATCCCATCGTTATGAGGGCTATGTGTACCTTGGCACACACCCTGCTGATTGTTCTGTCCTGCCCAAGAGTCTTAGGAATCTCCAAACTACAGAGCCCCATTTGTAAATATCAGGGTCTGGAGAAAGTTGAAAAAGAAGTTCTCTACTCAAACACTATATATACAGTATATATATTGTATATAAAAATGTAGAACTACCCCTGCAGGTGCCTCTTGATAATGCTTGTCCCCAGTGGTTGCCCTGACCTTACAAGCCTCCCGACACCTCTGACACTCTGGGTTCAGACATATTTCAAAAATCGAGAATACTAATGCAAGAGACACAATTCTTTAGTAATACCTCTATATCAATCTTATTCAAAAGAGTAGGCCACATAAATAATGGGTTTAAGATACACAATTCCAGTTAACACCTAAAAACAGAACACTGGTAAAATAGAAATAAAAAATTACCAACGTTTAACAGATTACAGTATACTGTAATGAGTAGTAGGCTTCAACCATTTAATTGCAACGTCAGCAGCAAGAGAGAGAAGAAAAGGATTGTTGACTTTCCGGACTACCGGCACTGCAATGGGGAATACAGAGAGATATGTAAATCAGACACAAGGGGTTGCCAATCTCAGCGTAGAGGGTGAAAAATGTATTGGTAACAAGAGGTGTAAAAACTACTCTCAAATGTAAGAAGTGTTAAAGCATGGTAAAAGAATGCCTTTGGTAAACCCTCAGTCTGCCAGTGATGTGTAGATGGGTCCTGGTCATGCAGGATGAGCAGAGATGCAGCCATCAGTAGTCAGCAGTGCAGAGAGTTTTGAAAATGGCGCTGAAACCAGCGTGGACCGCAAACAAGTCAGGACCTCGGCGGGCAACCAATGACAAGGCAGGAACAAGGTCAGGTGATGCGTTTCGAAGCACTTCTTCTTCAGACCTAATTGGTTGTTGGGGACTCTGGTGCTTTATAGGCAGAAGACCAGATGGGGCGGGATGATTTCACTCTGAATGACAGCTAGGGGGAAAGTGTCAGCAGCATGGATCTGTAGATAGGGATCGGAGCATGGCCGGAGGAGAGACAGAGACCGGCTGGCATAATAAAAACAGTATACCGACATAATGTTCTGGTTAGTGTTTTTCACATAATAATGGCAATATCTCTTGATACAAGACGGCCACCCCAAGCACAGCGTCCCACGACACTTCTCAGAATTTCACCATAAGTCCATCCAAGATCTCCAAGCCTGGATCATTGATTCCATACCCAGTGGATAGGGATCCGGCGATGCTCCGATCCCTATCCACCGATCCATGCTGCTGACACTTTCCCCCTAGCTGTCATTCAGAGTGAAATCATCCTGCCCCATCCAGTCTGTTGCTTTCCAAACCTTAAAGAATCTCATATCCGACAATCAGATAATGGATAAAGAACAAAGGCAACTCATAGTGCAGTATTTAATTAAAACTTTGGCAGATTTATTACAAGATCCACATACATCAAGACTTAAAATAACAAGCATTGAATTGACAATGTTTCAAACCAAAAACATGGCTGCCGTTCCTACAGAACGCGGTGACGTCAAACGCTGAGGCTCCATCCAATGTATTTCGTCATCAGGAAGATGACTACACTATGAGTTGCCTTTGTTCTTTATCCCTCATCTGATTGTCGGATGGGAGATTCTTTACGGTTTGGAAAGATTCAAAGTGGAGAAACTATCTTGTATCTGTGAGAGGATTTCCATTGAAGATTACCTGCCATATTGATTCCCCATCACATTGCACTCACTGATCGGTGTTATATGGTCAAAGTGTCCGGTTTGGAGTTTTTTCAAAGGAGAGATATTATCCTGCATCTGGGAGAGGATATCTACTGGAGATTATTCACCATACTGATTCCTTATTACCCTGCGTTTACTGACCGGCGATATATGGTCATAGTATCTGGTAAGGGGCCAATTTTTTTCAGGGTGTATGGTGATGGCTCATGAGATCAGGATTTTCTCTTGTATTTATTTTATATGTTCGAGGACTTATATGGACTTTTAATTTTGGACATTATTATGCTTTCTAGTTAGTGCTGCATTTTTTCTGTTTACATTTTGCAATATTGCCTTTATGTGCTTTTTTTGTTTTATTACTTTTTGATTTCTGAGTGTTGCTATATTCTAGCGCAGGTACTGTGTTTTATAATATTTTAAATGAGTTGGCCTGTTCAAACTTTACACCCAAAATTCCAATTGATAACCAGAGACTATATGAGCTAGACTGGCTAGGCATTAGGCCACACAAGGCAGTCTTTATTAATACTAAGAAAGAGGTACTTAAAATAAATTATGATTTAGTTATTTTAAAATATGCCTATGCCTAAGTGCCCGTTCACATATATGTGGATTGGATGTGGTTTGAACCGCATCCAATCCACATTACATGTGAAATACCATTGCTTCCTATGGTACCTGTTCACATATGTCTGGTGCACGGCTGCTGCAGATTAACCACTTCCCGCCTGGCCAATAGCAAAATGATGGCCAGGGGGGACTCTCGTTGATCCAGGAGGGCATCATATGATGTCCTTCCCGGATAGTGCCTCACTTGTGCCCACAGTGCTGCGCTGTGGTGAGATCTGTCACCGGCTGTGTACGTCGGACACAGCCGAAGACGGATTTTGTACTGGCCCCATTGCCAGTGACCAATCACAGCAGGTCACATGACAGCTGTAAACAATGGATGGCTTCCTTTCATGCCATTCATTGTATACAAGTGTGTCTAGCTGTGAATGGTCATAGTGATCACATGCACAGGCTGGGCCAATCACAGCCCATCTGTGTCATGTGATTAGCTGTGGCCAATCACAGCTAATCACAACAAAAAAAACTGAATGCATCAATTTAATTCAATTAAATGTTTGCTGTGGGTTTTTTTTTTTAATTTTGGGTCTTTTTTTTGTTAATTTAGCAAAAATTAAAAACCCCAGTGGTGATTAAATACCACCAAAAGAAAACTCTAGTTGTGTGAACAAAATGAAAAAATTTAGTGTGGGTACAGTGTTGCATGACCGCGCAATTGTCATTCAAAGTGTGAGAGCGCTGAAACCTGAAAATTGGCCTGGGCAGGAAGGGGGTAAAAGTGCACGGCAGGTTTAGGTGCAGATTACAGGCTATTGACTTCAATGGGAATCGTTCCTAAACCACATATGTGTGAGCAGGAAAAGATCCTGAGCTAATCCCATCCTGAACCTGATGTAAACCTGATGTGAACCTGTGAACAGCTACTGTATCAATTAGCTGTGAAACCTGAGCTTCAATCCGTACTGCATATGTGTGAATCAGCTCTTTCTGATTCATGTTAACTGTGGATTTTAATGATAGTTCTACTTTAAAAGTTTTACTTTTTTTTTTTTTTAGGTATTTTAAGACCTTCTTCGGGATAGATGACAACTGTACAAAACACTGTTTGTTAGATGCTTAAGTGCTTTATTGTAGTTTTGTACAATTTTTTTTACATACCAATTTGTGTTTAACAGATAAAAACAAATAATATGTCTCCTGAACATTGTTTGAGAAGAATAAAGAAATGTGCTTATTATATGTTAACAGAGATAATATGTTTTATATTCTGAGCAGCAAAAACAGTGTGGGTCCATGACCCATAGATATTAGGTGTAATGGCTCAGTTGTATTGCTTTTCCTAAGTGATTTATATGTTTATGTAATTTTCTTTTCTAATCGGGATTAAAAACTTCAAATAGGGGCACTTGTGCCCCTGTCAATTGTAAAAGTGGAAACTTCTTTCATATTCGAAAGATATCTTCTCACTTTCTACAGAAGTCTTAAGTCTACATTCATACCGGCAATTTAGACTGTTGCAAATTGTAGCGGCAGTAATCTTTTGATTCCTGCTGTGGCTCTGAGTAGCTGGGTGCGGCCACTGACCCCGTTCACTATAATGACAGGTTTCCAGCAAGCACAGCTATTCGTGGCTTTCTGCACAGCCAACAATCACCCCAGGTAATTGCTGGCTTTGCATAAAGCCGTGAATAGCTGCAGCTGCCGGCAACCTGTTAGGATAGTGAATTGGGCCAGCGGCCACACCTAATCACCCAGAGCTGCAGCTGGAATCAGAAGATTCATACCACTACAATTAGCAGCATCCTATATTGGCGGTGTGAATGTAGCCTTGGTCTATGGACAAGAAGTGAAGGGAAATCCCCTAATGTGGTGCAGATGGCAAAAAAAAAGAGAATGACAGTGAAAAAAAAATGGCTTACTTTGTAAGATTTTCAGAAGGTGTATTTTTAAATAAATGACAGTTGTTAACACATACCAAGCAAGAACTCATTCATAGCTTTTGCCTATTGTCCATAGATCTGTCTTAAACTTGCCCATACTCTATTTAATGCTGGTACAGTAGTTCTTCAGGGTGACATATTTAAAATGCAATATTTATGCTGTTGTTAGAACATAACACATTCTGCAGTATATTAGAACTTTTTCTTTATTGTTGTGGCAATGAAGATTTGAACAGAATAAAACCTTGGTTTGCTTAGTTGATTAAATAAACCTTGGTTTGCTCAGCTAATTAAATAAACTGTTTCCTCTCTTCTGTCTTAGTCTTTGCATTAACCTTTTTGGAGAAAATGTTGTACCAAGGTCGATATTCATTATCCCAGCTTTTTGTTATTATTCTCTGTACAGTAGACTTATTAGAGCTTCAGCTATGGAGGGAGCTTCTACTGTACTCTAAGGGGTATGCTTATAAAAAATGTGCATAGCTACCGTATTTTCCGGCGTATAAGATGACTTTTCACACTAAAAAAAATCCCCCAAAAATTGGGGGTCGTCTTATACGCCGGGTATATGCCGGAAAACTGTCCATCCTGAGACCAGAGGTAATATGGAGGGCACATCTTCAACATCCCCAAGTGAAAGATTGCCAATAATTAATTTATTTAATCAATATATAATTTACCCCGTTGGATGTAGCTTCTTTATCTTTGGCTGGATGTGCCGCTGGAAGCCCTATGTAGCTTCGGCTTCAGAACGTCTCTGTGCTGACACTGTCCCGCACTGAGCCAATCACGGCAAGCCTGCTCGGATTGGCAAAGGTTGAATAGACCGCCTCTCTAACTCAGCCTGTCCGAGCAGGCTTTTTATGCATACGAATTATGAATACACCGCTTGCCGTGATTGGCTCAGCGCAGTTCACACAGTGTCAGCACAGGGACGTTCTGTAGCTGAAGCCATTACAGTATTATAGAGCACATCCAGCTGTTTCAAAAGGTAAATACGATCTTATATTCTGTATTTAGCCGAATCTACAAGCATATCCATTGGGCTAAAATGTAATAATGGGGACATTATATACGGTATGTTTATACACTCTAGTAAAAAGCCTGCTCAGATTGGCCAGAGTCAGAGAGGCAGTCTATTACAACCTTTGCCAATCCAAGCAGGCTTGTTGTGATTGGCCTTCCATTTATCAATGTATGTTATGTTCGAAAAATGTCATTCAATAAAAATGTATTTAAAAAAAAAAACTGGTGTTGCCTCGGAAGTGTGGGGTAGTCTTATACAGCGAGTAGAGGCCAAAACCTATATTTTAACTATAAAATTACGGGGTCGTCTTATACACCCAGTCGCCTTATATGCCGGAAAATATGGTATTTGTCCATGTACTGTGCAAATAAACCAGCATTCACCCATTATTTTTAGTGACTTTTCTTATGATGTATAAAGCTGTGGCTGTTGTGTGAATGGGACAAAATTGAATGTTTGTCGGGTTTTAAGGAATGTTACCCTGTGAAGGACAACTTACATATCCGAAAATAACACTTTGCAAGGGGTAACCTCTTCAGAACCAGCAATTGTATAAAAATAGGTGGTCTGCTGCCTTGCTGTTTTGCGAGGATGTACCAGTACGCCCTTCTGAAATTGAGTACATGAGCATGTGCTTACACAGTCCTCTGATCGGCTTGTTAGGAACGTCTAGCACTCCTGTTCCATCACAGTTGCTAGTCTCATTCCAGCATCCTGGGTTTGGCTGTGATACAATCCCGCTGTCTATCTGTCCACCTGCAAGGTAATTGATGTGGCCAGTCTCTGGGTGGAGACCAAACCTGAATTGAGCCAGTCAAGCCTGCAGTCTCATGCTTGTGATAGCGCTGGTTACACATGTTCATGCTCCCTGTTTGTCTGTCCTGCTCTGCTGTCTGTATTCCCTCGTTGACAACCTCCGATCAGATAATTATAATAATAATTATACAAATCAATTCAAGCTGCAGCTATCCTACAACACAGTGCATCAAAATATTAGTTATACTGTACATTTATAGCTGCACTAGATGTCCAGGGCAGGCTTATTAATTATACAAATTAATTCAAGCTGCAGCTATCCTACAACACAGTGCATCAAAATATTAGTTATACTGTACATTTATAGCTGCGCTAGATGTCCAGGGCAGGCTGGACAGGAGGTGACATCATCCCAGTGGTGAATGCTATGGTGAGAGATATCTCAGCAAGGTTAGCACTGCTCGCACTGGGGATTGTGTATGGCCAGCGGAGGAGTTGCTATATGTGATTAAGGGCTGCTGCACCTGTGAATGTGAGTGAGCATTTTTATGTTTATAGAGGTATTTTTAAATAAATTGAGGATTTTGCACCATGCGAGATTAGTTTTCTTTGACTGAATTTGAACCCAAGGAAAGACTGTTGGAGGTGGAGAGTGAGCTGCTGATCTGGGACCCTCTTCCCTTAAGGGGAAAAACGCTATATGACCCATATAGTGAATAGGGTCATTGTGATCCGGTGAGTGTTCTATGTCAAAGGTGGAGGCTCTTGGTGTTTTCTGTTTATTTGGAAGAACGTTAATGAAGGTGTTTTGAAACACAAACCATTACATGATGTGGTGGACACTTTATGGACACATGGGGGACAATTCACTAAAGGTTATCGCATGCGACCACGCTGACAGCTGATGACTCATTACATTACCGCTTGTTTTCACTACTAATATATCGCATGAGTTAATAAAATAATTAATATGGTATTTTAGTAGCATTTTTAGTGAATGCCAACATTTTTTTCTAAATGCTGTGCGGTATCTTAACGCATACTTGGATGCGGTAGGATTCCATTTTGGGACTTGTCCCCTTTTGTGTTGGTTCTTTATAACACACATTGAGCTGGGGTTATACATGCACAATTGCCCATGTAAGGTTTGGTTTATATAGATTTTTTTTATTGATCATCTAGCACAGCTATAAATGTATAACTAATGCCAGCACAATACCAGTACCTAATTATCACAAGCCTAATACTACTGCCTGATTACAGAGTGTACCAGCCTAATACTATTGCCTGATTATAGCAGTACCATTGTGTAACAGTATCTGATTACAACCAGTACCAGTCTAATGCCAGGGCCTGATTACAGCCAGAGGAACCAGTACCAGTCTAATACTACTGTCCGCTTGATTATTGCCAGCCCAAGCCTAATACCATTGTCTGATTAGGGCCAGTACAGCCAATACCAGCCTACTACCACTAGCAAGTACAAGTGCCTAATTAAAGCTAATAACAGTCTACTACCATTGTCTGGTTGCAGCAAGTACCAGCATACTACTAGCGCCTGATTACTAAAAGTACAAACCTACTACCAATGTTTAGTTACAGAAAGTACTAGATAGTGATTTTTGGCCCCAAAACACAATTTGATACTCTTTCTGGCCATTGGAATGCACATGTGTAAGACTTTTTCACAGCCTAGTTGCGTAGAAGGGACCAAACTTCAAGGAGCACCTTCAGGCTTTTAAGGAACTTCAATTATGCAACCTATTTCCAGATTTTGGAAAGCAGACAAACCTGTCTCAAAAGCACCCCAGCCCTGACCACAATTTGACCCCTCTGGCTATTACACCTGAGCTGCTACTCAGCTCCTGTTTAACCATTAGGATCTAGCTCCCCTTAGCTTAAAATTGAATGTTTGTATGGCGCTACACATTGGATTATGTGTTACTTACCAAATAATAAAGAAAACAGAATTTTTGTTCTTTGTTCTTACCGTAAAATCTGTCCATTAGGGGACACAGGTCCCACCCCTCTGTTTTTACTCCTATATCGCTTTTCTAATAAAACCAAAGCAAGTTGGGGAGGGGCTATATCTGACTGGCTAAATGCTTTTTTTTTTGCCAGTGTCCAGTTCCTCCTAAAGACATCCGTATAACCCGATTGTCTTTGATTTACATCTGATCCTTAATAATCCCTTAATGAACTCCAAGAAACAGATTTTATGGTAAATACAAAAATTCTGTTATTCCAGAAGCACCTGCTTGTGATACTGGAACATCTGTTGCCTCTCAGATATAGAAATCCTGGGATTGTTCTTTAACTCAACAGGCCAATACATTTCTTGAAAAAAAACCTCACAGCTGCAATAGTTAACTATTTCCTTTTAGGCACAAGTGACTGGGCACCTGGAAAGCAATTGAATCACTTGTACTTGTACATGTATCTTTAACACTACCCCCTCAACATCCCAAGGGTAACCTTTTTCCCTTTAAGCCTGGAAGTTCTTTAGTAGATTATTTGGACAGCAAGTGGTGGAAGACTGGATATTCCCTGCTTGTTTATGTCCTCTGCAGTAAATGCAGAGAGCACTCTAAGGAGTTCTGAGTCCATTGTGCCAATGCAAAATGCGGTAAAGCGTGGCAAACCAGTGTTTTTTTAATCAAAAAACGCTAAATGCTAATACAAAAACGCTACAAAATGCTGAAAAACTAAAATTTTTAACGTCAGTTTACACAGCTAACGTTACCTGTGTTATTAAAATGCCCAGTGTGCATGGAGCCCTAAACATGTGCTCTGTGTTTATTTACTTTTCAACTTTTTAATCTGTGAATGAGTAACCAGGGGCACTATATAACCCTTACTCATTCATGTGATGGTGGGGGGGGGTATATAGGGACTAATTTATTTTGAAGGGCGATTTGGGATCCAAATAATTCCCTGCCCCTCCAACGGCAGATCCCCATATCAACCAAACCAAAGATGCTAAGAAGTGCCCTCATTCTCATCAACATGCAGACAAGATGCTACCTACCCTGGAAATGGACGGCATATACCTTTGTTAACAAACTGAACAAAGCAGCCAAAAAAGTTCAGCCAGCAGCTTAAATTGCATTTTTTTTTGTGCAAATGTGACTTTTGCTTGTTTACATTCTACTGGTGTGCCACTTCATGTGCAGGTTTAAGATATCCCAAAAGAATGCTAAATAAAGGAATTGTGTATTTTTAATGTTGCCCTTAAAAGGCTTATTAAAAGAATTGCACTCCACTGAATTGTATGTATTTATCTTGTTTGCATTTGTACATGTCTACAGAGTAGTTCATAGCTACTTATGCCCTTGTTTTATTTTGGGGGGGGTCCCCATATCATTAAAATAAACCAGCAGGTTCCTGTCATTTAGTAGACAATATTTTTTCATTTCTAAAATTTCTATAGATGCACCACTTCACAGGCAGTTTTAAGGCATTATCCCATGCATGAATTGAGCATTTTTATCCCGCATTTCATGACATGAGTTGCTCCCCACCAAATATGTTTTTTGTGGGTTTTTTTGTATTGGTACATGTCCCACCTAGTAATGCCCAGTTCTTCATACATGTTGTTTTACAATCACTTGCCTATTAACTTTAAAAAGATAGAGAAATTACTTTAGGATTCTCCTGTCACTGACTTCAATAGGGTTTACATTACTGCAGATTATTGTTTGCTGAACCAGCCATTTCATCGAACCCAAGCACATTCACCCATCACTATTCAAGGGTCTTATAGACGCCTGTTGATGCCATAAATTGACCCACAAACTAAAGCATAGTAAAACAATTAAAAAACTCATAGATGCATTGTCATCAATTATGCTATACATGGTATCTGTACTGTATGTTAAGTAGAAGAATCTTTTCAGGGACTTTATTTTATTTTAACTGGAAACTGAGATAGAAAACTTTGCAAAATGCAGAGAGCTGGCCCCTATTTACAATTTTGCCGGTGTCTGTGATAGATGTTTATTATGCTTATCATTGTTAGGCATTTAATAATTGTTTTGTGTGAACTACAAATATATTTAGTGTCAAAATATATTTAATACCATGGAACATACAACATTTGGACTATATTTTGTTTTATTTATAGCTCCCCTACTTTCATGTGTATGTTTTTTGTTTTGTTTTGTTTTTTTGGGGGGGGGCAATAAACAACCTTTTTACGACTCCTAAGATTGCTCTGCTATACTTGTTATTTATGGTAATCTGAAGGTCTAACAAGTATACATTTCCATGTGGTGTGTACTGGGAGAAACGGTGCAAATGTACTGATACCCATACATTGTACTGTTTACTTTTTTTTTCACAGAATGTTATTGAAATGTTATGAGTGACATTTCAATGTAATTCTATTCATTGCAGCAGTGTAGTGATGTTGTGGATCACATACTTTTGCAGCCCAGGGACTTTGTAGAGCCTTCATTACTAGATCCACATATTACCTGGTAGCCAGATCTCATTATTACTCTTAGCTGTTTACAGGCCTTTGCACTATATATGTCTGTTTGTATTAGGGAACCCATTAGGGAACACCTTGTTAATTCAGAAACGGATCAGAATTTAGTTGGTGGCCCGGGAAAGCAGATGTTTTGTCTGCTTATGCTATAGACTTGCTGTGCAAAGCTCTCCTTATTGAAACTGTTTGCTGCATTGCTGAATAAACGTGCAAGAGAAACCTGATTCGACTGTTCTAGGGTGTCCCTAATTAATACATGATTTACCACTGTCAGTACCAGTTGGGCCTGTCCCCCTTACACCTGATATTAGGGAACTCATCCAGAAGATTTAGTTTGTAAAAACTTGAAAGTTTTTCTTGGCAATCTTCTTGTTTTCATGTGGTTGACTTTTGGCAGTGTTCCCTGAAGGTGTTTAGAAAATACCAGTGTGTTTGCTTTGAAACACAGTTGATTATTATTCATGGGCGGGATTACCTAGGATTAAACTTCCTGAAAAATGTGTCTAGAACATCTAAGTAGACATACATTTAAGCTGGATTTCCATTTGGTTTGCTTCTTGCTGAGCCTTCAAATTAGAAAGAGAAGCAAAGCCAAAAGATTAATACAATGAAAACAAAGATTGGGAAATTAAATGACACGATGCAATTTTCTGCCTCATTCGGCTGGCACCAATAGTATGCAAAGAGAGCTGGCACAGAGGTGGTTAGCCACCACAGTGATGCAGGACAATCAGTCTCTTTCTCAAATGATGGAATTTTCTTAAATCACAGAGCCAATGACTCTTTCAATTAACAGAGTTCCCTGAACAGATCAAGGTTCCCATCTGTTTTTGTTGATAAACTCCATCAGTCATATTACAATCATTATTAAGAAACATAATTCATGCAGGTTCACATTTGTACATTATCTCATTATTTTCTGCTTAGTGCGGGGAAGTGCATAATTACTTTTACAAATCTTTAACACAATAATAACCAGTAAGAAATAGAACACCACAACAGAAAATGCTTTAAAACTGGAATACTTGGCATATACAATAAATGCAATCTATGAACAAAACATAGAAGTCTATAGGGGCTGCAATCCAGGGCAAGTAATCTACAATAACCCCTTGAGTGATCTATTGATTGTAGATCATAGAATAGCATCGTACAAGAGCTTTGCATGCCTGTTATTTCTTTTAATTGATAATTTCAGTTTGTAAATTCCTCAGTGTGGTTATAATCTCTGTCATTTCATTGTTTACCAGCATGTGAAATTCTCTGCTAAAATGCTGCATGCAGTGTTTTTATGCTGCATATAATCTACCAACGTGAGTGTGTGACAGCACAACATTTGTTTCCTTTTTAAACACTGTTCAAAGTAATTCATAATAGAATGTCCATCTGATATTGCTGAACAGATCTCAGGTGACCCCAGATTTCAAATGAATGTTATTTACATTTGTCTTTCCCCCCAAAGCACATATTTTTTCCATAAAGTTTATTAATAAACTCAGAGCATACAATAAGTACAGGTAATACAAGGTAGCAGTCGGAAATACAATAGGAGGTAATACACATACAGCGAACAAAAAGATACATAGCAATACATAGACAAAGAATCAGACGTAAGTCATCCCAGGGAAATGAAAGCAGGGGAAAAATGAGGACATGCAAACGCAGGAACATTAAAGGCATATCGGGTCTCAAGCCCTTATTCAGCATATTGGAATCACAGCACTGGCAGGGTCGATGCTGTTACCAAGCAGCAGCAAAGAGCAGGGCCAGTGAGTCAAAGGCATGCTTTGGAAATGTATACAGTAGGTGTGGAGGTGGGGGGGGGGGGTGCAAGGGCTTGTAGGATATGGCGTTGTACTTTTGATGAAACTGAGGTAACCCACTACAGGTTGCCACACGTGGGTAAAGGGTTTGGGAAAGGAGATATGTAAAAGTAAAACATATGCGCAGCTGGAGTGCAGACAGGGAGTAGGGCTCCTATGAGTAGAGAAGTGTACCAAAATAGAAAGGGGAGAATGAAAGCTAAACTCTGAGTAAGAAAGCAGGGAAATGGGGATTAAGAATTTAAGAATAAGCATGAAAAAGAAGGAAAGAGAGGAGAATAAGAAAAAGAAAAAAAAAAGGGTGGGGGGGGGGAGGGAGATATTAGTATCTTTTCATTTTGATGGCAAATAATCCTGAAACATTTTCATTAATGTGATCAATGTAATGTGATTTTTGCACTTTCCAATTAATCTTAGAAACATTTTATGTCACATAAAATGAATATTACAATATATACAGTTTCACAGAGTGTCATGTGTTTATGACATATAGGACAGTAACATGGTGTTGGAGGTGACAGAGTTATTGGTCAGCATACCGTGTTTTCATTAATGGAAGAGAAAATTCAAATCTGTTACATTTAACACTGCTAAATTATTTACCATAATTTATGATGCACTTGTTTCCTGACTCTGCTGTTCTTTTTTTAATTTTGCTGTCTAAGTTTAAACTTTATCTATTTTCCAAATGCCTTTAACCTACTCACAAAGTAACATATATACGTATTGAGTGATGTTCTGGGAACTCACTATACCACTGTGGTTTGGAGCAGCCACTGAAAGACAGACTCTAGGACAGTGATGTCATTGGCAGCTGGGGGCTATTTAAATTCATGATGCATAACTGATTCAAGTGAGATGTCACATCAGAGCAATGAAGGGCCAAACAAAAGAGTTGCTGTTCTTGATCAAGCAATCTCTAGATTTGTCCCAAACACTGCAGATTTGGTTTTGAAATGCTAGAACCTGACATCTACAATGTTTGAGTGCACTGAATTCAGTGTAAAAAATTAGCCTACAATATATGTGCATGGTAGTAATTATATGCATATAATTATATGTGCAGATATTTAAAGGGTCTACATTGTTTGTTAGATTTTAAGCCAATACTGATTTATAACTCAGAAAGGTATTCTAAATCAAGGCTAGTTATTGATCTAGCAGTGGGTTGTCACTAAAATGACATAGAAAGCCCCCCCTAGCTGTAGTAAATAAAAATAAAACAAGGGTTATTCTTAATTTTCCAACCAGACCCTTATCTAGACATTTATCCAGGGTGTCTAGGAAAACGAGGGCGGCAAGCATGCAGTCACCAACTTCCTGTACCAAATTATATGCTTTTTAACATAGGGGATGTGCCTAGCAAGGGGAGTGACAAAGCCCCCCCACCTCAAAGTAGCATTATTCAAATGTTGAAGTGCAATCTGTGTGTCCGCATCTGTGTGTCCCAAAAGGATTTGGAGTAATAGTAAAATAGGGAAGACATATGGTGTAATATGGAAGTCTGCTTTATAGTAAGAGGGTGACAAAATATTGGCCCTTTCCCAGGATACAACAGTACCCTTTACCCAGCCCTCCAAGTAGTTAAATGTTAAAAAAAAAACTAAAACACATCAAAGATCCTTTAATAAAGTAAAACACAAACACATACAAACATAATGGGTGTCACATATATGGTTTGAGGCTGAAATGAGGGCTGAGCACCCCTGAAGGTGATGACAGGAGGTGCTGGGCTCAAACTAGCACAGACTGCCAGCTAAAGGTTGCTTGATGAGTCAGCTGTGACATGGAACCTTCTAAAAATGGAACCAAGCTGGAGTGGCAGCTATGGCAAGGTGGCACCTGCGGTGGGCAGGTACTCAGACTGGCAGGGCAGAACTGAAGAGACGTAGTCAGGAACAGTGCCAAGATTTTGCACAGTAGATAAGCCAGGAGGAGAAGCTGAAGAGTAGTCAAGAACAAGACGTGGTCATGCACAGGTAGTCAAAGGACAGAGTCTGTAACAGCAAACCAAGGTCAGACTGGGAACCAGACAGGAGATGGGTCCAGAAGCATGCTGGCTCAGTAATGGGAAATCCAAGAGCACAGAATACAAGGGAACGAAGAGTACAGGAAGCTGAAGATCAACCAGCAATTAATCAAGACAGCAGGCAACAGTGTTAGTGCGTGCATGGAACAGTGTGTGGTGATGAAGTTTCTTGTGAATGAAGGTCAAAAACCCACAGATATCTGCAGAACACTTTATGCACAGTACAGTGATGAGACACTCAGGTGCAGTAAGACAGTTGAATGGTGTAAATCCTTCAGTGATGATCCCGGCGGTGGTGGTTCCCAGTCCACAGCAGCGGTGGTGGTTCCCAGTCCACAGCAACCATTCCTGTGAACATTCAGCACGTGGAACGCCTGATCCTGGAAAATCGACCCATAACTGTGAAATTGCACAAGAGACAAATCTTTCTGTGGGAACGGTTAGTACAATGATGATGAAGTGAAGCAGTCTGTCCTAGGATGGTTCAGGTGTACTGACAAATCTTTCTATGCCAAAGCTTCCCAGGCATTAGTTAAATGCTGGGATAAGTGTATAAATGTAGCAGGGGAGTATGTAAAAAAAATGCAGTTTTCACTCATTGAAATTTGTTCTTTTATTATATAAACTTAAAAGTCTTCGTTTGACTTCAATGCCCCTCATAAATATTCTGGTTGTTGTGCTGCGTGAGAAGCTCTTTTGCATACTGAGCACTTTTACATGATCAAAGCCTGTATCTCAAATTCTTCTAAAAGCTTCAGATCTCAATCTACACTATAGTGCCAAAAGTATTGAGACACCCCTCTAAATGTTAGGATTCTGGTGTTCCAATCACCTCCATAGCCACAGGTGTATAAAATCAAGCCCCTAGGCATGCAGGCAGCTTCTACAAACATTTGTGAAAGAATGGGTCGCTCTCAGGAGCTCATTGAATTCTAGCGTGGTACCGTGATAAGTTGCCAGCTGTGCAATAAATTCATCCACACAATTTCCTTGTTACTAAATATTCTACAGTCAACTGTTAGTGGTATTATAACAAAGTGGAAGCAACTGGGAACAACAGCAACTCAGCCACAAAGTGGTAGGCCACGTAATTACCAAGTGAGGTCAGCACATGCTGAAATGCACAGAAGTGTCTGCAGAGTCAATAGCTAAAGACCTCCAAACCTCATGTGACATTCAGATTAGCAGAACAGTGCATAGAGAGCTTCATGAAATGGATTTCCATGGCTGAGCAGCTGCATGCAAGTCTTACATTAGAAAGTGCAATGCAAAGCGTCGGATGCAGTGGCATAAAGCATGCAGCCACTTTACTCTAGAGCAGTGGAGACATGTTCTCTGGAGTTATAAATCAAGCTTCTCTGTCTGGCAATCTGATGGATGTGTCTGGGTTTTGGCGGTACTTGCCTGACTGCATTGTGCCAAGTGTAAAGTTTGGTGGAGGGGGATTATGGTGTGGGGTTGTTTTTCAGGGGTTGGGCTTGGCCCCTTAGTTCCAGTGAAGGGAACACTTAAGGTGTCAGCATACCAAGACATTTTGGACAAATTCATGCTTCCAACCTTGTGGGAACAGTTTGGGGATGACCCCTTCCTGTTCCAACATGACTGCTCAACAGTGCACAAAGCAAGGTCCATAAAGACATGGATGAGCGAGTTTGGGGTGGAGTAACTTGACTGGCCTGTACAGAGTCCTGATCTCAATCTGACAGAACATCTTTGGGATGAATTAGAGTGGAGACTGCGAGCCAGGCCTTCTCTTCCAATATCAGTGCCTGACCTCACAAATACGCTTCTGGAAGAATGGTCAAACGTTCATATAAACACACTCCTAAACCTTGTGGACAGTCTTCCCAGAAGAATTGGAGCTGTTATAGCTGCAAAAGGGTGGGCAACTCAATATTGAACTCTACGGACTAAGACTGAGATGCCGTTAAAGTTCATGTGCATGTAAAGGCAGGCATCCCAATATTTTTGGCGTTATAGTGTATGTTCTGCTCTATTGTAAATAAAATAAATAAGAAATAGATATTTACATCAACATGTTACGAATGTATTAGTATTTAACAAGTAATTCATCAGTTATGTAAAAAACAAGAGATCCTGAATGTACAGTATGTGTCTGTTTATGTGATATTCTTATTGTATTGTACACTAACAAAAAGTATTGAAAACAATACAAGTGTTGCGCTACCCCCATAGGAGCCGCTTGTTTGATGCTCCGGTTTCCCCTTACTTCGTCCTGCAGCCAGGCACAGTGCATTTCAGCAGCCAAATACATTCTCACACACACACTTCAACTTGTTGTCTTCAATGACCAGTCTAGGGGAAGTTTTGTTTTTGGAGTTTATTGTAGAACTGGGGATAGGGATGGAAAATGTAGTAGGATACTCCAAATCAGAACTATTCACACTGAGGACATCTTGCTGATCTCTTAGTTGAACACTGTAGAAGTCTTGACTGACATTAGATAGCAGACTTCCCTTTGTCACATATTGCAGCAAGTAGTTTAGGCGTGAGCAAAGTCCCTTTAGCAGTGGTAGTAGTTAAAGGGCTAAGCTCCTCAGGTATAAGCCAGTTACGACAGACTGTGACATCCCAAAGATAACATAGCTAAGCAAAGTCCTTTGCAGTAATAGCACTTAGACAATCTCTTCGTAACACTAGCCAGTGTTCCCTTTTTCCAGACTAACGCTGACTATTATTATTATTATACAGGATTTATATAGCGCCTGCTCCTTGGAGCTTACAATCTAGGAGTATCAAAGGAGTATCTAGGACTATCAAACCCCAGAGGAGGTAGCAAGCACACAGCATTCCCTAGTTCCTCAATGTCAGTACTCACAAGGCCCAAGGATAGAGTGGATGCCTCCTTCCAATCCTCCAAGCGAAACCCTCCAGTGATACCAGACAGAGCCTTGGCAGACAACTCCCCTTATTCAGCTTCCTGCAAACCAGGGTCTACCTCTCTAGCTTTAGGTCTTCAGGTTGACCCACCTGAGGCCACATGGCTCCAACAGCACCAGAGCATCATGAGCAGATCTAACTAATCCATCACAGCACTCTGTTAAGCAGAATACCACACTGAAATTACATGACAGCCTCTCTGGTAAGCAGAGAAACACAGCTATGTTTAACCTAACTATACACATCCTAGCACCTAACTAGAATGGTGCTACAAAAGAAAGACAGGAAAATATAAGAAAAAAAGATTTGGTACTCTATTTTGCATCAAAGCAAAATATGGAGACATGAGAATACATAAAACTTGCAAACACAGCAATCAACATTTCAAGATACAATATGAGATCAAGTCAGTATCATCCTCACAATTAAATTCCGCGAGCAAACAATAATTGATTGAATAACTTGGATGCATTCAACGTGTCCATACATGGTTGGAATCTAGGACGGTCCCTGCTGAACTGGACGAGATTCGAACCGTCTATGGCCGGATTTAGGGACAGTTGTTAAAGTGCAAATAAAATACAATATAACCCTTTGTTAGAAAAGACAGTATGCACATCTAGTATACAACTGATAAAGACAATCTGCTAGCACAGCACAGACTGGGATAATTATGATAAATATAACACTCCAGCCCTTTCTAGAAAGCCCAACCCTGGAAACCTTGAAAATTCTGTGGGTGCAGCCCCATTGTAAGGGTTAACTGCTCATTTAGGTCTAGGGGCATAGAAAAGACGATTTACTTACCTGGTCCTCCATGCTGCTAGACCGATCCCCACAGTGTCATTCCTGCCATGCTCCAGTAGTCTTAGGTCTTGATGTCATCAAGACTGGTGCAGGTTTCATAGCCTTGCATTGGATGTGATGATGCCAAGTCTACCACTGGAGCATGGGAAAGCACTGTCTGCCAGGTCAGCAAAGTAAAAATGCTTTTACTCTCTTAGAATAAACAAGCAGCTAATTGTTGAGTGCAGGCTCAGCTCCACTGCAAGGGAGAACTTTTGAATTTCCCAAAGTTGATCTTTAACATTATGTTAACCGTTTCAATACCGTGCAATTTTACACCTTCCTGCCCAGGCCAATTTTCAGGTTTCAGCGCTCTCACACTTTGAATGAAAATTGCGCGGTCATACAACACTGTACCCAAACTAAAATTTTATCATTTTCTTCACACAACTAGAGCTTTCTTTTGGTGGTATTTAATCACCGCTGGGGTTTTTATTTTTTGTAAATTAACAAAAAAAGACCAAAAATTTTGAAAAAAAACCACATTTTTCTTTGTTTCTGTTATAAAAGTTTACAAATAAATAATTGTTCTTCATAAATTTAGGCCGAGATGTATTCTGCTACATGTCTTTGGTGAAAATAACCCAAATTAGGATGTATTTTTTAGTTTGTAGGAAAGTTATAGAGTTCACAAACTATGGTATACATCTGAATATTGATCAATCCTGAAGTACTGACAGCCAATCTAATTTCTTGAGGTCCAAGAATGTCAGAATAGTACAGATATCCCAAAATGACCCCTTTTTGCAGAGTAGACAGTCCGACGTACTTCATAAGAGGCATGGCGAGTTTTTTGAAGTTGTATTTTTTTTTCATAATTTTTCGGAAAATGAAAAAATTAAAAAAAATATTTTCACTATTTTTTTTTTTTACATACTGTCACCAGTGCAGTACAGCGTCATCATATAACTGGCATGGCGGTGAACAGGGACACTGACTGGTGGCAGTATGAAAAAAAAAATATATATATATTTTTTTAATTTTTTTTAATTTTTTTATTATATTTAATTTTTTATTACATTTTTTTTATTTTTTTTAAGATTTTTTTTCATATTTTACTATGACCAAAGTAGTACAATGTTACCATAGTAACATTGTACTACTTTGGGGAAGTGATCAGTATTTTATTTTTTTACACAATTTGCTTATAGCAAAGAATTACTTTGCTATAAGCAAGCATTTACCTGAATGAAATCGATTCATTCAGCTTTTTTTTTTCTTTTTTTTTTTTGTGCTTAGCTGTGATTTGGTCACAGCTAATCACATGACATGTGCATGTGATTAGCTGTGACCATTCACAGCTAGGCACTAGTATACAATGGATGGCATCATGAATGAAGCCATCCATTGTATACAACTGTCATGTGACCTGCTGTGATTGGTCACAGCAGGTCACATGGTACCAGCAACGGGAGCCGGTACTCGGATCTGTCATCGGCCGTGTCCGAGGTGCACGGCCGGTGACAGATCGCACTGCTGCGCCGCTCTGCATTAGCGCAAACTGAGCATGTGCGGGAGCATGCCAAATGGCGTGCACCTGGAGTGCAGAGACACATTTGAAGCTGCCAAACGGCCATTGGCCGGGCGGCTAATGGTTAAAGTGGAAAGCTAAAAGAGATTTTTATAGGATTTTTCAGCATATCTCTTTGTCCCCAAAGTCTTTCAGGCGCCGTATAGTTAAACGATGTATGGTAAAATTCAATCTAATTAGGTAATGCTATATTTCAATTATGATTGTTTAAATTTAGCACTGCAAATTAACATTTTATAATGCCAAATGTGTGAAAGTTACTTACTGTTTGTATAAGCTTTCTGATAGAAAGGAAAAAAAAAGAACAATGACTTAATTGGAAATTAAAAACGCTCATTAAGATGATTCTCCAGTAATAACCTGTTGTCTGCTTGACTAAACTGAAATGAAAAACAAATTGATTTGTAGTAGGATCTGCTGCACAATGAAACACTTATATCTGCACTTTGTATTGAAGTGTAAGTAATGTGACAGTCTAATAAACCTGATGTTAATTCCTTTTTTTTTTGTTTGGTTCTCGTTACAACTATTTGATTACAGAGATAAAATTAAAATCAAGAGGTGTTTTCACCTGTTGCTTAAACTATACCCATAGTGCTAAATCAGCAATTGACGGAGTTGCAAAGTCCATTTCGTTTATCATTATAGGTTTTTAATATAGTGTGGTGTTTTCTGATATCTAAATCAGCCCAATGTTCTCAAGCCTCCCCCCCCCCCCCCCCCCAAATACTTACCCAAGCCTGATCTCAATCCACTCTTTCTCCCTCCTCACTGGACTCAGTGAGAGCAGTGGGAGCTATTGGCTCCTGCAGCTGTCATTCAAATCCAATGATAAGGGACTGGGGCTGAGCTGCACTGTACCACCATAGGAAACAGCTTCTTATGATGGCACACTGAGAAGATGAGGAGCCAGGAGCACAAGCCAGCTACCCAAGAAGAGAAGAATTAGGGCTTCTCTGTGCAAAAAGAAACCATTGCATAAAAAAAGGTAAGTATGACATATTTGTTATTTAAAAAAAAAAAACACCAAAACTTTGCAATCACTTTAAATTAAGGGCTCATTCACACTAGAATGCGGTGCAGGAGAGTTGCTTCCCACACCGTATTCAGATCGCAATGCCCTTGCTATATGCTGCTGGGGGATCAGTTAAAAGTTAATGGCAACCCAAATGCAAGTCACAAACGTATAGCGGTTGCCCGCACTGGCCCGCACCAAATTGCATTGTAGAATGTACCATGCGATGAGGTTGCCATGCGTTTCAAAAAGTAATGCATGTACTACTTTTGGTGCAGTGTGGAGCTATTTCAGCCATTCAAATGAATGGACTTAAAATCACGCCACACAAAGCTGCAGGTGAATCACACAGGATCTCACAACGCGTTCCTGTGAGAGTCAGTATGGGGAATAGTGTGAACCGGCCCTGAATGTCAGCTGAATTCTATGGCATGCTATTTCTAGTTATCTGAACTAAATCCAGCATTATGTCCTATGACCTCCGACCTCCAGCAACTTTACATTATGGATGCTGATGTCAACATAATGTTCATTCACTTTAAAACCACTTGGCTACCGGCAACTTTAACTTTTAACTTCTTGCCGACCAGCCACTGTAGAAATACGGTGGCATGTCGGCACGACTGGGCAAATCTGCGTTTGAAAAACAGGTAGGGGGCGCACGCGAGGCACGTGCCTGCCCTACTCGTCCCGCTGATCACGGCCGCGGGTGTCAGTTGCCAGGGCACGGCCGGTCATTACCTACCGTGTCCCGGCGATTAGCGGCAATCACTGACAAAGAGGACGGCTGCAGTGTTTACACTGCAGCTGTGCTTTCTGTCAGTCCCCTGTCAGCTCCTGACATGCTGATCCAGAGAGAACAGTTTATCTCTCTGGATCAGCGTGTTCCTGTGCAGTACACCCCCCTGCCCCCCAGTAAAACCCTCCCCTCGCACAGTTAACCCTTTCAGTAAATAAAAAAGTTAACCCCTTCCTCCCCAGTGCCATTAGTATGGGGATGTCAGTGACCCCAAGTCAGTTCCCCCCAGTGTCAGAATGTCCTCTGTAGTCCCGCAGTCCTGCCATAAGTCGCTGATCGCCGCCATAAGTCGCTGATCGCCGCCATTATTAGTATAAAAAAAATTTTAAATCCCAGTATCTTTCCCGCCATTTGTAAACGCTATAACTTTCACGTAAACCAATTAATTTACACGTATTGGGGTTTTTTTTTAGCAAAGACATGTCGCAGAATACATTTTAGCAGAAATTTATGACTAAATTTGATTTTTACATTTTTTTTACTGGATATGTTTTATAGCAAAAAGTAAAAAAATATTGTTTTTTTTCCTCAAAATTGTCAGCCTTTTTTGTTATAGCGCAAAAAATAAAAAACGCACAGGCGATCAAATACCACCAAAAGAAAGCTCAATTTGTGGGAAAAAAAGATGTAAATTTCATTTATGTACCATATTACATGACCGCGCAATTGTCTGTTAAACTAGCACAGCGCTGTATAGCAAAAAAATGGCGTAAATTGTAGTATCTATACCATAGTTTGTAAATGCTATAACTTTCACACAAAGCAATCAATATACACTTATTGGGATTTTTTTTACCAAAAACATATAGCAGAATACATTTTGGCCTAAATTTATAACCAACTTTGAGTTTACTATATATTTTTTATAGCTGAAAGTAAAAAATATTGTTTTTCTTTTTTTGTTTATAGCGTGAAAAATAAAAAGCGCACAGATGATCAAATACCACCGAAAAAAAGCTCTATTTGTGTGAAAAAAAGGACGTAAATTTCATTTGGGTGCAACATTGCACGACCGTGCAATTATCAGTTGAATTAGTGCAGCGCTGAGTAGCAAAAAGAGGCCTGGTCATTAAAGGGGGTAATTCCTCAGGAGGGCAAGTGGTTAATCTGCGATTTTTGCTAGTAATTTATGTAGAACCCCAAAAATATCATATTTTCTAAAAGCAGCAGCGAAGGAAAAAAAAAAAGGTTGCTGTTGCAATTTTTTGTGCCACACAATATTTATGCAGCCGTTTATCAACTACACTTAAATGCATTTTAGTGCACACAAACACAATATAGTACATGTTTTTGGGTAAAATATAAAAGGTGATCTTGTATTGGGTAAATAGGTGCCAAACATGTCAAGTTTTAAAATTGTGATTACCTGTAAAATGGCAAAAAACAATCTAAAACTGTTAATGGGAAACAGTTTAAAAGACTTTAAAGTTGATTAGTTTAAAGTTAAATGTGAGCTATGGCACAAGAATTATTGCTGTCAATAATTGTTTATGGCAATACCTCACATGTGTGGTGCAATTATTGTTTACATATACATGCTGGACCTACGTGCATGTTGCAATTGCATGCAAGCACGGGGATAGGAGTCTTTTTATTTTTAAAATCTTTTTATTTATTTTATTGACATTGTTTTTCACTTTTTTTTATTTAAAGTGATATTAAACACTCAGTTATTAGTTTTCCAAAACAATAAGCATGTTATACTTACATGCACTGACCCTCCTCTTCTGGGATCTACCACCGAAGCTCCTGACTCCTCCCCTCTTCCAGTAACCCCCCCTAGGAGGGGTATTCATGCGGTCTCAACCCCAAGCGCATCTGTTGACATACATAGTGCAGCTCAGCTCTGCCCCCTGCTCCCTTGTGACTGGATTTGATTGACAGCAGTTGGAGCCAAAGGTGGGAGTTGCACCTAAAAGGTTTTTTTTACCTTAATGCAAGGAATGCATTAAGGTAAAAAATCTTTAGACTTTACTATCACTTCAGCTTTATTGCTATCACAAGGGGTGAACAAGCCCCTTGTAATAGCTTTGACCAATGACAGATACTCTTTTTGGAGAGATCAGGGGTCTATTAGACCCCAGATCCCTCCTCTGCCCTTCAAAGTATCTGATCAAACACACAGGTTCCATCAGATGCTTCCGTGGCTGTACTAGCCAGAAAAACATGGCACTAAAAGCAGAAGTGAAACAATTCTTGTTGCTTCTGGCTCCATTTGTCACAGAGGAGATGAAGGGATGAATATATCCCCATCACCTCTGTGCACAGCCGACTTGTGGTCCTCAGCTTCCCTATGGAATAGGAGAGCTCAGGAACGGAGGAGGGGGACCCCTTCTGAGAGCTGAAAATGCAACACAGCGCAGCACATATAAAAGCCCAAAGAAGAAACAAGTAAGTAACCTCAAAGGAAACACAAGCAGAAAGCTTCTAAAACACTTTGGAAAAATGCAATGCAAATGCATGTAGATGCACATAAAGATGTGCATCAAGAACGCATTTAATGCACATGCAAAATCCCACAGTTTCTGGTGTGAATGGCCCTAATGCTATCCTAGAAAAACCATTGTGCTTACATTGAAAATTTTTATTTTCCAAATTTCCAGTGCAGGTTTACACCTGATTTGTTTGACAGGAAGTGAAGGAACATCTGCATACAATTTTAAGGTTCTAGCCTTACCATACACTATCTGTTGTTTTTGAAAAATTGTCCCCACTTGTCCGGTACCTGTCTGGTAACATGATTTTTAGCAGGACAGGTAGTGAGAGAAAATCGCTCTAACAAGAGATAGCAGTAAAACTGTATAAGGAGAAGAATTTAAATTTTTCATGGGTAAACTTGCACTGATATGATACTAAATATATAGATTCTTGAAAAAAAATTCAATTTGTGACTGGTTTTCTTCCATTTTAACTTTGATCGGAGTGTACCTTCAATGCATTCAGTTATGAATATTTTAACATTTCTAAAAATATCTGCTTACTCTTCATTCTGGAAGGATACTGGCATATTCAAGATTAAATATTTAATCAAACATAACTTATTTACAGTTACATACAGTAGTTAGATAGTTGATAAGGTTGAAAAAAGACACAGTTCCATTGTGTGTGTATGTGAATGTGAGTTTGAGCCTATAAAAATTCCCATACCCCTGTATACTATGCTTACAGAGAAAGGCATCTAAAACATTTTTGAATTTATCAGTAATGTCAGCTAATTCCACTACCTGGAACAACAGTTCCACATTTTCACTGATTATGTACTTTTCCAGAATCCATCCATTGTTTGCCTGCAGGAGACTTATGCCTCGGTGAAAACTTGTAAATACCTGGGCAGAAAATTTTCTCAATTTACTTTACACTCCCGTTAAGCTGGCCATAAATGGACCAAATTTGCCTGGTTTAGCGGGCACTGACTAAATTTTGATTCATCTTTCGCTTATCCTGTTCGTGAGATGTGGATCTAATGATTTACTTCTCATGAACAGGCTTGTTGGAAAAATTTTGTTTGATCAGCATTCCAGCCAAACGTAGTTCAACAAATCACATATTTAGGTATACAGATTATGCTATCCCCAGGTAAATATATATATTTGAATCTAGTTCCCATATTACAACTCCTTTGAGCCAAATACAACACCTGGTGTAAGCCTCCTCTTATAGTAATGGGTACAACCAATCTAAACAAAAAATGGCATATGGATGCCCCAGATACTTTACATACTGTATAATTCCCCCGATGCCATACATAACCTTTAAAAATATAAACCGCATATTTCTTAATCTAATCTGGTGGAAAAAACAACCCAGGGTAACCCTGGGAGTCTTGCAATATCCACAAGATCTGGAAGGATTCTGTCCTAAGTCCTAGCTTATATTTCCCCGCTTCCCAACTCCAGTATCTTGCAGGCTGGGACCAGGAGGACCCATAATTATCGGTCTATGTTACTCTTAAATATTTATTTGGAGGTCTCAACCCCCTCTACTCCGTGGATATACCCAAAACACACTCCCAGTACCCTACTGTGCAACCTATGAGAAAGGTTTGGGAAGCTTACAAGCACATTCTTCATATTATGAGACCTATGGGCAAGTGACTCCCTTGCAGAGTTAGGTAAACATCAGGTTTTTCATGCGTGAAGGAATGCTGGTGTACATACCTTACACCAACCGCATGGCTCAAGTCCCTTCAACAACTGCAAGCAGAATTCTATCAATATTTACTGCTTAGACATGCAGTACAGACCTAGTTTGGTACAGTTGTGTTCAAAATAATAGCAGTCAGACATCACTAACTTGATCAATCACTGTTTTTGGTAGAAATTATATTTCTACATGGCAAATAATTTACTAGCAGGTGTAGTAGAGTAATAGAAATCCAACAGACCCAACAGTCATGACATGCATGCTGCTGATTCTGTGTAATTGAATCACTAATTGAAAGGGGCATGTTCAATATAATAGCAAAGTGGAGTTCTATTAGTGAGGTCATTCATTCTTTGAAAAACAGGTGGCAATTATTGCCCTTATTTAAGGAAGGAAGGCAGCAAATGTTGTACATGCTGGTCACAGTGCATTTCTCTCTGAAATTCTGAGGAAAATGGGTCGTTCCAGACATTGTTCAGAAGAACCTTGATTAAAAAGTTAATTGGAGAGAGGAAAACATATAAAGAAGTGCAGAAAATAATAGGCTGCTCAGCTAAAATGATCGCAAATGCTTTAAAATGGCAACCAAAACCTGAAAAACGTGGAAGAAAGTGAAAAACTACCATTCTAATGGATAGAAGAATAGCCAAAATGGCAAGGACTCAGCCAACAATCAGCTCCAGGAAGATCAAAGAAGGTCTAAAGTTACCTGTGAGTACTGTTACAATTAGAAGACGCCTATGTGAAGCCAAGCAATCTGCAAGAAGCCCCCACAAAGTCCCACTGTTGAAAAAAAGACATGTGCTGAAGAGGTTACAATTTGCCAAAGAGCACATTGACTGGCCTAAAGAGAAATGGCGCAATATTTTGTAGACTGATGAAAGTAAGATTGTTCTTTTTGGGTCTAGTGGCCGGAGACAGTTTGTCAGACGACCCCCAAACACTGAATTCAAGCCACAGTACACTGTGAAGACAGTGAAGCATGGTTGCGCAAGCATCATGATATGGGGATGTTTCTCATACTACGGTGTTGGGTCTATTTATCGCATACCAGGGATCATGGATCAGTTTGAATACATCAGAATACTTGAAGAGGTCGTGCTGCCTTATGCTGAAGAGTAAATGCCCTTGAAATGGGTGTTCCAACAAGACAACGACCCCAAACACACCAGTAAACGTGCAACATCTTGGTTCCAGACCAACAAGATTGACGTTATAGAGTGGCCAGCCCAATCCCCGGATCTTAATTCAATAGAAAACTTGTGAGGTGACATCAAAAATGCAGTTTCTGAGGCAAAACCAAGAAATAGAGAAGAACTGTGGAATGTAGTCCAATCACCCTAGGCTGGAATACCTGTTCACAGGTGCCAGAAGTTGGTTGACTCCATGCAACACAGATGTACAGCAGTTCTCAGAAACAGTGGTTATATAACTAAATATTAATTAAGTGATTCAAAGGAAAGCAAAATCGTCAAACATTTTTCAGTTTATATAGTGAATGTTTGAGTTTGTAAAGAAGAATACAAACACTGCTATTTTTTTGAACAGAAAAGAAACACACTTTTCTTCCATTTTGTTTAGAGGAACAACACAAATGTGATATATTTTTCTTCATGTTTTGATTTGGAATAGAATGTGTAGTGTTCCCAGTGGATTTGTGTGTATGGAAATAAAAGCTATTAGAAGGATTTTGAGCTTTATTCACTTTTTTCAACACACTGCTATTATTTTGAACACAACTGTATATCTGTCCCTTTGATAAGCAATGTGTCAATACTGGATTGACTACTTACATCTCAGACATCAAAAAGTTTAATATCTTCTAAGTATATCTACCTTTTCTATAAATCAGCAGGTGTTAACAGTTGAGATATGGGAAGTTGCCCTTCAAGAACTTTCACAAGCCTTGCTATCCTTCTTTCATAAACTATACCATTTTATACACTACATAGAATATACAGAACACCATTTTTTCACCCCAGATTGGGTACCAGAGAAACTCCATGTAGTAGCAAATGTAACTTGAACCAAAGTGATCTCATTTATCTGTTGTGGAGGTGTCCCAAACTTGTGAGATACTAGGAAACAGCTGTATATTTGGCATGCAGATACTGTAAGTAACATCCCACTTACATGTGTCTTGTGCTGTTTCAAATCCTCAGATCTAGACCTACACATTTCTCACATAGTGACATGCTCACTGTTTGTGGCATGTGGAGTAGTAGTATCAAAATGGGTGTAGCTCCCACAAGGGCAGAATGGGTTGCTGAGCTCAATAAACTAATAGCATTTGAAAAAAATACTTTGGAACAGTGTGGGGGTCACTAAAACATGCTTTAATTTCGGCTGGATGGCCAGAGACAGCGACTGGAAGACTCAGATAAATGGACAATACATAACATGTAATCCAATCCTAAAACACTGCAAAGTATATATCCCCAGTTGAGAAGGTGATACGATGTCTCTCAGACATTTAAGCAGAAGACCTATGGTTGGGTAGGACAGATAAGAATATATGCAGGAAAATCTGCATAAAATTGAACTAAAGGAAGAACTTTTTTTTTTATTTTGGATAGAGTAAGGGATAACCCATGTCAAATAGTTTTTGCCATCTATGCCCCATTGTGGAGATTTCCCTTCACTTCTTGTCCCATAGCCAAAACAGGAAGTGAAAGTAAATCCTTCCAAAGTGAGGGAACCCATGGGTCCCTTTGTGGCCAGGGTCAACAGAACTAGTGTTCCCATTGGAAGATTTCCCATCTATTCTTGTACTGAGGACAACCCAAATTTGGTAATTCAGTGCTAAAAATAAAAAGAAGAAACAGAGAGAGTGGATCTCCATAACATGAGTGCAGTCAGCAATACAAAGCTAACAGTTGTTCTAATACCTCTTCACTCTATCCAAAACAAAAACAAAACAAAAATAAAAAACAACAAAATAATGCGTTAAATGTTGAAGCCTAATACACTACAATGTAACTTCTCCTTCCTCCTTCTCCTGTTAACTGGGGAATCATCTAGGACTGGATTTTTTTTTGCACTACAATGTGGAAAACATGTAACAAGGAGCTGAGCATTCCACCTGCTGTCTGAAAATATAAACTATCCATTTGCAATATTTATTATTTACTTGGATATTTTTGTTGTTATGATTTTAGTAAATAAAGAAAGAAAATATATACAAAGTCACTATACATTCTCTTCAAAGTCATGACGTGACTGAGGGGAGGATCAACACTGAGGCCTATTTAAACCATAACTAAACCCAAGAGCAAAAATGTAATATATAGCAGTTCTACCAGTTCTTTGACATAGTGACTGCATTTGTTAGTCATTTTTCAGGCTAAGAACATTTTCAGTAAGTACAGAAAATGCCGGTTGAAATTATATCCATATTACTTACTTAAATGTTTATTCTTATGTAAAAGACTGTTCTTATCAGCCCTCATGTTCGATGCAACCATGACTCCCTCCCTATTACAGTTGAGGAGTAAATTTCCATCCAGGTACAGGAAGTGTGTTACGCTTAGGATTAGCAGGTGAAAAAAAGGAAACAAAGACTGAAAACAAGAAACCAAATGCAGCCACCACCTGCTAACCGCCAAAGCTAATGGCCACTATTCAGTGCTCCTACTCCTCGACCTCTCTGCGGCTTTCGACATGGTTGACCACCCCCTCCTCCTCAAACAACTACAATCTCTTGGCCTCAGAGACTCCGCTCTCTCCTGGCTCTCTTCCTATCTCTTCCTATCTATCACAATGCTCCTGCAGTGTTACCTATAACGCTGCCACCTCCTCTCCACTCCCCCTCTCTGTTGGGGTCCCTCAAGGTTTTGTCCTCGGGCCCCTTCTCTTCTCCATCTACACCTCCTCCCTTGGCCAATTGATACATTCTCATGGCTTCAACTACCACCTCTATGCCGATGACGCGCAAATCTATATCTCTACCCCTCACCTCACCCCTTCAGTCTCCGCTCGTATCACAAGCCTACTGAGCGACATATCGGACTGGATGTCACTCCACTTCCTCAAACTAAATCTGTCCAAAACTGAGCTCCTAGTTTCCCCCCCCCCGCGTCCCCCCGTGACTTCTCCATCAAGACCAACAACACCACCATCAGTTCCTCCCCTCAAGCCAGAGTACTAGGTGTCATCCTAGACTCCAATCTGTCCTTCCAGCCCCAAGTCCATTCTCTGACAAACTCATGCAGACTTCACCTCCATAACATCTCCAAAATACGTTCGTTCCTAACCCCGGAAACCACTAAGCAACTCATTCACTCCCTTATTATATCACGCCTGGACTACTGTAACTCCCTCCTCATCGGCTTACCCCACCGCAGGCTATCCCTGCTTCAGTCTATCTTGAATGCTGCAGCCAGACTCATCCACCTTTCTATCCGCTCCGTATCCGCCACCCCTCTCTGCCAATCCCTCCACTGGCTTCTGATTGCCCAACAGATAAAATTCAAAATGCTAACATTGACTTACAAAGCTGTTCATAATACTGCCCCAAACTACATCACCGATCTGGTATCCAAATACCACCCAAAACATACTCTCTGCTCCTCACAAGACCTCCTACTCTCTAGTTCCCTGGTCTCCTCCTCCCATGCCCATCTCCAGGACTTCTCCAGGGCTTCCCCCATTCTCTGGAACTCCCTACCCCAATCCATCAGACTGTCACCAACTCTCCTCACCTTTAGGCGCACTCTGCAAACCTATCTCTTCAGGGAAGCCTACCTCAGCTAATTACTGAACTCCTCCACTCTTTCTACCACTCCATCCCCCACAGCTATTTCCTCCTGTACCACGATCCCCTCCCTCCTAGATTGTAAGCTCCAAGGAGTAGGGGCTCGAACCCTTCATGTATTGAATCGTATTGTTACTGTACTGTCTCGTGTACTGTCTCCCTTTATAATGTACAGCACTGAGCAAACTGTTGGCGCTATATAAATACTGTATAATAATAATAATCTAAGGATTGGTAACTGCAATAGATTTAGTTTGGTTTTGGGGATTTAGATACCCTTTAAGAGAGTGAATACGTTAGTGTTGAATATGGTCATGGTTGAGAAAAAAGCACAGTAGATTCATTATTTGGAAACATTACATCTGTAAGGGAATTCCTGTATGGCAACTGGCTAATAGAAATGAGCATAGGCTCACACATGCACACACATGGGTGCACACTGGAGCGTGCCCACTGTTTCTGGTGCCAGACAGACTATTTATAGCAGGCTCTTACTCCCTGTTACTGCTGACTGGTCTTCAGCTAACTTCCTATTTCCTGCTGTATCTTGTGTGTATCAGTTACTGACGCGGCTTGCCATTGACCTGCTCTTGGATCCTGTTTATGCTTCTGCTCATCAGTTTCTGATCCTGGCTTCCTCCCGACCTAGTACATGTCTGATGTTTCGGTACCTCATCACCTGCTCGTTGCTGACCATGACTATTACTCTGACTATGCTTCCGGCTCCAGTTTGGCTTTACAGTCCTGCCGTGTGCCTGTCCTGGCTGTCATTACATCAGCTCTGGTTGTCACGGTGTGTTCCGGCCTCCCGCTTATCAGAAGTTCCAGCAAGCCACGTACCCAGATCTTGCAGTTCCAGTGGAGTGCTTCCTTAACCTCAGCTGGCCGTTCTGGCATCTCCTCTGTTCCTGACTGGATGCCCTGTCTGATTTACAGAGGTTACATCACCAGCTGCAAATTCCACAATCAATATCCACAGGCACTCGTGTTCCTCCTGACCCTGGGCACCATCTGTTTCACCTTCAGTGGGGCCTGGGTTGGAGATACAAGAGAGGCTGATCTCATCAATTCAGACTTCTATTAGGTACATGACAACATCCCTATGGATTAAAATCAAGTCCGGATTTACATTTGTTTCTATGAATTTCTATAACCTGAGGAAAAAAATGTGTTTTGTCTTTTTAGATATTTATTAAACACATTATATGTATTATGTATGGGGTATGTCTTTTGTACAGATTCCCTTGGCTATAGTCAGTTTCATTTTTCTTCTTAACCTACAATAAAATTATTTGATGATTACTGTGTGTCCTCAGGATATGTATCTTAATGTTGTTCTGTTTCTCCTTTTTGTTGTAATTAATAGTATTTCATTCATGTGTATAGATTATTGCCTGAGGAAGACCTGCTTATATTGGCCCTAAATTGTTATATTTTTCGAAACACCTATTTTTATTTACATTTTTTGGAATAAGATTTTGTGGATTACTGTACTTTTGGATTTTTAATATATATGGATTCGGACAGCCTGGTTGCATATGTTACAGGTTTATCGGTGATCTGAGTGCAAGGTATTATAAAGATACAGTCTGCAGTATCTGAACTTAAAGAGAACACAGAAAACACATGTGGCTCACTTGCTCATTCTGAGTTTAATGTGACAAATATAAATTAATCACACTATACAGATAATTACTTTCTTTATAGGGCAGCACAGGTCACATGGAAAAGCACATCAATTTGTGTTAGAGTTACCATTACTAACATATAAGATACTAAACAAAGGACGTGAAGGTCAGAACACACACAACACTGAAAAACGATAGCATAAACCAAGTGTGACTAACCTGTATGTAAAGAGGAGACAGAAAACACACGTGGCTCACTTGCTCATTCGGAGTTTAATGTGAGCTTGTTGGTTGAAGTCACACTACAAACCATTAGAACTCCCTCTCGCTGCAGCCTAGTAATAGTACTATTGGGAGGATTATTCATTTACTTATGACACATAGCACCAATGATCAGGTGCAATACACCTTTCTGATATGATATATATATATATATATATATATATATATATCATATAAATGCTTTATATATTCATCAGTTGCAGTGACCTGCACATGAATATCTTGTAGCTCAACAATGAGGGCATTCTGCCAGCATATTCCACTCTGTTTCCAAAATACTTATATGTTAATATTATCTAAAATGTTATCTAAAATGTTTCTTTCATTCGGGATATATTTTCAACTAAGGTTGCTATGTTTCATTCACATCTTTCTGTGACCTGTTTTTGGCTGTATAGGCATTTAAATTTAATTATAATTACTCCTATTTACTGTGAATTAACAAAGGGTGGAGATGCCTGAAACTGTCATCCTGGCATATACTCCCACATACTACATCAAGTGGAAAAAAAAACTACCGATATTCAGCATTTTGGAGTACAATGTCTTTTCTTGTGACTCTCTCTCTCTCTCTCTCCCCCCTCTCTCTTTATATATATATATATATATATATATATATATATATACACATATACACACACACACACATAAGGTGGTATCAAATCGTTTCGAGAGTAGTTTTGTAATGCCCACAGATGGCAGCACACAAGGAGCACTGACCTTCATAGGTCATTGTGGCAAAAGACATCGTCCTATGTACATTGGGAGCTGTGCAACTGGTGCTAATCTGACTACGTGCATTATCACATTACTATTTCATCACGGACAACTAATTAAAACAAAGTGCAAATGTGAAATTCTGTGAGAAACCTGTACACCCAAGTTTCGTCACCAGTGATGATCCTGGACATGAAGGATGTGTCATCCACCGCATGCTGATGGAGTTCTTGAGAGAATTTGATCCAGTGTTCCTTCTGCTCTTTGGTCAGCAACCTGGGGACGAACTTGGTATCAACATGGCACATGTTCAAATCACATCAGAGGATTGCATGGACTGTTCCTTTTGACACTCTTGCAATGGCAGCAATGTTGTGGATTGTTCTCCAATGATCACCATGCACAAGTTGCCGAATGGCTTCAACATTTTTGGGGGTTGAGCTCCTTGAAGGTGTTCCTTTTTTTTTTTTTTTTTTAAATATTTATTAGTAATTTTCACAGAAATAACAATAGAAAAAAGATAACAAGAAATTTTCATCTCTATCATCATAAATATACGATTATTTCTTATTATTTCAATTACCCCCCTCTTAAAACATTGACCCCTCCCCCCCACTCTGCATTTCCTTGTCTTGTATCCAAAGCAAGCATATCCTACCCAATTATTCTCTATAATGTTCTACTTTTCACTTTCTCATATTTATTACCAAATTTTCCCATTTTTCCCATTTCACGAGATATATCTCCAGCTTATCTTCCTGTATATAATATGTCTTCTCCATCTCCCTAGTCCAGTTTACTCTCTCTATCCACTCCTTCTCTTTCGGTATTTCTTTTTTCTTCCAATATTTGGGGATCAGGCTTTTTGCTGCGTTCAAATAGTACCCTAAACCTAATTTCTTATATTTACTAACTGATATCTCTGAACTGTGTAACAGGCACATCCCAGGATCTAACCCGATGTTCATTTCAATGATGTTCTCTATTAAATATATTATTTTTTTCCAGAATATTTGAATCTTTGGACATTCCCACCAAATATGATAAACTGTCCCCACTTCCCCACACTCTCGCCAACACCACTGTGATTTCTCCGCACTTATCTTACCCTCCACACTCGGAACAATGTGCCATCTTGTCAAACATTTATAATTTAATTCCACATCCCTCAAACTTACATTTCCTTGAACTAATCTATTTACTTTCTTCTGTTTTCCTTCATCTAATACCACCCCCATGTCTCTTTCCCAATTCACAATGTGCAATGGTTTAGTGTTTGTGTCTAGATCTGTGAGAATTACATATACTTTAGCTATTCCATGTTTCCCATCACCCCATGTATCCAACAACCTTTCAAACAAATTCCAATCCTTTTTCGTTCTCAGGGGTTTTGTGAGATTTCCCCAAAAACGTTTTAATTGATAATAACGCCACTCATGTAGCCTAGTGAAAATATTTCCCTTTTCCTTTTCCAGCTCTTTGAAGGTCTTCAATTTCCCATCCCCCATTATATCTCTGAGTTGGACGTCCTCCTTTATAAACCATCTACCTGTTATCTCTTCTCTACCTGGTGGAAAAAACTCTGTGTTTCTTAGTGGCATAAGTATAGAATTAAATTCCCATTTCATATATTTGTGTATTTTATCCCATTCCCTTAATACATTTACAGTGTACAAACTTAAATCCTCCTTCAATCCTCTATATTGTGTCGGTAGCCATATTATTCTATTCAAATTAGTTCCACTAAGTGTATTCTCAATTTTTACCCAACTTTTCCCCTCTAAATTGAACGTCCAATCAAAAATTCTCCCTAATATTACTGCTTTATATCTCTTTATATCTGGAACTCCCAGACCACCCTTCTCTTTATCTCTAAGTATTTCGTGGGACACCCTCGGTTTTTTCTTCCTCCAGATATATCCCGTTATCATTCTTTTTATTACTTTAAAAAAAGCTTCCGGGAGTTTAATTGGTATCATTTGGAATCTGTATAAAATTTTTGGTACAATTATCATTTTTACCAGGTTTATACGTCCTAACCACGATGGGATTCCTCTCTCTAATGCTTTTAGTTCCCCTTTACCTCATTTAATAATGAAATATAGTTTAGCTTATACAAGTTTTTATACGATACGCTAAGCCTTACTCCCAAATATTTTATATCTCTATTCTTTCCAAATAAAGGGAAATTCTTCTTGTATTTTTTCTTGTTCACTCTTTGGGATGTTTATGTTTAAGATCTCAGTTTTTGTTGGATTGATTTTTAAATTTGATAATTCTCCATATTCCTTCAGCAGTTTCATTAGATTTGGGAGTGTTATCCTGGGATTCCCCACATAAAACAGCAGATCATCAGCAAAAGCTGCCACTTTATGTTCTACACTTCCTATCTTAATTCCCCTTATATCTCCATTTTTCCTTATTGTTGATAAAAGAGGCTCTAATGACAAAACATATAATAAGGGGGACAAAGGGCAGCCCTGCCTTGTTCCATTTGACATCCCAATGGGCTCTGTTTTTTCCCCATTTACTATTACCACTGCAGAGGGTTTACTGTACAGTTTTCCAATCCATTCCCTCATTCTACCTCCAATTCCCAGGTCTTCTAAGGTGTCCATCATAAAGCCCCAGTCTACTCTATCAAAGGCCTTTTCTGCGTCAATTGAAAGGGCCACCACCGGTACCTCCCCTTTTTTACTTCTCTGTATCAGCATCAGGGATCTCAGCCCATTGTCCCTGCCCTCTCTTCCTGGGACAAAGCCCACCTGATCTCCATGTATCCATTCAGGCATAAACTCCTTCAACCTATTCGCTAGGACCTTTGCATATATCTTAGTGTCTAAATTCAACAGTGAAATGGGCCTATAACTCGAACATTGCGAGGCGTCTTTCCCTTCTTTATGTAACAGTACCACATGAGCCTGTAAAGATTCTCCCCTCATGTCCATCTCTCCTCCCAGGGCGTTCATATATTTTTCCAATTTGGGGTTTAATATTTCACAAAATTTTTTATAGTACCCTGCTGTATAACCATCTGGTCCTGGGCTCTTCCCCATCTCCATACTTTTTACTACTGCCTTTATCTCTTCTTGTGTAATCTCTGCTTCAAGGGAATTTAGTTGGTCCTCTTTTATTTTCGGTAATCCCGCATTGTTTAGATAAATCTTCCTTTTTTCCCTTTTTTCCTTTTCCATATTATTTACTTCATCATATGGGGTGATATTATACAACTTCCTGTAATAATCCCCAAACATCTTTGCGATCTCTTTATTTGAGTGGACCAATTCTCCCTTGGGGCTTTTTATTTTATCTATATAATTCCTATTTTTTTTTTTCCTTAAGGTTCTCATTAGATATTTTCCTGGCCTATCTCCCCATTTATAATTTTCACTTAACACTTTGTTATACACTCTCCTTCTCTCCTCTTCCATCAGAGTTTCCAGTTCCTCTTTCTTTTTTGTTATCTTCTGCTTAATTTCTTTTAGCATTCTATTTTTGTGTAACTGTTCTAGCTCCGATATATCCTTTAAGAACCCACTAATTTTTTCTCTTCTTTCTCTTTTCTTTCTTGCCCCAATTGCTATCAGAATTCCTCTTATATATGACTTGTGAGCGTCCCATACTGTTGCCTTAGACACATCCTCTGTCTCATTCTCTCTAAAGAATCTCTCAATTTCCTTCCCAATCCTCTGTGCAATATCCTTGTCCATAAGAAGTGCTTCATTCAGCCTCCACCCTACCCCTTCTGTTCTCCTCTTTCCCCATCCCATCCTCAATACAACAGGGGCATGATCCGAAAGCGTTGTTACTCCTATATCTGCTTTAACCATTGAGTCTATGAAGTGATGTTCTATCAATACATAGTCCAACCTTGAGTACATCTGATGTGCATTTGAGAAGAATGTGTAGTCTCTATCTTTCATATGCAAGATTCTCCATGCATCTACCAATTGGCATTCATGGATCACCTTCTTTAACCTCCTTGGCGGTATTCCCGAGTGTAGCTCGGGGTAACATTTCAGTACCAAAAGCGGTAACCCCGAGCTACACTCGGGAATACCATGCGGCGCTGCTCCGGCATGTGTTCTTCACTTACCTTACCCTGCGCTCCCACGATGTGTCCCCTGCAGCGTCCCCGGCCATCTCCTCCGGCCGATGCCGGCATCCGGCTTCTGTGTCCTGTCCCTGTGACGTCGGGACGTACGGGCGCCGCTGGCGGCGGGAAATTTAAAAATTTTAAAAAATGTCATTTTTTTTTTTTTCATTTTACATAGTAAAACATTGCTGTTTCAACCTATTTCACATACATATTGTCCCTAGCGCTTTGTCCTGCGCCCTGCCTGCATTTTGTCTGTTCTTTCTGCCTGGAAACTGAGAAATGTCCATGGCGTCCAAAAAGTGTCCCTTTAGGTCAAAAGCGGTTTAGATCAGCTAGAGAACAGCGATAGTAAATAAGAACCACTTGCAGAATTGAGTGATAATGATTCGTTGGGAAATTCGTCATCAGAAACTGAAAACGATTTTGCGACTGAGCTCAGCAATGTGCGAACTTGGCGCTCTATTTCACATATTTTCCTGGCCTATCTCCCCATTTATAATTTTCACTTAACACTTTGTTATACACTCTCCTTCTCTCCTCTTCCATCAGAGTTTCCAGTTCCTCTTTCTTTTTTGTTATCTTCTGCTTAATTTCTTTTAGCATTCTATTTTTGTGTAACTGTTCTAGCTCCGATATATCCTTTAAGAACCCACTAATTTTTTCTCTTCTTTCTCTTTTCTTTCTTGCCCCAATTGCTATCAGAATTCCTCTTATATATGACTTGTGAGCGTCCCATACTGTTGCCTTAGACACATCCTCTGTCTCATTCTCTCTAAAGAATCTCTCAATTTCCTTCCCAATCCTCTGTGCAATATCCTTGTCCATAAGAAGTGCTTCATTCAGCCTCCACCCTACCCCTTCTGTTCTCCTCTTTCCCCATCCCATCCTCAATACAACAGGGGCATGATCCGAAAGCGTTGTTACTCCTATATCTGCTTTAACCATTGAGTCTATGAAGTGATGTTCTATCAATACATAGTCCAACCTTGAGTACATCTGATGTGCATTTGAGAAGAATGTGTAGTCTCTATCTTTCATATGCAAGATTCTCCATGCATCTACCAATTGGCATTCATGGATCACCTTCTTTAACCTCCTTGGCGGTATTCCCGAGTGTAGCTCGGGGTAACATTTCAGTACCAAAAGCGGTAACCCCAAGCTACACTCGGGAATACCATGCGGCGCTGCTCCGGCATGTGTTCTTCACTTACCTTACCCTGCGCTCCCACGATGTGTCCCCTGCAGCGTCCCCGGCCATCTCCTCCGGCCGATGCCGGCATCCGGCTTCTGTGTCCTGTCCCTGTGACGTCGGGACGTACGGGCGCCGCCGGCGGCGGGAAATTTAAAAATTTTAAAAAATGTCATTTTTTTTTTTTTCATTTTACATAGTAAAACATTGCTGTTTCAACCTATTTCACATACATATTGTCCCTAGTGCTTTGTCCTGCGCCCTGCCTGCATTTTGTCTGTTCTTTCTGCCTGGAAACTGAGAAATGTCCATGGCGTCCAAAAAGTGTCCCTTTAGGTCAAAAGCGGTTTAGATCAGCTAGAGAACAGCGATAGTAAATAAGAACCACTTGCAGAATTGAGTGATAATGATTCGTTGGGAAATTCGTCATCAGAAACTGAAAACGATTTTGCGACTGAGCTCAGCAATGTGCGAACTTGGCGCTCTATTTCACATTTCAGTGTTTTTGGTTTGATTATATTATTGAATTAAATTTTTTATTATTTTTATATTATTTTTATGATTATTTATTAAATTATAATTTATGATTTTGTGTTTCAAATTTTATCATACCCGGGATGTTTACTAGACTCTTGTTCGGACAGATTTCAGTGAGTTTTTCCTAAAAATTACAGCCTACAATAAAAAAAATACATATTTCCATGCAAAAAAATGGTACCGCTTTCAGCACCAAAAATCTGAAATAATCATACCGCCAGGGAGGTTAATAGTCTCAAAGATCTACTCCCCTCTCGCTGCACATTAGAATTTGTATCATTTTGTGGATCCATGCAAAAATTAAAATCTCCCGCCACTATTATACAACCCTCTTTAAAATCCATCAACTTTTTTAACACACCCTTCAAGTACTCCTCTGGTTTTTTATTTGGACAGTATATATTAGCTACTGTGCACTCCACCTCTTGTATTTTACCCTTCAAAAACAAATATCTCCCCTCTGGGTCCACTTTTCTGTCCTTCAATTCAAATCTTATATTTTTTCTGAACCCTATTGCCACCCCTTTAGCTCTCTTAATCGGGGAATCTGCATAATACCATGTTGGGTAATCGCTAGTTTTCAGCTTCACCTTAGATTCTATCTTAAGATGTGTCTCCTGCAAAAAAACCACCGAAACTGCTTGATGATGTAATTCCTTAAATAACCTAAATCTCTTCCCAGGACAATTTAGCCCCTTTACATTATAAGTGATGACTTGTAAATCTTCCATCCTTTTTAAATCCTTCTTTTTTCACCTTCTAACTAGAGATCACATAACTATCCTCCTTCTCTTTACCCTTGCTATTAATACTTCTCTCTATCCTGCAGAGTATTACCCTTATTATCCATTTCCCTCCCACCCTCACCTCCCCCCACTCCCCACCCTCCCTAACCCTCCCCCCCTGCCAACTCCTCCCCCCCCTCCCTCCCGCCTCCCCACCCCCCCCCAGGCCTCCTATGCCTTTGGATCATATTCCACTTTTGATCCCTCTATAGGGGTTCGACTCTGCCCATGACCGCTTACCTCCCCCCCTCCTCCCCAATGTCCCCTTATCTATTGATTCTCTATTTCCTCTTTTAACCAGCTGCCACTTTCCTGACCCACAAATGTCCAGCTCTCCCTCCTCCACTTCCCAACCAGGTGTCACTTGTCTCTGCAGTCCAAATTTGTCACAAAATTCTTCCATATCCTCCGGGAATCTTAAGATAGCTGTAGTTCCATCCCTCCACCCAATTAAACTTAAGTCTCGGCCCCATCTGTATTTCACACTTTGTTTTTTCATCTCTTCTAATAGGGGTTTCAGTGATCTCTTCCTTCTCAGAGTCTCTGTTGTCAAATCTGCAAAAATTTGGATATTTTTCCCTCCATATGTAATATTTGTTCTTCCTTTAATCTTTTTCCATATCTCTTCTCTATCTCCATAGTTATGGAATTTAACAATTATATCTCTTGGTTTTTCTACCCCTTTTCCTTGTTGATAATTCCCCATCCTGTATACTTCGTCCAGTTTAAACATCTCCTCATCCGATTTATCCATTATGAAGTTCAAGATTTTGCCAGATAGCTCTTTTAGATCTTCCCCCTGTGTCAGTTCCGGAACTCCTCTTACTCTGATATTATTTCTCCTTTCTCTATTTTCTTGTTCTTCCATCCTATAAAGCAATCTCTTATGTTCTTTTCTATCTTCAATTATCCATTTCTCTAATTTTGGGATGGTCTGAGCTTGGGCTTGTACCTTCTCCTCCATTTCCTCCACCCTAGTTAACAATTGTCCCAGATCTTCCCGGATCATCCCCATCTCTTGCTTTATTGAATTTTCCAAACCTTTAAACATCTCCGCCATTTCTTTTTTGTTAGGTATTTGCATATCTCTTTCCAACTCTCTCGGTTCAATACCTTCCATTTGATTATTATATACTGGGCCCAGGGAAAGTCTCGGGCTATTATCCAAACTTATTTCCAATTCACTTTTTTCACTTATTCCCTGAGTTCTTTCTGGGGTAACATTTCCTTGTGACACATACTTCTTAATCGTACCAGTTTGGGTGTTCTTAGGCCCACTTCCTTTAGTATTTTTACCTTTCATGTTGTTTTTGAACCTTTTACTCTTATTTCAAGAGCTTCTGTTCTCTTACTCCTCCCGTTCTTCAGACCCAGCCTAGGAATCCCCTATTTCTTTTATTTCAGATTATATATTTTATGCAATTTCTTACTACAGTCACCTGGGGATCTAATACGAGGAATTGATGTATATAAAACTCCCATATACAAGTCCAATGTATAAAGAGTGTAAAAGAAGAGCAGCGGAAAAATCCGCGGTCATCACTCACCCTCCACGTTGGAATATCACTCCAGAAACAGTCCTCCTCTGTAGTTGTATCTTCTTGAGGGGATTCCTTGGGATCTCATATATCTCATGTAGCTTATCTTCCCATCAAATACCTCCATAGATTGGAGGTAGTATACTGGTTGGTTTACAAAAATATAGAGAGTTTCGGAGTAGTATGAAGGTTGGGGGGTTATCCGTATTATGGAGGTGGTATAAGGCTGTAAGGATGGTATAATATGGTATAATATAGCGATGGTATGGAGGTAGGGAGGCTAAAGGAATCAGGGAGATGGTATATAGATGGTGGAATGTGGAGGTAGTATGCCGATTACTCTCCCCCAGATCTCTAGCTTGCACAGACTCCAGGCAGTCTCTCCCACACCCGGAGGTCCCAGAGCTCCTCCGCGGCTGCCCACGTGTCGGCGCCACTGCACTGCCTTGTCTGTCTCCCTGGCGTCTCCTTGGCAACTCCACTCCTCCACCGAAGCCGCCGCAAGACGTCACAGGAAAACCCCCAGGCGTCCTTCTCCCGGCGTCCTTCTCCCGGCTCTCTCCTGTCTCCAGGCTGACCGACCGTCGCCGAGAACCCTCTCCAGCTGGGTAAGTTTCCAGACACCCTCCGTTGCAGCTGGTCTCTCTAATGGGGCTTCATAGGGAGGATAGTCGAGGGGAGGCTAACGGAGAGTGCTTACTGCACACTCTCCCGTGCCGCCATATACAGGCTCCACCCCCGACCTGTCATGTGCTTGAAGGTGTTCCTGATCACTCTTTTCCGCTCTTGAAGTGTATGTGCCACTCAAAACACCTCAAACGACTCATTGCAGCATCACCATAAAGTTGCTGAATCATGTCAGATGTCTCTGTGGCAGATTTGCCCAGTTTCAAGCAGAATTTCACATTTGCTCTTTGTCCTAACTTGCTGTGCATGCAGCCTTGTGCTGCCATCTGTTGGCGTGTTAAGAAACTAGTCTCAAAACTTTTTGATACCTCCTCGTATAGAGAAATATACAGTGTATACACACACAAATATGTCGCCACACAATGATTAACTCCTCTGGAACTGGCCCTCCCCAATTGAAGTGTTCTTCATTTTTGGTCATGCTCCAGGCCACATATGGATTGCATTTTGTAAGTATTTTGATTGTATACACCTCCAACCCCCTTCCTCCCACCTTCCCCCCATTGAACTTACCCCCTCCAGGTTCTGCCTTTCCTGGTGTTTGAAGACCAAGATATTTCTGAAACTGGGTGCCCTGGTATACTCATTACAGTAGTTGGAAATGTTGTGCTTCTTTGTTCATTTTTATGCAGCAAATCAGACTGGGGAGGTGAATCTGGAGAATCATCAGTGGAGCAAACTTAAGTTGTTAATCACATAGCAACATGAAAACTGTTACCAAGTATTCAGTTAATGTAAGCAATCTTTACTAAAGTACTGAAGCTACAAGCTTTTCTTTTTTTACTGATTGAAACTTTCATGTCATGTTAGTAAATTACACTCTGAAAATATGTGTAGTTGTTTATTTTTTTTTTGTATTGAATATAAAATGTGTTATTGGTCTCATAATACATATGTTTGTATACACATTTGCAATGGATTTTACCGAATTGTAAGATCTGCACTGTTTACTGGGCACTTTAGCCATGTAATATGTATCTGTACCCTACAGCAAAGCAGCTGCAATATAAAAACAAACATCAGAATGTTCACAGTGACTTTTCAATGTTAGATCTGTGATTTATACTGTGAATGTATTAATTCCAACATACAGCTGTTGCCGTTGTTCACTTGCCTCAAGGCATACAAAAAGTGGATTTTCAGACTGAATAGGGCATTGCCTGCAGTGCTATGCTTTAATACCTATCTATGTGTAGCTTTTAAAAATATTTTCTGTAGGTTTAAAATCTGAATACTGAATTTCTACCATTTCATTTTTATTTTTAAAGAAGTGAAATCATACCTTTGTTCAATTTTTCAACAAACTTTAATTGCAATTGTGTAAAATATAGTGATTTTGAAATTCTTAATGCGCATTTTTATGAGATTTGATTCCAGATGTCTCTCACTTTATTGCCCATTGCTAAATAGTTTTCATGTTATTTATAAACATGTTATCTGTACACAAGAGAATATTTTACAACAGGTGAACATGAAAAAATTCCTGTGACAACTCTTGAATGGTAAAGAGTAGCTCTTTACCTCATTAACCACTTGCCCTCCAGAGGATTTACCCCCGTTCCTGACCAGGCCATTTTTTGTGATACGGCGGTACGTTACTTTAACTGACAATTGTGTGGTCATGCAACACTGCACCCAAATGAAATTCATGTCCTTTTTTTCCCACAAATTGATCTTTTTTTCGGTGGTATTTGATCAAGCATGCCCCCTACCCTGAAATGAAAAATCATGTATATATAAGTGATTTTGTGCAGCTCTGCCACCCTGTAGCAGTATTTTGCTATAGGGAGGTGTGGGAAAGCAGTTAAAGATATTTTACAGTTGTTTTTTTTTTTTTTCAGCTTATTTTTTTAATATAAATAATTATGTTGTTATCCCCATAACATTGCATTCCTGGACATCATGAAAATGACTCTCCAATAGTTTCTTTTCCCTTAATTTATATCACAATAAGCTCAAGGCAATCATTCACTTAACATAAAACTGAACTCAAGAAAAAAAAACTACAAGAACTACAAGAAAAAAAAATCATAGATAAAGGCTAGTCGATCTCCAAGGTTAAATCAGTAACAGTTTCCTAGCTTTTCTCAGTAGCCAATCTGTAACATAGGCCCAACTTACCATTCCATGTGTCTTGTTCTGAAGGTGGTCATCTTGGATCAGAGACAATGCTTCAGACTGTCTTCTTTACACTTGCAAAACAGCATGGAAAGGAACTCAAAAGGGTAGTTACTTGAATGCTCAAGCAGCATTAACAAACACAGCTTTATTAACCAATTTATTAACCTGATTTATAATTGGTTAATAAAGCTGTGTTTATTAATACTGCCACCCTTTTGGGTCCCTTTCAGCCCGGCTTTGCATATGCTTATTTCGGTTACAATGGTCACACCATAAATTTCTGATGAGTCAGTGGACACAGGTTTGAGGTAAGTTTTCTCATCATTACCTTACCATAGAACCAAGTACCTTTTTGGAGAGGTCCCTTTGTTATTATATATTCCTTATTCATGGTCTTCTTTTCACTGCCCCATTGATTCATTGTAAGACAAAAGGAAAGTTTTACAGGCTGCTGTTTATCTTCAACAAAATATTACTAAATATTACCTAGAAGGCAAAAGATTTTCACTTTTTTAAGTTAGTTTCCTTTTTAAATGAAACAATGGTTATTTTTTTAAAATCTAGTTTTGGATAGGTTAACCATTTGACTTCGGGGGATTTACTTCTCTTCCTGACCATGCCATTCTTTGCTATGCAGCACTGCCTTACTTTAACTGACAATTGCGCAGTCAAATGGAGCTTTTTTGGTGGTATTTGATCACCACTGGGGTTTTTTATTTTGCGCTATAAACAAAAAAGATGACAATTTAAAAAAAAAAACAACAATAAAAAAAATCAAATTTCATAAATTTAGACCAATATGCATTCTGCTACATATTTTTGGTAAAAAAAAATCCCAATAAGCGAATATAGATTGGTTTGTGCAAAGGTTATAGTGTCTAAAAACTATAGGATATATACTGGAATTTTTTTTTTTTTGTAATATACTAGTAATGGCAGTGATCAGTGACTTATAGCGGGACTGTGATATTGCAGTGAACACTTTGACAATAACTTACACTGACAATTTTTGGGAACCAGTGACACTAATACTGTGATCAGTGCTAAAAATATACACTGCCACTGTACTAATGACACTGGCAGGGAAGGGGTTAAACATTTAGGGCGATCAAAGGGTTAACTACACAGGTCTGCGACTAAAAAGCTGTTTGATTATTTTCATCTAATTTCCATGTATTCTGGTGTGCTGAAAACAAATAAAATATTGAAAAAACTCCTAGACATCATCATTTGCCACAAAATGCAAAATTGTCTTCAAATTTATAATTTTTTTTAAATTTTTGGTATTTTTTTTATATTATGGGTTTTTAACCAAATTTAAAGTCCAAATTACTATTAATTAATTCACATAAGTGCATTTAAGATATAAAATGCCAAAAAACCCTTAAAGGGGTTGTCCGAGTTATGTAAAAAAAAAACATAGCACTGTAAATCTGATGGTCAGCAATATATATATAAGCTAAGCAAGTTTTAGGGAAAAAAATTCTATTTCCTCATTTCCCTAGTTCTCTTTTGGCCCTTTGTTGTTATTTGCAGGTAAACAATCTCTGCCCCTCCCCCCCTGCAAAGGGGGTGAATACAAGTGCTGCTCTGAGTGACATGTCTGACTACTGGGATACTCAGCAGCATGCTGTATGTGTAAGCCTCAGCCCTGAGTCTGTGCTTCTAATGGTGGAAGGGGTTAATCTTTCCTGAAGAATCCAGTGGGTGGGATACTAAATACCCTTGTTTTCTGTGTCTATAGGACAGTCGAGACCGACAAAATCACTGGACCAAGAAGAGTTGGCAGCCAAGGGTGCTAACAGTTGGTGAAAAAAATGTCCTTTGAGAAACTTTGGTACCTTCCCATAAAGTTCTTCTACCAGCTCTCCACATAAAATTGGGATTGATGAAGCAATTCGTAAAATCACTTCCAAGATATGGAGAATGCTTCAAATACTTGGTCAGCAAGTTTCCAGGCCTCTCGGAGGAAAAATTGAAGGAAGGTGTGTTCATCGGATGAGACATTAGAAGGCTTATAGTTAATCTTATATACTGATTTTGGTTCACTGTTATTGATTTCAGATCTCACAAAGGATAATCAGCACAATAATTTATTTGATTTATTTAGGGTGCTATATGTATTATATATTAGACTTCTGATTTATATAGAATTTATAATTTTTGAAACAATTTTATAAGATATTTAAGATAATCTGTATGGGAGCGCGGCACTATTAATGTGTTTGTATTCTGCTACATGTCTTTGCTAAAAAAAATCCCAATACATGAATATTAATCGGTTTACGTGAAAGTTACAGCGTCTATAAATGGCGGTATATACTGGAATTTTTATTTTTTTATATAGTAGAAATGGCGGTGATCGGCAACTTATAGCGGGACTTATGACACTGGGTGGGAACTGACTAACTGCCACTGACATCCCCAGTGACACAAATACAATGATCAGTGCTAATAAAAAGCACTGATACTGAACTTATGACACTGGGCAAGAAGGGGTTAACATCTGGGATGATCAAGGGGTTAACTGTGTGCCATGTGTTTCACATTATGTGCTGTGTGTGCTTTACTATGGAGACATGCTACTTTGTATTTCTCTGCTGTCTTTAATGTCCTTGCTGACAGGAGAGAGACCTATGTTGTTTACACACAGGTCTCTCCCCTGTCAGCTTTCCCCAACTATGTACGCATGCTGGCAGGAAATCGCTGGCCGGGACCTGGTGACTGACATCTCTAGCCACCAATAGTGGCGTGGGTAGGTCGGCATGTATATATATATTTTTTTATTTATTATTAATATTATTATTATTATACAGGATTTATATAATGCCAACAGTTTGCTCAGCACTTTACAATATAACGGGAGACAATACAGAAATAATACAGTTCAATACAAGAGGGATAGGAGGGCCCTGCTCCTTGGAGTTTACAATCTAGGAGATTATATATATATATATATATATATATATACACACACACATGATTTTGCGCAGCCCTGCCACCCTGTAGCAGTGCTTCTACTACAGGGCGGCAAGCAAGTGGTTAATGTTTACAGCTAATTTGAAAAAGGACTCATGCTTAAAACCAATAAATTATAATCCGAATTTTAAACAGGGAAAATTATTTATAATCCCTATGCATAGATAAATCCCTGAATTCATTAACTGAATCTGCTAGAACAAGTTCCTGTAAAGGACTATTCCACATTGTCAGTGCTTTTATTTCTACATTTCACTGTTATTTAAAGTTTATATTTAATTGTTCGTTGAATATATACTTTCATATTTAGATCTGGCTAATTTAATTAATTCTAAAATTATTCTAAAGTAATATTAATTTATTTAATAAATCTTAATACATAGAATACATAGAAAATTTTGAAGGATGACATTTTCTGCATATTGTTTTGATATTTGCTTAGTTCATTATCTATTATCCATTGTATCAATTAATTTATAGGTATAATTATTTTCATATGTGTTTGTTTCTGTTTGAAATCTGTTTTTATCTACAATTTCTTAAGGGCCAATCAGTAAATCTAGATATCTTCTATTTGTAGTTAAAAGACAACTTTTAGTATAAATAAAATCTTTATACCCACCTACAACATAGAATGAAAATGGATTTAAATGGGAGTAGCAACATTATATAGATATATACTGTTCATACTGATATATTCTGATATTTATAATAGTACTCCATCTTAAACAGTTCAGCAGTGACATAATATCAGAAGCAGGGCCTTATAAAATGAATAGTAGCAATTCATATGAGTAGCATCACTAAGAAAATCAGAATCAGCACTATTATAATATAAAAACCAGCACTGGTACACCACTAGTAGTGTAACAGTACAATACAGTAAAAAAAAAATCAATACCATTATAACATGTGGTTCACATAACATGTGACTCACATGTAACTGTGCCTCATAAATCAACAAACAGAAACTTTTAAAAGAAAATGTGTGAGCTTTACAAATGTGCTTAGAGTTCCTCTGGCCTCAGCACTCCAAATCCGGTGAAGCACAATTATTCTAAATTGATGATCAGAAGAAAAATAAAAATGTCATGTGACTGAACTCTTCTCCAATCATGGCATTCTCTATGTTGTATCAAGCAGCATGAGCTACAAAAGGCTCCCCTCTGTGGCAACTGATTTGATTTTACAGGCCATAGTGTGTGTATCATTGTGGAGTACAAAGTAGTGGATATTCCTTCTGTGATATAAATTAGTTTGTATACAAAATAAAAAAAATTACATAAAGGGGGTGATTTTCAGTATTCAAAAGGCCTTTATTTTGTTTACTGAGTACTAATCCTGAATCAGTTGGTCAGGAGTCTGTGTATTGCAAGCCTCAGCGCTTTATAACAAAACTGCAAGCCACTAATAAACCCTGAAAAAATACACCAAATATGATAAGGTTCAGTTTCAACTGAAACTCTTTAGCCAAAACTTGAGCAAATAGCAAAACAAAAAAAAAAATTGCCTTTGGATATATTGCATATGGCCAATTATGTTATTATTAGGCTACAAATTAGAAAAGAATAATGACACCTAACTTTATTAATAAATTCATGAATTCAAAGCTTAATATAACTTTTCCATTAAGTGTAATCACAGTTTTGTTTTATTACTCGGTTCAGATAAATTTATCAAGATTGAAAAGATGAATTTCTTAAGAATAAATCATATGGACATAAATACAGCATATAAAAAAAAGTGAAATATTAGGTACTCTAAAACAAATCATACCAGAAATATAAATTTTCAAATAACACATTATAGCTATTTTTCAAAGTTTCAGTGGTTGCACTTTTATATATTATTGCAGGGGAAAAAATAAACTGTTAAATATTCCATAATACACAAAACTAAAAAGGTAATTGGAAGGATTGTAGCAAGTTTCAGTTTGCAGGAACTGTGCTGTGCTGAAATTCTAAACGTTAATCCAAACCCCATTGAAGTAAATGATTAAAGATGAATCTTTAAAATCAGTTCTGGCCACTACCAAACACCTGTGTTGCTACCACATAATATAACTGGATACTAACTTTTATAGGGAAAGTTGATCCAGGGAATATCTGATTGCCTCCTTGAGGGAACAGAAAGGATTTGATTTCCCCTACAGGAGCAAATTGGATCATGCTTTGTTTTTTTTGCCTTCCTCTGGATCAACTGTGGATATAGGATTGTGTCTTTTTTAGCCAGACTAACTATGTAACTATGTAACCACATGTTGTAAGCACTGTGGTTACAGACAGAGATTAAAACCTGGAAGATGTTTTAAGTCTCTCCTATAAAAAAAAAAAAAATAAAGTGGCTAGAGTTATGGTGGCCACACATGAACCCATAATAAATCAATTTCTGAATGATCGACCATGTATGTACAATTGATTTAAATTGAAAAGCAATCAATTTGAGAACCAATAATCTACCACACACATTTCATAAAATTCTTCCAACTGATGCCTCGATTGTTTGTAAGCTCTCAAGCAAAATATGGAATTTTACAATTGATTTGATTTTACAATTTGAATTGATCTATCTATCTATGTAAAAATGATGTTCTACTTATCTATTTCATTTTCTATCCAGTATTGTGTTTCATTATTGTATTTCTCTGTTCCTCTCTTCATATATTTTTAAACTTTATAATATATCCTATTTATACTATTTTAATTGTTTGCTGATGTTGTAAAATTTCATATTTTTTAAAATTTCTTCAGACTGTACAAGATTGTCTATACATACATTTTTAAATGTTTTCAGGACATTTGGAATTCCCTAAAATGAGGTTGGGAACTAGATGGGAAATATGTTCAAATAAATCTACCACCTAGTTCTGGATCTATTTTTTTATTATAAAGTTTTTTTTATTCGTATTATAAAGGTTTTTGTGCTAATAGCATTAGTCAATGCTAAATATACAAATGTTGTAATAGATATCAATTGATTGATGATGATCTTGCGTTAAATTTTCAGTGCTATATAAATTCCTGTAATAAAGTTGGCAATGTTTTGCTAATATGGCATAAAATTCTAAATTCGTGTGACTTCATTTAAGTTTTCTTAACTAAATCTTTAATAGGGAAATCACAGAATGTAAAGTTAGATAGAATAGCTTACAATATATTGAAGTTAATTAAGTTCTAGTTTTGACTTAAAATGGGTGTGTGTATACACATATATTCATTTTCTACATTATGATTTACTTTAAATGTATATATTCTTTCTACCTGTGTACAACTACTTCAATTGGAGTCTATAAAATCCAGCTCATTCAGTGTTGTCTCACAGTTGTTGAGGACACGGATTCCATCTTCTGTGATTATTAAATTTAATGTAAAGGGCCCTGGTATATCTTGGTCCAGACCCAATTTAAAGAAATTGTAATACAATAAAAGTGGAACATATTCATTAAGTTATGTCACTGCTAGATTTCTATGTGGCCCCCATTTTTTTACTCCTTTTAAAAAAAAGTTTTTGAGTTAGAAATTTTGGCTTTCACATAGACCACATATGTAACTTCAGAACGACTGTATATACAGTGTATACACACACACACACACATATATATATATATTTATACACACTATATTGCCAAAAGACATTGGGATTCAAGTGATCTAATCACCTCCATGGCCACAGGTGTACAAAATCAAGCACCTAGGCATGCAGACTGCTTCCGCAAACATTTGTGAAAGAATGAGTTGCTTTCAGGAGCTCGGTGAATTCAAGTGTGGTACCATGGTGAATTCAGTTGTGGTACTGTGATAGGTTGCCACCTGTGCAATAAGTTCATCTGTGAAATGTCCTTGCTACTAAATATTGCACAGTCAACTGTTAGTGGTGTTATGTGGAAGTAACTGGGAACAACAGCAACTCAGCCACGGAGTAGTAGGGCATACAAAATGACAGAGCGGGGTCAGCGCATGCTGAAGCGCACAGTGTGCAGAAGTCACGAACTGTCTGCAGAGTCAATAGCTAAAGACCTCCAAACTTCATGTGGCCTTCAGATTAGCACAACATAGAGAGCTTCATGGAATAGGTTTCCATGGCCGAATAGGTGCATCCAAGCCTTACATCACCAAGTGCAATGCAAAGCGTTGGATGCAGTGGTGTAAAGCATGACACCACTGAACTCTAGAGCAGTGGAGACGTGTTCTCTGGAGTAAAGAATCACCCCGTCTGTCTGGCAATCCAACGGTACTTGCCTGACTGCATTGTGCCAAGTGTAATGTTGAGTGGAGGGGGGATTATGGTGTGGTGTTGCTTTTCAGGGGTTGGGCTTGGCCCCTTAGTTCCAGTAAAGGGAACTCTTAAGGCATCAGCATACCAAGACATTCCAGTGAAGGGAACTCTTAAGGCATCAGCATACCAAGACATTTGGGACAATTTCATGCTCCCAACTTTTGTGAGAACAGTTTAGGGATGAGGGGGTTCCTGTTCCAACATGACTGCGCACCAGTGCAAAAAGCAAGGTTTATAAAGACATAAATGAGAGAATTCTGGGTGGAGGAACTTGAATTGCCTGCAATGAGTCCTGACCCCAACCCGGTAAAACACCTTTGGAATGAATTAGAGCAAAGACTGCGAGCCAGGCAATCTCGTCCAACATCGGGGCCTGACCTCACAAATGCATTCTGGAAGAATGGTCAAACATTGCCATAGAGGCACTCCTGAACTTTGTGGACAACCTTCCCAGAAGAGTTGAAGTTGTTATAGCTGCAAAGAGTGGGCCAACTCAATATTGAACCCTATGGACTAAGACTGGGATGCCATTAAAGTTCATATGCGTGTAAAGGCAGACGTCCCAATACTTTTTCAATATAGTGTGTGTGTGTGTATATATATACACACACACACACACACACACATACACGCATATACAGTATATGTAATGGACTATGATGGTACATAAGGAACAGATAAACCAACAGTTAAAACCTTTAGGATTTTTATTTCACAATTAAAATGATACACAATAAGAATAAAAAAAAACCTCCTATAGGTCCTATAAAAGTATTATAGGTTTACCAGTTCCTTGTGCACTATCAAAGTCCATTTCTTTGGACCTCACTAGTGGGCTGTCTGACTATGCTGATTCCTTTCTGCAACCCATTTTCACTACTTTGCCTTCTTATCTTAAGGACATAGGTCACATCCTCAAGATTTTGGAAACCTACATATGGGATACCAATTACATCTTCCAGAGGGGATAGAAAGGATGAAGTGTATAGCCCATCAACATGGCTTTTTAGAGGCTTTTTCCAGATACAATAATCCTCCTGCAGTGTCTGATGATCACAGAAGGGCAGATGTAGAGGATCTTGAGGACTCCTGTTTCTCTACCAGGATCAATTCATGTCACTGTTCAATGCAGAGAGTTGAGGAAAAACACTGGAATATTCTCCAATGTGATACAAAACTGGTCACCAGGATGCCTGATCATCCTGAAGCAGTGTTTAAAAAGCGAGGAACATAAAAAACATCATAGCCTCTAGCAAACTCACCAAAGCCTAGACCTTATCTTGGTAGTCTTATACCCACTTTCTGGGCCTCTAAAGGTTTTTTCAATGCTATAAACATGATTTTTTTTACCTATTCTTATATTACACATGGCTCACAGACTTTTATGGATCACTTGGGTCACAAATTTTCTATCATCTAGTTTCTTACATATTCTTGTTTACTGTATTACCTGCCCATGTGGCTTACATTGCGTGATTAGAACCATCAGGACCCTCAGGGATAATTTTGGAAAACATAGTAGAAGCATCTAGAAAGATCCTAGCGACATTAGTCTCTTAGTCATTGAATCCATCTCTCAATATCTCCAGGAGGGTGAGAGGTTCAAGAAGCTTTGTACCAGAAAACTATCTGGATTTTTAATTTGAACACTCTCTCCTCGGGAGGTCTTAAATGAGGAATTATACCTTTCCATGATCTCATACTGTGGTTCAGTTGTGTAATATATTCCTATTTTTTTTTCCTATAAGGTTTTGTATATACGTGCATATATATGCATGGATGTGGTCTACACTGGTCACCAGCTATATCATAAATACCCTATATGCATATAAATGCACATATAGAGATAGATACATCTCTTATACTGATATGGACTGGGTAGTGTGTTAGAAACATAAGGATACCCCATCCTTTGATAGAAATGAAAACTATCAACATACAGAGGACTGAATTCAAAGGCACCCTGAAAATCAAAATGAAAAAATTATGCAGCATGCTAGTCCATTTTGCTAAGATTTCATTGCAGCAGCTCAAAATGGTGCTCAGTAGTTTGTATGGCCCACCTGTGCTTGTATGCATACCTGACAAAGTCGGGGCATGCTCCTAATGAGACGATGGATGGTGTCCTGGGGTATTTCCTCCCAGATCTGAACCAGGGCATCATTGAGCTCCTGGATAGTCTGAGGTGCAACCTGGTGGCATCACATGGACCAAAATATGATATCCCAGAGGTGTTCTATTGGCTTTAGGTCAGGTGAGTGTGGGGGCCATTCAATGGTAACAATTCCTTCATCCTCCAGAAACTGCCTGCATACTCTCACCACATGAGGCCGGACATTGTTGTGCACCAGGAGGAACCCAGGACCCACTGCACCAGCGTAGGATCCAACAATGTCCCCAAGGTTTTCATCCCGATACCTAATGGCAGTCAGGGTGCCATTGTCTAGCCTGTAGAGGTCTGTGCATCCCTCCATGAATATGCCTCCCCAGACCATCACTGACCCACCACCAAAACGGTCATGCTGAATGATGTTACAGGCAGCATAATGTTCTCCACGGCTTCTCCAGACCCTTTCACATTTGTCACATATGTCAGGGTGAACCTGCTCTGATCTGTGAAAAGCACAGGGCACCAGTGGCAGACCTGGTAATCCTGGTGTTCAATGACAAATGCCAATCGAGCTCTGTGGTGCCAGCCAGTGAGCACAGAACTCACTAGAGGACGTTGGGCCCTCAGACCACCCTCATGATTCTGTTTCTTATTGGTTAGAGACATTCACCAGTGGCCTACTGGAGGTAATTTTGTATGGCTCTGGCAGTGCTCACCCTGTTCCTCCTTGCACAAAAGGAGCAGATATCAGTCCTGCTGATGGGTAAGGACCTTCTACGGCCCTGTCCAGCTCTCCTAGAGTAACTGCCTGTCTACTGGAATCTCCTCCAGGCTCTTGAGACTGTTGCGAGACACAGCAAACCTTATGGCAATTTTATGTATTGATGTGCCATCCTGGAGGAGTTGGACTGCCTCTGCAACCTCTGTAGGGTCCAGGCATCATCTCATGCTACCAGTAGTGACACTGACCCTAGCCAAATGCAAAACCAGTGAAAAACAGTCAGAATAGAGTAGGGAAAAAATGTCAGTGGCCTCCAATTGTAAAACCATTCCTGTTTTGGGGGTCGTCTCATTGTTGCCCATCTAGTGTACCCAATACCACAGGAGTTTAATTGACTTGATGCTATACTAGTTTTATGGATTTCAACAGATTTTTTTTGCAGTTTGGGATCTCTTTATCATGAGAATTAAGATTGAACTAATTGTTTTACAATTATCTAATAATTAATAATTATCTACATATATTAGTCATATATACTTCTACATACATTATTTATACACATTTGTAATTATGATTATTGGTATGCATTTATTCTATTTTTAATTCACAATGTTTACCTTATATGTCAAATTATTTGCTTTAATTTATTAAGCTCTTGCTAAGACTTAAAAGAGAAGTATGGAAATAGTTTTTGTTCCCAAATTATACTTACCTAGGTGGATGCAGCATTGGACCAATCATGCATCTGTCCCCCACCGGTTCTAATGACCGCTGAGTTCTCACAGCTGCTCTGAGCAGAGAGGGGAAGGGAGCTGCTACCTCAGGCTCTCAGCAGCTTGCTAAGATGCTGAGCCAGGTGCCTCTCCAGACTCTAGGGTGGATCCCAACTTTAGAGTTGGGATCTTCCCCGGCTTGGACTGGCTGACTGACGTCAGCTGACATCAGGCTTCAGTCCGCTGTCAGATGAAAACAGGTCACAGGAGTGCAGAATGAATGCAGGCACAGGGAGAACATGCAAACTCCATGCAGGTAGATCCATGGTTGGGATTTGATCAGACGACCTTGTACATCTCGCCGGAGATGTATTTCTTGTGGGGTGTATAGCCCTGTTAAGCTAGCTGGGGAAGAGGAAGTCTCCTTAAAATACATCCTGTATCTGTATATGCTCTAGCGTTGACATCATTTGGGGGCTGGAACTGCTGGAACTGATGACTATTGTGGCTGATACACTATCACACCATTGCTTGGATATCAGTGGTCTAGATGCTGCTCATTCATTCTCACCTATGCCTCTTACTGGGATACCAGGACATTGTTCATCCACCTAATTTCCATCTCCTCTACAGTTTTCCTGTTATTTCCTGCTTATGGTATTTACAACTGCGAGTAGAATACTTTGTGACTATATTAAAGCTTTCAGGGTTGATTCTGCACAATGGCCCTTCTGCTATGTCTCTGTTTTTGCCTTATAATACACAGATCAGTGGACAGGGCAACTGTGGTTGGCCCTGTACAATATATCACTGTAACCAATCACAGTGATCACATCAATTGTAGTAAACAAAGGTAATTCATACAGCCATTGTTTACTACTGTGATCAATGTGACTGTCACAGCAATCACATGGCACTGGGCAGGGCCAATCACAGTGGTCTTGTACCATGTGATTGCTGTGATCAATCACAGCAATCACAGTAGTAAACAAAAACTGCATGAATAAAAGTATTTGAATGAATGGTGTTAGGGAACTAATTGCAAACAGCTGTCTGTATGACAGTTGTATCCAATCACTGTGTGAAAAAAAAAACTGATCACCCCCAGAGCAGTAGTGTCAGTATAGTGACACTGCACTGTTCAGATGAAAGTATGAAAAAAAAAATTACATACTATCACTACAGCAAGTGAAGTGTCACTATAGTAATATTGTACTGCTCTGACGTTTACAATGCTTGATCATGTATGACTGACTGCCCAGATATCACTGTATGTCAGTGCCACCAACCATTGCCTTTGTTCACCACCACAGCAGTACAATTTCTCTAATCAGTTTGGTACCAGTCACAGTGTACCTGATCGCTGCCACACCACTTACAGTGTTCCTAATCACCGGAATACCACTCACAGTGTGCAGAATCACTGCCACACCTCTCAGTGTCCCTGATCACTACCATGCCAGTCAGTGTCTCTAATCACAACCACACCACTCATAGTGTCCCTAATTACAGCAACACCACTTACAGTGTCCCTGATAACCACCATGCCAGTCACAGTGTCCCTGATCACTGTCATAAAAGTCATAGTATTCCAAATCACTGCCATGCCACTGACAGTGTCCCTGATTCACAGTCACAATGTTCCTGTTCACAGCCACAATAGTCACAGAGTCCTATTTACCACCACTTCACTCGCAGTGTCTCTTATCACCGCCACATAGCCTACAGTGTCCCTAATCACCGCCGCACAAGTAAGTGTCCCTAATCACCGCCACATCACTTACAGTGTCCCTGATCACCACCATTCCAGTCAGTGTTCCTGATTGCTGCCACACCACTCAGAGTCCCTAATCACCGCAACACTAGTCAGCATCTCAAATCACTACCACACAACTTGGTGTCCCTGATCTCCGCCACTCCACTCAGTGTCCCTAACCACCACCACATCACTTAAAGTGTCCATAATCACTGCCACATTACTTACAATGTTATTGGCCACCCTCACTCTTCTAACAGGGGGTGATGGCACATTGTATTGCCTTCTCACCACTTGCTTGAACCCCATGGACCCTGCACAATCAATTCCATTCACTTGAATAAATTGTGATTGGTGGGAGTACAGGGGGTATAATTCCTGCCTCTGCAGCTAAACAGCATCATGTGTGAATGAGCCCTAATAGTACAGCCTTTCATAGTGTTTCTGATCACCACCACACCAATCGCAGTGTTGCCAGACCAGTGTAGCTAGAGTGGGAATTCCTGATTGTCACCACACCAGACCAGTGCAGCCAGCACCAGTTTTCCTGATGACTGCCACACCAGTCCCAGTGTCACCAGACTAGTGCAAGCCAGCAACAGTGTCCCTGATTGTTGCCACACCAGTCCTAGGGTCATCAGACCAGTGAAAGCCATCAGCAGAGTTCCTGATTGCTGCCAACTAGTCCCCAGTGTTGCCAGACACTGGGGACTAGAGCTGTAGCTCTACTGATTTCCATCATCTGGTCAAATGAAAGTAAAAATACAGGTTTTTTTTCATTTTCCTTGCATGCAATTGTGTATTCTTTGCAAAGGGAATTTTCACTGTATTCACCAAGCTAAGGTACAATTCTCTTGCAAAGTGAAACATCCCTTGAAAAGCAAACAGTGTATTTGCCGTTTAATAATTCATCACTACTATGTTAAAAACATGACTATATAAACATTTGTTCTGTTAAAAAATGAATAAAACAAATATGGGATATTGGCTAAATGTGGTATTACATAACAGTGAAATGAAGACAAAAATTGTTAGTAAACCTGTAATATTGAAATATTCTTAGTCCTTATAAGTAATTTGATATTACCTTTGAGATACAAAGGTATAATGCACGGAGATTGTTGGATACAAGTAAAATATCAGCACTGTTTCATGTTACTAAACATAGCAGAAATAATGTATAGTACATGTTAAATTAATGCTATAAATTGAATTTATAATGTAACTGTGATTATGATTTTATGAACTGTGAATTTTGTATAATTCATAATAAAGTTATGTTATTAAAAATAATTGTAGTTTGAGTATGAAAAAATTAGGATTAGAAAATTTGGCTTTAAAGAGTAACTTTGCTTTTGTTTTGTTTTGAAAAAAAAAACCCAAAACAATCCTCTCTGGGTGATCTATGTACATTGCACAGATTTTAGCAAATTTTGTTGCAGATTCCTACCTTTTGTTATTCTGAATAAATAGCTATATGTTTTTATGTGTCCATGTGTAAAGTGAATATGCATGGGAGTGACTTTATAATTATCAATCAGCTGCTGCACTTGCATGGTTCTAATGAGGAATGTGTTTAAAGTGGGAATTCCTTTAGACGTGATTTCTCTTTGGGAGTATCTTGCCAAAAATAATTTTTTTGTTGCAGATGATACCCAAAAACTGACTTGTATCTTAGTGCAAAAAATCAGTAAGCCAATCAAACAACCAGGAATTGACATTTCTATGGAGGCATTCCCTCCACCATCTGTGTACAGAACATCAGATTGCCATTGCATTTTACAGAAAATTATAGTGCTGCAGATTAAAAAAGAAAGGTAATTTTTAATAACATTGAATTACAATATGACCTGTGTAGCAATTGTATATGGTATATTAATTTTGTTTCCATGAAAGTAGAGTTACTCTTTAAATAATTATAAACTAAAAGAGTTTCATATGTATTCTTGATTTATATGGTAGATTTTTTTGTAATGCTCAAACAGACAGTAAATAAGAAATGTATCTGAGATTAAAAATGGAGATGTATTATGATGATTGAATCAATGAGAAAAGAAAATTAGAGGGAGTGCCAGAGGGACAATACACAAATGAATAGTAATATGTGAGGAGGAATTTAAGAGTCTGGGTAATCTACCCACAGTAACTAAGTGGCAGTTCATGTGTATGAATAAATAAAATGCTAAATATATTGTGGATAGATAAATAAAGAAGGAATGGGTAGGAGGAAAGAGAAAACAAGCTTTTGTATGCATTCCAAATGGCACATGTGCTTTCTGTGAAAGATCTTAAAACCAGGAAAATAAGGGGAAGCATCATGTAAAAGTCCTTGGTGTTTATTAACTATAATTGGAGAGTGCAAAATCTGGTGCAACTCTGCATAGAAACCAATTCAGTTTTTTTTGTCAAAACTTAATTGAACAAGCTGAGGTTAGAAGCTGACAGGCTACCATGCACAGCTACACCAGATTTTGCACTTTCCAGTGTTAGAGCTTTTAGTAAATCAACCCCATTGTATTTTTGCTGGGATATCAATGAAATCACAGTATGTTAGTGTTATTCTGATCAAAATAATAGACAATAGTACATTATATATATATATATATATATATATATATATATATATATGAAATATTTTTTTAATGAAATGATTGTAAGTTATACAGCAAATAAATAAATAAATACAGAATGCCCATGAAAGCATATATAATTATATGTTGCAGGAACCAATAGTGATATGAAAATAATGCAGACATATGAGTATCTATTCATGCCATATCTGCAATATTTTCATATCTCTATTGGTTTCTCTGTTATATAATTGTGTATATTCTCATGGGCATTCTTTATATAATTATTATTAAATATTAATCATATGTATATGTTATATTCTTTAAATGTCATTTTAAATTTTATATTCTTCATTCTATATTTTATATTTCATGTTGGCACTATTTCCATTACCATTGATTTGACAGAATCACTTAAATCAGTAATGAAATTTAATTGTTATTCCAGTAGAAATATTTTGACTTTCACATGATTCTTCCCCTTTCTTTCCTGCTCCTAAAACTAAGATATTTTACAAGTGCAGGCCCTAGCTAGAACACACACAGCATTTTGCTTTCTCATGACTGAGACACAGGCCATCTGCCTCTAAAGCTAAATGTATCAGCTGGAAACTGACAGTGGCTTGCTCCCTCTAGTTTACGATGCTCGTCTTCTGCCATTCAGGCACATTCATCAGCTAAAATCCAAAAACCCAAACGGCCCCTCCCTCTAGTTAAATGAATGGATTTTAAAGCAGACATGCTCAGTGTACTTTTACACTGAGCCCCAAAGGAACATGAAACTCTGCAGCCTTAAAGGCAAATCTTGTAATCCCCTACCCTGTACTTTTGCACATCAACCAGCTTCTGACCTGGACCAGTAGCTTAAAAAATGATTGTAAATAAATAAATATATATATATATATAGATATAGATATATATATATATATATTTAAAACACACATGTCATACTCACCTGCTCTGTGTTATGCTCAATGTGGCCCCAATCCTCCGCTTTTGGGATCCCCTGCCAGTGCTCCTGGCTCCTCCCCCCTACCGAGTGCCCCCATAGCAAGCTGCTTGCTATGGGAACACTTGTGCAGACTTGATCCTGAGCCATGCTGTATGCCTCCATTAATACACACCACATGGCTTGGCCTTGTCCCCTCTCTCTGCTCACTGGCTGTGATTGATTGCAGCAGCAGCCAATGGCTCCCACTGCTGCCTCCATGTACAGTGGGGAGAGAGAGAGTGGAGAGAGCCACTGCTCTCAGACACAGCGTAAGTATAAGGGAGGCTGGGGGGGGGGGGGGGGGAAGCTGCGCACAGCAAGTTTGTTTTTTTTACCTTAATGCATTAGGATAAAAAAAAACTTCATTCTTTACAAACACTCTAATACTCTCATTATAACATTTTACATTTTAAATTCTTTATTTATCTACTAATCGACTATATTTTATTCATTTAATTTATCCATATACATGAACTGCCAGTTAGTTTCTGTGGGAAGACAACCCAGATCCTTAATTTCCTCCTCCTTGCATATTACTATCCATTTGTGAGGTTTATTTTCTGGCACTCTTCCTGTTTTTTTTTTTTCGTTTTCTTTTCTCGTTGCTTCAAACTTTATAATACATCTCATTTTTTTAATCTCATATCATCACTGAAAATCTACCTTATAAATCAACAAACATTATAGAAAACGTGAACCTTTTTAATTCATAATAATTTAATTTGAAGCCAATGTTTATCATACTTGAACTACAATTATTTCAAAAAACATCACTATTATGTATTATCTAATATTCACAGTTGATGAAATCATATTCACAGTTAAAATGTACATTTTAATTGTATAATTTTATCATATACCACACATTATTTTTGACATATAGTATTCTTTGTAATATGAAACATACTACAGATACTTTGGTTGCATCTAACAAGTGACATGCTTTTCTATCCCCATTTTGAAGCTACTATAAAATTACTGTAAATTTCAATATTACTGTTTTTTATGCATGCTGTTGGAGCAATATAGATTTATCCTTAATGCACAAGTTACTTCAAGCATCCTGCTTCTTATTGGACACATCTATACAATTTTGGGGGCTTGTATCCTTAATCTGGCAAAGTCACTGGTCCTCCGAATTGGCTGTAGAGCTAATAGAATTAGATGAATGCAATCTACTAGCAAACGCAACATACTCTCTTCTGTCTGTCCCCGATAAGTTATCATAAAGTGAGTGTATGTTTCAAAGGTACTGTCATGTATATATTTCCTGAGCCCTGATGAGTACCACGTACAGCATGAATGCAGACATCCAGAGGGGCAACACTCTGTGCGTGTGTTCTTATTTCCAAGAGTATAACACAAGGAAATAAAGAAAGTTATAATTTCATCTCCATGAAAACATAATTCCAGCTTCTAAATGCATCAGTAAGAATATTGTATTTTTGTGTAAAGTATTTTTGTTACCAAGAAGTTACGTAGACTTTGATATTCTGAAGGCATTATTTGCCAGAGGCTTTGTCTTTAGAACCTTTAAGAGGGACAAAGAAGCCTGAGGCATTTCTTCTGGCTCTCTGTTTCCAGCAATAAAGTTATGTTGTTTTGTTACTTTGTACATTTTGATTTTGTAATATTCCTGTTTTCCAATGAGCATGTGAGTCTTTCTCTGTCCAGAGAGAAATGCTAAAGGTTGTAGTTGTTGAACTTTCCCTATTGGTAAGTTTCAGTATTATATACTGTATGTCAGTATTAATCCTTTCTTTCTTTTTTTAACAGGAATGTATATGGCTTTTGTTAGTAGTTTCTTTCTTTCTTTTTTTTTATTATGGGCAGGACAAAAAATATAACATTTTACATATATTAATACTTTTTTTAGTCAGGTAAATATTAAATATTGCATTTGTATATTTTGTGTCTTCATCTGTGGCCACTAGGGCTTCGGGCCCTTTATATAGTTTCCTAACTATCCTCTTTGTTAAATAAAAGACAACTGTTTACAGAGCTTGTTAGCTCAATCTGAAATTTACTCACACAACTGAATCAGTCAGGACTCATTTAGTGAGTGACAGTGAACTGTACACACACAATGGAATGAGTCAGAGCTGTGACTCATCCATTTTGCTCCTCCTATCATTTCTGTTAAGATGGTTGTAGCAAATTTCATTTAGAGAGCAATATCTAAAATTAAACAACTTGTGATGTGTTTTCTTTATTAAGCTAATAATTAATTCGGTATCAAGGATACTACCGGTGTTAAGTATGTCTTTCCTACTCATTCGTTAAGAGATACAGGAGAGACATTTATGTTACACTGCTGCCTATGGGTGGATTTGGACAATGGCACACAAAAATCAGTAGCCAGCCTGGCTTGACCCCTTCCACACCTAGCAAGCCTCAGTTTTTGGTTAGTGTCCTAGAGGACACTAACATGTCTTTTCTGAGAAAAGTTTTACTTTTTTATTAGCCATTTTCTTTTAGTTTATGATTTTGTGTTTCTTTTACATGCTGCCTGAGTGGGTCTTCTATGCAGTTGTCCAGATTGGCATATCCTCAGCAATGGAGGCTGTACCTGGACCATGCTGGATTGAATGATTTTGGGGCATGAAATGTGACCTTTGGGCACTGGCCTCTGCTTGTGGTGTTTTGCAGATCACTCTGTACTGTGATAATTAGCCTAAGAGAGCTGTGATATCAGACAGCCTCTGGTAGGAGATATGGGCTAAGCACTGTGCACTACATTGTCTTTTACCACAATGGGATGCCATTGTTACACCCCTTATTTTGCTGCTGTTCTCCACAGAACAAGTTAAAATGGAGTCACAAAATGGAGTGGTTCAAGATACACTCCATGCTCTTTTCCCACCATTCAGTGTGAGATAGCACCTTATTGCCACTGCTCCCCTTTGCAAGAGACATGTGGTTTTACCTCAGTCATTACTGCCACCTAAAGTGACCTGGTCACCTCTGACAATGTGAACACTCCAGATGAGATAAATGTTAACTGCTACTAGAGAAAATCTAATATGCAGGTTCAGCTCACTGCAAAAAAGATATCCCTTTCACTTACAGATATGTAAAAATGGTGCTAATTTTTACTACACTCTGTCTCACAGCTCCACAATCTGTTCAAATTTCTAGAGGAGATGGCCATACTGATCACGGATTGGAAGGCTCCTACCGTTCCACCCATGTCCACTCTACTACTCATAAGACCATGGCACAATGAGTTCAGAAAAGCAGTGCCACTTCAAGACTCCAACAAACCATATACCAGGGAACTGAGAGTGCCTTCCATACTGAACTGTAAGAAAATACTTGACTATTTTTTAATCACTCCACTAACTTTTATACAATCCTTGAACATGTCTCAGGCACAATTAAAATACAATTAGGTAAAGGTGTACCGAAAACATAGCACTGGAAATAAATAAGTCTCTCTGGAAAACACACAAAAGCATAATGTGAGGTATCGTTATCTCAAATGGCTCTTCCCTCAAAAAGGAACATCCCAGCCAAATAGCAAAACCTTTGCATGTATACATACTCCAGAATGCTCCACAAACAATCTCTGGTGCTTTCAAGTGCAACCAAACCTAAGATACAAATAAACAAATTCCCATCTCATGCTCTGCAAAGCAAAAGCCCAGCTATCAAATTACAGGAAAAATGTATTTGACTTTGGGAATAATCCCAGAAAACTCTTGGCACACTCGTTGCGAAACCTAATCTTGAATACATTCATCCCTCACATAGACATGGGTAAAGGCACAAAACTAAACTCTAAATCTTAAGACACCGTGGAGCAGTTTAAGGAGTTTTACCAAAAACGCTATAATATCCTGAAAGACCAGATGAGATATCTTGGCAAACTTACATGCAGCATGTTTGGGCTACTTATTCAACTCTGGTCTGCTAATGCTTCAATGCAGAGAATGCAGAACAGTTAGATAACCATATCATGATCGAAGAATTCTATGCAACAGTTAAACCCTTTAAGATGGGAAAGGTCCCCAGTTCTGACTTGAAAAATCTAGGACCCAGGATCTGTTTGAAATTCTTACAGTGCTCATTTGAATATCTAAGACAACAACTCTATCTTAGATGGTCTTGAATTTCCTCATCACATTCTGCAAGCTCATATCTAAGAGAACAAACCCTATGCTATGTAAAATTAACAGACTACTGTCCCTCCCTAATATGGGAATCAAAATATTTATCAAAATTGTTTCTACATAACACCTTATTTGCCATTGCTTATTCATTTACATCAGGTGAAATTCACTCTTAACAGGGAGGCAAAATATGACATCACCAGGGTATTCAATACCATATATCTTGCACACCACAAAATTATCCCTGTGGCCTCCTTCCCACAGATGCTGAAAAAAATCTTTGACAGGCTCAATTAGCTTTTCTTTAAACTTACCCTGAAATATATAGACCTAGGTAATCCAATGATGTATAGATGCAACTTATTTTAACCTGATGGCAGCAGTCAGACCCAATTAATTTATCTCAGAGTTGTTCCCCTTGTAGAATGAAATCATTGTCAACAATATTCTGTGTACTCACCTTATAGCTCTTCCTTGTACACATTTAACAGAACCCAAATGTTACAGGATTCCTCACTTGAATTACCCACCATACTGTGGCAGCATTAGCTGATAATACAAAAAAATGGCATCAATCTCAACCTATAACCAGCCTTAGCAGCAAGGTGCACACGGAAGGACAATGCATATCACAAGCAAACAGAGGATTTTCCAGCACACTTACTAGCCAGCCTGCAAAACAACCAAATTGGCCTTGTCCAACAGTTTGTGTACAAAACAGAGGATTTTGTTTTCACACATTGCATACATGCCTAAGCGTGTGGTTCTAACTCTAAAATTTCCAAAGCCTCTACAGTGGGAGCACATATATCAATGAATAGGTTAAGGGCAGGTGTGCCTGCAGAGATCCCACCCCTCCTTAAAGCACAGGGATGCACATATTGCCCAGGTATAGCAAAATTACAACAAAGGCATCATGTGCGTGCTCCCTCCAGGCACACCTGCCCATAACTTATCCATTGATATATGTACTGCTGCTATGGAGGCTCTGGAAATTTTACAGTTAGGACTGTAGTATACAGAGGTCCCTTGATGCGGAACTGCACCTTATGCATGAATTTGCAAATATGTGCAAACAAAGCCCTCTATTTTTAATGCAAACTGTTGGACAAGGCCAATTTGGTTGTTTTGCAGGCTGGCTAGTAAGTGTGCTTGGAAATCCTGTTTGCTTGTGATGAGCATTAGCTGATAACCTAAAATGTTTTATCACCAAGCTTGTGATCACCCTTTCTAACCTGCTGATCCAGATAAAATCAATCTACAGAAGCCAGAGGCCCTTAATAATCTTATACCAGACCACTGTCCACATAACCAACTTTTGCCTTTAAATGGACAGACACTTGTATTACTCACTTGGGGACTTTCAGTTTTATTTTGTGCATTTAGGAATTAATCCAGCTCTTTTAACAATCTACTGTTCTGGCCAGAACTAGTTCTTGAGAGAGTCTATTCCACATTTTCACAGTTCTTACTGAAGCCTTTGTTTATGTAAAGGTTAAACCTTTTTTCTTTCAGATGTAAAGAGGGCCCCCTTGTCCTCTGTAATGAGCTGAAATTGAGTAATGATACATAAAGTTCACTATATGGACCATTTATGTATTTATACATGTTGATCATATCCCCCCTTGATAGCTTTTACTCAATAGAGAATAAGTTCAGTTCCTCTAATCTTTCCTTATACCGTAGCTCCATGCCTCATAGCAGTTAGGTTTCCCTTCTCTGAACCTTCTCTGAACTTTCTCCAGTTTTCTGAAATCCTTTTTAACTGGTCCCCAAACTGAACTGCATATTTCAGATGAGGTGTTAATAATGATTTGTACAGGGGAAAAATGGTCTCTCTTTCTCTCTCTCTCTCTCTCTCTCTCTCTCTCTCTCTCTGGGGTTGCTAGCTCTTTTTTGTAAAAGAAAATATTTTGCTAACTTTGCTATTATTAAGTCCATGATCTACAAGAATACCCAGATCCCTCTCCACCATTGACCCCTTCCAGCTATTCTCCTCCTAGTATGTATGATGCATGCTTGTTTTAGCCCCCAAGTGCATAACTTTATATTTATCAACATTAAACCTCATTTGCCACATAGTTGTTCAATTAAATAGTACATTGAGGTTGGTTTGTAAATTCGAGACATTTTGTAAGGAAATAATTCTACTGCATAGCTTGGTGTCATCTGCAAACACTGAAATTGTACTTTAAATCCCAGACCCTATATCATTTAAAAATATGTTAAAAAGTAAAGATCCAAACTCTGAACTTTGGGTGCACCACTAATAACCTTAGGCCATTCACAGTATGAATCATTAACCATTGCTCTCTGAATATGGTCTTTTAGCCAGTTTTCTATCCATTTACAAACTGATTTTTTTTAAACCTGTAGGCTTTAATTTACACATTAGCTACATGTGGGGAACTGTGTCAAATGCTTTGGCCAAAATCTAAGTAAACTATGTCCACATCCACTCCTTTGACTAAGCTTTTGCTTACTTCCACAAAAAAAAGATCATATTTGTTTGACAATGTTAGTCTATTGTGACTCCATGCTGACTATTGCTTAAATATTATTTCTAAGAAAAAACTTTGTGTTCTTTTATTAAACTCTCCAGTGTCTCATCGAGAATTCACAGAATTTTTCTGGGCCAATAAACCACAAGGATTGAATACAAGTATTTCAAATTACATGGTGGTGTTAGTTTTTAGATTCTGCCACTTATTACCAGGCGACACAATTAACCAGGATTATAGATTGGAGTAGACACTAAACCTACAACATAACCATAGGCACTGGATAGGCACAAAAATATGTATGGGCCCCTATGTAAATGGATTTCATGGTTAGAGAAACCACATACCAGTCATTTCAGCATTCCACCTTAGGGCTTACCTTGAAAGTGGCAATTGTCTCCTTTTTTCCCGACCAGTGACAACAGAAACAGATATGACCCCAGTGATTGCTAACCCAGACTATGAACCAGCTATGCTAGAAAAACAGCTTCTATCTCTTTTACTGACCAATAAGTACAATAAGTAAACACTATTTGATTCTCCATTACCTAGATGGGTAATCCCACAGTTTCAACATGTTTTGAACTCCCTGGCTAAGGTCTTAATGCCTCATTATCAACCTACAACTTTTGAGAACATGTGTACTGAGAAAGGATTCTTACGCAAATCTAGCTCACGAACTTATTGTAAGGGAATTGCAGTAGATGTGAGCATGCACATAGCATCGCTAATAGAAATGAGCATATCCCTGTTAGCGGTAACAGTGCACAGTTGAAGGGCTTCATTCTAAGGTAAGTCTTTTAAAAGTGCTACTAACACATTATGACATTATTTTGCATGGGAATTGTTTTTTTTTTTTGGTGGTTTACTACCGCTTTAAGTGTCATATCTCAGCACTTGTGCCCTTATTCCAAAGATGGCTAGCCACTCATTCTTTGATTAAAATCTTCACTCTTTCACCCCTGGGCACCCACCTGTATTTCCATGGGATTCAAATTCAGATCTCATGGCAAAGAAAAAATTACCTTTTGAACCAATCAGGGATATGCCCCTTTCCATTCTTACCCACTAGGTTGATTTCCTTGTTGTCACCACCTCTGCTAAGTGTGGATCTGAGATTTGGTTTTGTCCTGAGAACCATTTGTAGTCTTACACAAGGAAAGGTGGTGCTGAGGTCTAGAGCCATTATGTGCGACCCTTTAGTGATATCAGGGGCCACATTCGAGGCCCCTTTTAGCTCATAAGTTGACAACCACTGGTTTGTTACAGAACATGGCTTGCTAAGATGTCTTCGCTGGAGTAGTTAATGGGAGATGTCAGAAAAATCTGTTATTTTTACCTTAAATGTTAAAATAAGTAGGAGATATGATAACATGTAGAGAATATAAGAAAGGAAAATAATAAAATAATGAGAGGTCTTAATTCCAACTCTAGAATTAGGTGACGCTATGTGCTTTGTGTAAAACCACAAAGAACCTAAAGATGAAGAACATTGCCACTTAAATATTAAAAAGGGAGAAAAGCCCAATTTGAAGCCAGTGTTGATGCGTTGTCTAAACAATGTCTGGTGGTTTCTGTGTTAAGCTGACCATACATTGATCAAAACTTGTCCAGTTCTGCAGGGATCACTGTGGGGCCAGCCTTGCTTGTTTGATTGACTTCTGTGGAGTGGACATGTTGAAAAATGTACTTAGATTAGCAGCTACAACCAATTGACTGTAGCCGCTGATCAGTGCTGCCAAAATACCATGTCCCAGCAGGGGAAGGGGGGGGAATCCTCCATCCACCTCATTTGTGTAGATGGAAGAATCTATTAGTTTTTTTCAGCCAGCTGAATAGCTCACCTACCAATGTGTAGCAAGACCAGAAAAAAAAGCATGGGAGGACTGAGCTGGGGGTCATTTCTCACATTATCTTCTTTGATGACTCTGAGGTGTCATGTAACTGAATGCTGAGAGAATGCTCAAGCTGGAAGATGTGGAAATGTTTGTCACAATAAATTATGCCCATTGAACAAAACAGTACCATGACAATTTCGTGTGGCGCTGTTTCTTTAGCCTACAGAAAGAAGTCCCTACTATGAAAGAGCTAGCTGGTTGTATTTACATCCTATGCCAAATGTTCCCAGTCCTCCTCTGGAAATGATGGAGCATCTGGATGCAAGCATCTAAGAATATAAATGTTAACTGATGAATGATGGTAAACCCAATATTATCTACTTAACAGAAATACTGAGCCTGAAAAAGGTAAAATATTGAATGGTTACTGCAGCAAAAGAAGCTTTACAGAAGAAATATGTGCTAAACCTAGCAAATCGAGTAAGGAAACATTTAATGAGGGACTCAGGGCAGTGTTTAAAGAATTGGACACTTACTGAACTCAAAGTGATGAAATTAAATGTGTTGTGGCATGCAGTAAAGATGGATGAAAGCGGGACACAAAAGAAAGTCTATTTCAAAGGGCTGAAGAAAACAAGCAACACCCCAAAACTGCTGTATTTAATACTGTAGTATTTTTGTTTGTTGTACTATTTTATTTATTATATACACAAATCAAATTAGCATTTTTTAGAACAGTTCTTTTTAACCACTTGACCTCCAGAAGACCTTACCCTCTTCATGACCAGGGCATTTTTTTTGCTATTCAGCACTATGCTACTTTGACTGGCAATTGCTTGGCCATGCATTACTATACCCAAATGGAATTTATCCATTCTTTTGTTGGTATTTGATTACCACTGGGTTTTATTTTTTATTATGTAAACTAAAAAAGACCACAATTTTCAAACCATGAACAATATTTTCAACTTTCTGTTCTAAAACATATCCAATAAAAACTCTTTGAACTTAGGCCAAAATTAATTCTGCTACGTGTTATCAAAAAAAACCATCCCAATAAGTGTATATTAATTGGTTTGTCAGAACGTTAATGCATCTGAAAACTATGGTATGTACTGGAATTTATGTAGCTATAGACACTATACCATTAATGGTTGTGATCAGCAACTTATAGTGTGACTGTGATAGTGTGGCAGCTAATCTGGCACTAAAAGACACTGGCTTTAAGGGACACTGACTGACTAACTGATTTCGCTAGTGATACTAATGCATTGATCAGATATAATACTGTACACTATACTAATGACTCTGGCTGGGAAGGGGTTAACATGTTGGGGCAATCAAGGGGTTTACTGTGTGCCATCAAGTGTAATGTGTGCTGCTTTTGCTCACAGATCTAAATGTGTTTTTCTCCCTGCTTTTTAGGGAGAAGAAACAGCAAGATCACTGTTTGGTTTACACAGAGGTCTGTTTGTTTGTAAACACAGAACTCTGTGCTGTGATTGGACACAGCTGATCACAGGTTTCAGACAAAATCATTGGCTAAAACCATCTGACAAACTTGTGCTGTGTCCAATCACAGCACACGTCAGCAGGGGGTGCACGTGCGTGCACTGGAAACCAGGATGCTAGGTGGTGATGTGCAGGTACGTTGCCTAGCCTGACTGTGTCACCCACCCGCTGTACATGTACAGTGGGTGGCTAGCAACCAGCTAAAGTGGCTTAGTGATTTTGTTGTCTTTTCAAACAGCAAATTAGTTTAGTTGAAATTAAGTAAATAAATAAGATTCTCTTGAACCTGATTGGGCATTTTAAACAAACAAAGCTTCTATTCGCTGGGTAAAAGTACTCCTTTAGGAGATTAGCCCCTTGAGATATTTGTATAGACATTTCACGTTTGACTCTAGCTTTGGCTAACACTAAAACAAAACATCTACATACTGATTTAAATATCTTTTTTTTTATGTATTGTGTGCCTGAAAGAAGCTTTCAGTTGCCCTAAGATGTCTTCAGATAAAGATCTGAGATCAAAGATAGCTGAAAGCTTCATTTTTTTCTTCAGTTGCAATAAAAAAATCCCTTTGAAGTCAGAGGGGGCTAAACAGTTATCTGCTCTTGGTAAAGGCAATTAAAGTGAATGATCCTGAATGAAGGCATGACTATGGTATTATATTTTAATATAATACTTAATGATTTAAAAATCCCAAACTTTGTATATGTGAAATAGCAGAAATAATTCTGTCCAAGGCATGATGACTAATGAGGTGTTCATAAAAGTAACTTGATCTTTTGAAAGTGCTAATCTAAAGCTTAGTACACTAATGATCTTTTTCTTAGCAAATTCTTTAATTAGTGTCCACAGAAAAAAATCCTTTTAATGTGAAAAAGAGACTGAGCAGTCAACTTCTGACCCAACAGGAGCAAAAGTCATTTAAATCTTTAAAGGAAAGAAGTTGTTTTTACTGAAATTTTAGGTATCACATTTACAAGATAAATAAACACACAGAACGCATCAGACTTTCAAAACACCTGGATGGCAATCTCTCCACCCCTGTGCTGATTATCACTTGTTAAAAAAAAAAAAGTAGTGCAAAAATTGCTTAAAAAGAATATTTGTTTTTAAGTTTTCTAGTTGTTTTCTAGTTTACGCTTGTGGTTGGTCGTGGTAAAATTGCACATTTTTTACTGCTCTCCAACGGCTCCTGCTTAAGCTGCATAGACAGTGGAGGGATTTACATATGTTGCAACCTCAATGCTCTGCATTGCAGTATGGCAAAAATCTCTGCTGTCACATTCAGCAGGCAGTACTATTTAACTGGATGGGGAGCCTAACAACCACATGCAATGTATGTGGTTGCAGTAGGATTGCCACCTCATCCCTTTAAAACCGAACACATTAATTACACTGGTTCTGAGGCTAATTTGATGCAGATAAGGCACTAGGTCAATTTACTTACCACCTTTAACCTCCCTAGCAGTATGATTATTTCAGATTTTTGGTGCTGAAAGCGGTACCATTATTTTGCATGGAAATATGTAGTTTTTTTATTGTAGGCTGTAATTTTTAGGAATAACTCACTGAAATCTGTCTGAACAAGAGTCTATTAAACATCCCGGGTATGATAAAATTTGAAACACAAAATCATAAATTATAATTTAATAAATAATCATAAAAAATAATAATATAATAATAATACATTTAATTCAATAATATAATCAAACCGAAAACACTGAAATTTGAAATAGAGCGCCAAGTTCGTACATTGCTGAGCAAAGTCGCAAAATCGTTTTCAGTGCCTGATGACGAATTTCCCCACGAATCATCACTCAATTCTGCAAGTGGTTCTGATTTACTATCGCTGTTCTCTAGCTGGTCTAAACCCGCTTTTGACCTAAAGGGACACTTTTTGGACGCCATGGACGTTTCTCAGTTTCCAGGCAGAAAGAACAGACAAAATGCAGGCAGGGCACAGGACAAAGCACTAGGGACAATATGTATGTGAAATGGGTTGAAACAGCAATGTTTTACTATGTAAAATTTGTTTGAAAAAAAATGACATTTTTTAAAATGTTCAAATTTCCCGCTGCCGGCGGCGGCGCCCGTACGTCCCAACGTCACAGGGACCGGAACACAGAAGCCGGATGCCGGCATCGGCCGGAGGAGATGGCTAGGGACGCTGCAGGGGACACATCGCGGGAGCACAGGACAAGGTAAGCTCTGCAGGGAATCCCTATGCAGCGTCGCATGGTAAGCCCGAGTGTATCTCGGGGTTACCGCTTTTGGTACTGACATTTTACCCCGAGCTACACTCGGGAATACCGCTAGGGAGGTTAATCAGCCACAGAACCTGAGTAATTAATGTGTGTTCAGTTTTAACAGCCTCCCGCTCACCATATAAGGAAATGACAGGCGGGTGGCGGTTCTCTTGTTCTGGGAAGACGTCAGATGATGTCCTTCCACTTTAACTGTGCATGTGCTCCGATGATGTTGGCTCTGTCATGTGATCAGCTGTGTCCAATCACAGCTGGTCACATGTAAACAAGGAAATGCCGGTTATTGGCAGTCCTCTCCTCATGCTGACAACGCTCGAGAAGAGGAGAGCCGGTAATCGGCCTTCCTCAGAGGGGACATCTATACTAATCACCAGGGCACTGATGATCAGTGCCCTGATGATCAGTGTAGCCCCATCAGTGCCACCTGTCAGTGTCCATCAGTGCCAGCTGTCAGTGCTCATCAGTGCCACCTGCCAGTGTCCATCAGTGCCACATCAATGCCACATATCAGTGCCTACCAGTGCACATCAATGCCACATATCAATGCCCATCTGATCTGCCTTTCAGTGTCACCTGTAATTGCCCATCAATGCCACATACCAATGCCCATCAGTGCACATCAATGCCAAATATCAGAGCCTATAAGTGCGAATCAATGCCACATATCAGTGCCCATCAGAACTGCCTTTCAGTGCCAACTATCAGTGCCAGTCAGTGCCATTCAGTGTCACCTATCAGTGCAACCTATCAGTGCCGCCTATTTGTGCCCATCAGTGCTGCCTAACAGTTCTAATCAGTGCCACCTATCAGTTCTAATCAGTGCCGCATGTCAATGCCCATCAGTGCCACCTATCAGTGCCTCCTCATCAGTGCTGCCCAACAGTGTACATTACTGCAGCCTCATTAGCGCACATCAGTGAAGGAGAAAAATCACTTATATACAAAAGTTTATAACAGAAACTAAGAAACTTTTTTTTTCAAAATTTTCAGTCTTTTTAGTTTGTTTAGCAGAAAAATAAAAACTCCAGTGGTGATTGAATACCACCAAAAGAAAGCTCTATATGTCTCAAAAATATAATACAAATTTTGTTTGGGTACAGTGTTGCATGACCGCGCAATTGTCATTCAAAGTGCGACAGCGCTGAAAGATGAAAACTGGCCTGAGCAAGAAGGAGGTAGAAGTGCCTGGTAGGCAAGTGGTTAAAGGGATGAGGTGGCAACCCTAGATTGCAGTGCACCGGTGTGGAGTTTAGGGGTAAAAACAGGTGGTGAAGAAGTGATATAATGCCTTATTATCACTTGCCCAAGAGTGAATCAAATCAGACTGCTCTTCAGAAGGCAGCACATGTGTAAAACAGGCCTTAAAGAGAACATCTTTATGTAAACAATCTTATCAATATTAGCAAACATTTAAAAAAAAATGTACATTTTTATAATTTGTAATTATATGTGTATACGGGGGTAACCAAATTTGTTTATTATAGATGTAGGCTCTGCTTCCTGTTTTTCACTACTACACTTTGGTTCTGCTTACCTACTTCTTCCCATAATGGGATTTACTAAACAAGTACAGAATGGTCATGTAGCAAAGTAAATTTTCCTTTCACATGAATTGTAGCTAGCTTAGTGAATGGGTTGAAGCGGTGGTTAACTTCCAGTGATGTGTGGTTATTTTTTGCAAAGTGAATTTTCACTTACCTGCACCTCATTCATAAAGCTAAATGAACATTTTCTACTTAAGTAAACCATCACCAATGAATCAATGAGTTGTCAGACTCTTTGAAAACATTACACTTCATGTGTGGCTCATATTTTACCCCTGTAATGCTGAAGTTTAATCTGCTTATATTTTACCCTACTTGGTTGCTCCCTTCCTTACATCATCAACAGGGTAATTCATTTTTGTTTCTTTCTTGCTACATACCTTATTTTAGACCCAGTGACTTTAGAACCAATGTCTCCATGCTTTCAATGAAATGCAGGCAGATCATGTCTGGTGGGAGGACAAGGTGCTGTACAGAACTGCCTGAAACATCACAGCACCCTACCTTAGTAATCCTTTTAAGAGCCCCAAGGCCTGATGAAAGCAATGGACTGGCTCTTTGGAGGAGTTTGGTAAATATCAAAATGAAGTAATGAGTGAACGTTGTCTGGAGGAGCCTTCATGATTGAAAGAACTGAAATTCAATAAATGGAAAAGGCAGGACAGGGACAGTCAACCTAGGATAGAAAGCACCAAATGATGCTGGATGTCCTCCAGCCAGGAAATGAGGTGGGCTTTATCTGATATCTGTTATATATGCAGACTATGGGAAGCTCACAAATTGTAGTGAAATCAGAGTAAGCAATTTCAGTACAGGAGAGGAGCCTGCATGGTTGTACACTGAAGGTAAGGCTAGAATTCATCTTTAAGAAGGGAAACAAGTAGTTGCAAACTGAGTGATTGCTCACTCTAGTGGTTAAGCTGCTAGAATATAAATCTCTATAAGTAAAAGGACAACAACAAATAAAGTGAAAGCATGTACGAATGTGAAAATCACATGCAGTAAAAAAACACTGCAATATTTACTCAATAATATAATATATTTTGTTAAAATATATTCTTCAGATTTTTTTAACATATAAAAAAGTAATTTTAACATATATATTTACATATATTTGTAAATGCATTCCAAAAATGTAGATTTGTATTTTTATAGACACGCAGTATATTTGAAATGTATTTTTAAACATATTTTTCATATATTTAGTAATAAAACGCATTTCAACATACAGTGCAACCTATCAGTGCCGCCTATCTGTGCCCGTCAGTGCTGCCTATCAGTGCCCATCAGTGCTGCCTACACATGCCCTTCGGAAAAAATCGACAGTGGTTAAACCTTATTTTTTTTTGTGTTTGCGTTTTTTGAGAGTTCAAGTTTACATATAGTAATTTACTAAATCAGCTAAAAACTTAAAGTGGTTGTAAACCTCAGACATGAAATTTGAACAAAACATATCACTATATAGTGTGTATTTGTCTCAATTAAGAGCATCAAGAGTTTCATTTCTGTCTGCTGCATTCCTCTGCTATCAGTATGAATCACTTCTGACAAGTTTTCCTGACACCAAGGGAAAAAGGGTGACAGGGGATGGAATTCCAGCAGATTGACAGCCTCAGCTCTGTTCCTGTGAGCTGTGTGGAGGGGGGTGTATTTCTTCCCTCTAATCAGCTCTCATAGTTCTATTCATTGAGCTCTGCAGAGTGTAACTTCAGCTCTCCACCCCCTTTTTTCTGAACTCACAGACAAGCTTTAAAATTCAGCACTTTGAGCAGATGTAGAGAAGAGAATACTGCATATAAGCAGGTACAATTTATGTAGGAGGATGTGTTTCATTGCTGTGTATCACCTGAGGCCAGTCACTTCATTTGGTATATATGAGGGTTTACAACCACTTTAACTGTTCAACATTAGGTCGCTGAAAAGAATTCACTATATTTTTCTTTTTATTATAGAGTTTTAGCAAGTATCGTTTTTCTTCCAGATAAACTGAAAACTAAGATAAGGCTGTGAAAGTTAAATAAGCATGAAGCAAGGCTAATGGTGAATCAGTAACCTGAGGTCATATTAGCCACATTTGGAATATGTTTCCATTAATGTGATTGCCATTGAATTCAGTATTATTTTTACATTTATTTTGCCCATAAAATATGTTTTCATTATATGCATCATTACTTTTACGACCACCGCAATCAATCTCAGTTGTTTTAAACATTGAAAAACAAATCAGATAGAGAGACAAACATTTAAGTTGATGATATCTAGAACAAAGCAAAGGGATAACTTCAAGGAAAATAAATGATATTGTATTGTATATTGTCATAAAAACTTTTTGCTTTTCCTAATTTGTCTATGAAAACCATGATATTACCTGAAGAATGGGAATTTCAACAATAATGGATGCTTAGTGATTAGTTAGTTTAGTATAAAAGCTAGAATGCTAGAGATGACCAAACTGATTTGCCCAAATTGTGGTTTGGCCATGACTAGCCAATGACCATTTTAGAGAATCTTTGAGTGATAGATTCTTCAGTGTTAGATGTTGTTGAACAAAAGAAGGAAGCTAACTGTGAATCATCTAAATTTGCTCCTAAAATATTTATATTTCCTACCGTGTCCACTTTTTCACAAATGAAGCCATGAGAATGGAAATAGGCGATTTCTCATTGTTGACTTGTTTTTAAAGGTACAGTCACCAGGCTGCTGCAATATTTAGCAAGTTACTGACCTGGAAGAAGTATGCAGAAGAAGAGTTCATACTTTTACTGACTTACTGAAACACTAGGCAGTGAAACCAGCATCAAGATGGCAGCCACAAAGCCCGCTGACTTCCAGCCTGTTTGTATAACACTTGTTAAGTCCACAATGCAAATACACCTAAAAAAGAAAGGGCAAACTTTTAGCTGATGAAAAATAATCAGTGTCAACTAAGCGAACACTGCTGTCAAAGAAGTTTCTGTTGCTAGCTGAATAGGGAACCTCTGACTGCATGTGTTCTGACCCTCATATCTACTGTTAAAGTTATGGTTGAGGTTGTACCAGTAAGCAGAAGAGTGTGCCTTCAAGTGCTTGTTTTAACGATGTATAAAAGTGCACGTGTGGAATCAGTTTTGATGTCAAAATGGATATTTTCACAACCCAGCCTGACTCTGGATGATTGCTGACTGGTCTTCAGGTTTTTCCTTATAACTTGACCATGTGATGGTGCGGACCAATCAGATGCCATCTAGCCCGAACTGTCATCGCTGCAAGGACCACTGAGACTCAGCATGGGATGCCTGTAGGGAGGTATCCCGCACCGCTCCTCTGTGAACATTGGATATGACAAGCCTGGGTTTACACAGGAGAAGTGAGGAAACCACATGCGATTTGGACAGAATCACATTCTTGTTCAAATCACATGCTGTTGTTTGCGGTGCAATTTTCATCCATTAACATAAACCGCACTGAAAAGTATCGGTAATCGGTATCGGTGAGTACTTGACCAAAAGTATCGATATTCATACTCGCTGATGCAAGAAACGGTATCAGTGCATCTTTATTTTTTTCTTATTTTTCAGGCCGCTCTCTACAAAAATCAGGGTTCCCAGCAGCCTTTTGTTAGCATGTGATAACACTTTATAGGGTCCACTGAAAGAGTGTTGTTTGCAGTGAAAAAAAGTTACTGTTCAACATTGCTGGTAATATATGCTCTCTGATATAGTACTATAAAGGGCTTTTTTGTGCTACATTATTACAGTAAATTGCAGTGTGGTGGGCTACAAAGTGTGTACCCCCTGTATTCACTGTTCCATATTGTGATAAATAACTGTGATTTGCAGTGTTAGAAGTGTGAAAGACTGTTAGAATACATTCAGGTAGCCCATACCAAACCCCTATCTAGGATAATGCTCTAGTAGGAATATTGAGGGGAATCCCACATTTTTTAAATTTTTTTAAACTGCCATTAGTCAATATAGTGCACCGATATTTTAGCAACCGATAACATAACCAGTTACTAGAACATCAGAGGCCAACCTGCACAGCATGCTTGGTTGATTGGTGGCAGGTGTCCAGGTGGCTGCTTGTGTCCAAAAACCAAAACCACACACAGTGGGAAGTTGTCATTTAGTTGGAGTAGCAATACCTCCACTAAATAAATAACTTGTGTTACAGTCAAAGGTTAACTTTGGTGGAAGAGCAAACACCCCATTTAGTTCACCCATTGGATGACTTGCCAAAATCAAAGATTTGCATGGATTCTGCATGGTGGTGAATGTGAACCTCCTCCCTAGTCATGAATAAAAATGTCTCTGAAGACTGAAAGCATGAATTTCATTGAGGTAATTATCAATTATTGTGATCTCAAAAACTGGTTAAAACACTTGACCTCTTACTGTGTTTGTCACGTTGGTATTACACCTTTAATCCTTTCCCACCCAGACCCAACATCCCTTTAGTTTTCAAAATGAACAGTAATAAACTATGTGTTAGCAGCAACACCCAACCAAAAAAATAAAAAATATATAAGAAATTATTTTGGAACCCCACACAACATTTTTATATGTGCCACATACATTTTAACATTAAACAAACAATTAAAACCATAAAAAACACGGAGCAGAAATAATCAATAAACTCTGTTAGCAGGCTGAAGGCTACTTTATTATGGGAATGTGCCCCTACCATGGAATGGAACCCCTTTAAAACCAGTAAGATGGTGGAACATTAAAAGGGCCTCATAAAGGGGCACTCCAACCTATCACTAATGTGTCTTTTATTACTTAGGAAAAAACTAGCAATATCAAAATTATTAAAGGGTCAACTCGACCCTGGGACTCCCCTGAACATACTAAGCTATAAATATAAAAAAAAATACTGAAGAAAAATGTAAAGAAAAAAAATAGAAAAAATTGTATTTTACAAAACAAATATCAACAGCAGTAACCCCTCAAAGAGGGGACTGATAAACTCAAAACTGGGGGAACAACAACTCCCACCCCAAACAACAAAAAATAAATAAATTCTAAATTTCCAGAATGGTCAGCTTCTATATAAAGGGGCAGTGTTTGCCAATACATATGTGTGTATTTATTCAGTAATTGGTCAAAAAATTGTTCAGATCAATATCTGTATTTAACCCTTTGAGATACAATGTGTTCAAGTCATAAATCAAATTGGTTTCTCTTTTTAATACTTTCTTTAACATGTCTGTCCCACTCCAATGACTACTAATTTTTTTTATCCCATAGAAAGTTAACAAACTGGGATCTCTATTGTGCTTCATTTTAAAATGTCTAGAGACACTATGTTAATCGAACCCATTTTTTATATTGGCAATATGTTCTCCAATCCTTGTTTTTAATTTTTTTGTGGTTCTACCCACATATTGGATACAGCATGGATATTCCAGTGCGTATACCACGTGGGAATAATCACAAGATATAAGTGACCCTATATTGTATTATCTTTTTGTGAATATGGAGATACATTTATTCACCTTCCGCTTGTCTTTTTTCACTGTTTTAAATCTATCGCATCTGTGAAAACCTATCTCAAAAACATTCTAGAGTCTTGTGGGGGACCCTTTTTTTAAAAATACAATTTTTTATATTTTTATTTCTTTACATTTTTCTTCGGTGTATTTTTTGGTATTTATAACTTAGTATGGTCATCTTTGATGTGGGTCTCAGGGTCGAGTTAATAACTTTAATAATTCCACTAATAATAACTAATAATTTTGATATTGCTAGTTTTTCCCTCAGTAATATAAGACACATTAGTGATAGGTTGGAGTGCCCCTTTATGAGGCTGTGGCCCTTTAAACATTCCACCATCTTAACAGTTCTGAAAGGGTTCCATTCCATTTCGAAGCAGCACATACCCATAATAAAGTAGTCTCAGCCTGCTTTGAAATAAGATCAAAGTTTAATAATTATGTCCGCTCTAGGTTTTTTATGGTTTTAATTGTTCTCTTAATGTTAAATTGTAGAGGTTTCTTCAGAGAAGGATTGTGAAGCTGAAGATCCCAGTGTGTCACACGCTATTAGCTTGTTTATGATAGTACCCATAGAGCTCTGGTGAGGGTTTTTTTTTATATTACACATTATTGGCTCATTATCATAATAGGTTTATATGAATTTATATGTTTTCACTTTGCAGGTGGCACTTTGGTACCTGTGGTGCAGTCCCATATAATACTTTGTTCCCAACATTCTTTCAAAAGTGTCTTTACCCTGAGGGAAGGGGGGGTTAGGGGGGTGGATGTGGAAAAGACCGGTGGATTATGTTACCACTGCAATTGGCAGTCTCAGTGGTCACAGTATTGGGAACAGGTCCCAATGGCTCTTGATCATTAGTAGAGACCAAGAGCTGGCAGCATGCAGAAAGCAAGTGGAAATCTAAGCTCACCTTTTTTGCCATGACCTATATGCATTGCATGGAAGGCAAGAGGTTAACATTAAAGACTTTAAACTACAAGAAATATATATAATAAATATGTATATATTTGAGGTTTCCCATAACTGAAGGTTGACTTATTGTAGAAAATATTAAGACAGTCAACTACTAAATATTTGTTTACATAGTGTTCTGTAATGAGTGGGACTTTTCTAGTACAAACACTACAGAGCAAATGTCTAGGAAGGAAAAGAGCTTATTGAATATCTTATGATCAGAGGGTGGCAGTGAAATCAGGTTTGCAGAAGTGGCATTTTGTGTCCCTTTTACAAGCATTTATTGAAGGAAATACAACAATCTGCTTATTTGTTACCTGCCAAAGGCTTTGTATTTCTGTCCATCCATTTCCAAGATATACTGTATTTTCCAGCGTATAAGCGAACTTTTTAACCCATGAAAATCTTCTGAAAAGTCGGGGGTCGTCTTATACGCTGGTATACGGCGAGCCGGTGTCAGGGCGGCACTTTTTCGGGGGGCGGCACGGCCCCGCAAAAATCGAGTGAGGGAGCGGCCGGTAAGTGTGCAGCAGCACCATGCTGGAACACTATTGGCACTATTCCTCCCCCCTACTGACACCAACGATAGGGCAATATTCCTCCCCCACTGACACCAACGATGAGGCACTATTCCTTCTCCCCACTGACACCACCGATGGGGCAATATTCTTCCCCCCCCACTGACACCAATGATGGGGCACTATTCCACCCCCCACTGACACCAATGATGGAACACTATTCCTTCCCCCACTGACACCAATGATGGTGTCATCACTCAAAACACTCAAGTCTGCTGAACCACACAGTGAAAAGAAATTTTATCAAAAAAAGTACCAAGACTAACTGCAAAGGAGAATCCTTATTTTTAAATAATAAATGTGAATTATATGCAAAAAATACTACATTTTGGAGTAGAAGAGCCTAACCTCCTTCATCAAATGCTACATGCATTGGTGAAACACACTTTTTTCGGTAAGGTACAGTGTTAGCTTATTGCGATATCATTTATTTTGAATGGCACCCCATGGCAACACTGCTCTACAACACACTGTAACACACTACCAAGTAGTGTGGGTCACTGTATTGGAAAAAAAATTTGCATAACCCTTCTTTTGTCTGTTCTTGTGTGTTGGCAGTGCTTTTAAAATACAAGAGCTGCTTAAATGCAGTGCACTTTAATGCACGACACAATGCACAAGTAGTAACCCAATGCAAAGTATATGCTAATATGGAAGAAGTGTGTGCATATATTACTTTTCTTCCTATTTAGATAATAGTGAGCTGGTTAAATCCTAAGCCTTAGGAAAACCTGAAGAAGGTCTATGGTTATAACATATACTACAAACAATAGTTATTTTTGACAATCCAATATAAACTTACCTTATAAATGTCCTTTCATGTTGTGATTGCTGCCTGTCTGCTGGCCATCTTTTTCCACAACTTCTTGAATTCACTGCCTGCTTTGCAGCTTCTCCTCTGCTGTTTACTTTCAATTTCTAAGGACTACATATCCCATAGTACCTTGCTGCCTGCATGCAGCAACTCCTGTATGGACTCCTCCTGAAACTCCCTCTCACCACCTCTATAGTTCAGAAGGCAGGCTCTGTAAAATGTGTGATACAGCAGTGCCTTTCAGCAGCGCAATGCGAACATATAGGTTCAGACTAGAAATAATTGAAATAAAATCAGATAAAGAACATATGATTAAGCATTTTGACTATAGATACACTTTAATGAGACGCTGAGGTTGATTTACTAAAGTGGTTGAAAATCTCCACTCAGTAAATTATAATTGTATTGACTATTCAAAGTTATATTCAAACTCAGTGATGTGCAGATGAAATAAATAAACAGGAATTTGCTTTTTATATGATTGGACAATTGAAGCGAATCTTTTCTCATTTTATAGAGTGAACTTTAGTAAATTTGTCTATGTGCTGGGAGTCTTTGTACATGATGTGCATTTTATTAATCAGCCAAGCTTGGTTATCTATTTCATTTGACCCAGCTGTCGTTAAGGGCCTACTTGACCATATTTTCACTGTCAAATTATAGATTGATAGCTAGTATCATCTTTAAACTGCAGGCTCTTGAATGTATTTCTTGAAATTTTGTTATATGGGCTGACCGATATAGTGCACTTATCAGGCTTCTTTAATTCAATTTCATATTTGAATGGACACAGAGCATATATATATATATATATATATATATATATATACACACACACATATATATATATATATATATGAAATTTTGATAGCTTGTACATCATTACATTCAAGAAACACACACATACGTATCTCAATAATTTTAGATTTGTTTAAAACACAAACTCTGCAAATACGTTTAAATGTTAACTATAATAATATATTATGGAATGTCAACACTTTATCACCAAGTAAACTACACAATTTTGAGCATGTTGTTGAAATTATTTTCAATTAAATCTTGACTTTGTCTGTGTCCCTCTGGGTCAAAATTATTACTTTCACACTTTAAATATTTATACTTTCATTATCACGAATGATGCATGGCATCTTTTAATATTGGCTGAATATTTAATTGCCTATTTCTACAATATTTCAAAAATGAAAGAAAAAATCTGTTTAGATTATTAGGTTTCCTGCAATAATGTAAGATATAGAATGCATTTACTTTTTTTCAAAGGTTTATGAATAGCATGAATAATTTGAAATGCTTAGCACTTCAGCTGGAATTTTTTTTTTAATGTCCTCATTTTTTTATTTATTTATTTATTTATTTTGTATGGTTAGATACTTTTATAGTTATATTTTGTTGCAGTTTTTAGTAGTCTAAAAGATTATAAATGTTATCTCTTTAGTAAGTCACCTGCCGATCCTCCTGTCCTTTCAACCACCCACCCATCTCTCTGTTAGCTTATTTTTTAAATGAAAGTTGTTGCAATAATGCCCATACAAACTATCTAGACCCTTGACATTCAAAGTCAAATTAAATGTAAAATTTTTGTAAAATTAAAAGAAAGTGAGTGGCTGATTGAGAGACATGCCAAACGTGGAAAAAAGTTTTTTTTTATAAGGATACTGTGCCAGATTTGCTGTTTTATGCTACATTTCCACATAGTTGGCCTATTTGTCTTCAACTTAATTTAAATTTTATAAATGTCACCAATTATGCCACAAACCCTGACTCTAAGCAAAGTGGTAATGAGACATACAATTAAATATGCCTGTTTGGCTTGCTTTAAAATTTTACACTGAGGAACAATGATCAAGTTGGTTTAATAAATGTATAAGGAATAGCCATGGGATTATGGTTAAAGCTGGACTTTAGGCACATATTAAAAACACCAATTAATTATGCACGCATTAAAAATCATGATATGTATTTTCCCATTAAAGACTTATTATTTTTTCTCCTTCTAACAATGCCCTACTTTAGTGTTAATTTCCTCTGTTCAAAAACATTCATGCCTATGTGAGACGCTAAAGAAAAGTGTCAGATTGTATTTCAAGGGTAAGAGAATTTCTACTGTGGAACAGACTGTCTTTGGCTCAGCACAGCTCCAAGAACTGACTTAAAATGTTCGCTAACGCCGCAGCTTTTTTGTGTAGATTGACAGCCCTAGCAAAGACACACACACGCACACACCAGACAACTTGTAGAATATAATAATTTTGCTGTGGTAGAATTTTAGCTTGATAGCATCTAAAGAACTGTCTGAAACTTTAGTGGAAAGGCATAATGTAACAAAGAGTCCCAGTTATGTTGGTTATGGCCATCTTAAAGCGTGGGCACCCCTGGGCAATGCCGAGAAGCTCCAGGACCATGGGGGACCCTGAAATTCACCTCCTAGCATGGGGTATCACATGTGGACAGAGCAAGTGATCAGTGCAGTGGGTGGGGGAAATTACTGGAACCAAACTTCTTTGTGGCTTTACCTGCAGCAGCTAAAAGCCTGCATGTCCTTCTCCCTCCCGCGAACTTTCAGCTGCTGCAGGGAGAGCCACACAGAAGATTGCTTCCAGTAATTTACCCCAACCACTGCACTGGCCATCCACTCTTTACACATATGATTTGTCCTGCTGCTTCAGCCCCCACTGTGTGCCCCTGCCATGTGCCTGCCATAGAATGTGCTCCCCCCCAGTGCTGCATGCTTCCCTCTGCTCCTCCCAGCTGCTTTGAGACACAGGGGATTTTCAGATGAAGATTTGGAGAAGGGGATGGCGTTAAATATATCATACTTTCTGGCCCCTTCCTTTCATTAATGAACACAATGGTACCAATCACTCACTGTGTTCATTCATAACTGAAGCATAGGAAACTGTGTTTCCTATGCTTCAGTTTGTGAAAGAACAGGAAGACACAGAGAGCTATTTATTTATTCTGTTTAGACCCCTGACATCTCACCAAAGATCCCCCAACAGTGTTGTGAAAAAAATGCATGCAGACAATGCATTAAAGCTTTTCTTCAGTCTATTTTGCAAAAAAAATAAGTCAGCAGCTACAAAAACTAAAGCTGCTGACTTTCAATAAACAAACACTCACCTGTCCAAGGATTGAGCACTGTCCTCACCCAGGCCAGTTTCTTAACTGCACCGACATCTTAACTGTGGGCAGCTGGCTGTGACTCTTTGATCTTCACAGGCTTTGAGGCTTAGTGAATGGTCCGGGAGCCTTCTGGGACCTGTGACGTCTCCCAGAAGGATGTGGGCAGGGAAGGGGGGGAGGAAAACTTACGCTCGGATAGCCTAGACCTGTCAAAACCCACTCCTCCCTTAAAAAATGCGTGCCAACATTTAAAGATGGGGGGGTAAGAGTGGAAGCTCCCCTTTTTGGGGAAATTCTGTTTTAAGGTAAAAAAATGATTTGCCTTTGTAACCAATTTAAGTTTAAACAAGAGTAATTTTACAATGTAAATCTTTAAAATTATGTATATTACCCTCGCTGATACAAGTCTGAGTTCACAAACCTGCAACATCCAATCTTTCCCCACCATATTCATATAAAGGTTGTGTAGAAATCAGTAGCTTTGAAAGCTTTTTATGGACATTAGCTTCAAAGTTTGTTTGCGTTCAGCATGAATCTGATGTGCTTTGAATTCTTAACTACAGCAATATCAGAAAAAATGTACAATGCTGTAATATGTCTAATAGTGAAAAAAACTGCACTAAGTGCTTATGGTGAACCCACATTTTACAGCTGCACTCAGAAACATAAAATTACACATTTTTGTAAATATTATAACCAAAAATACCTTAAGGACACCTTTTGCAGGTGTCTAATCTTGTTCTACCAATAGTCTATGCTATTATTTAACGCCAAGTGTAAAAGATGGGTCTGTATGTGGTTTAACCACCTTAATACTGGACACTTTCACCCTCTTCTTGCCCAGGCCAATTTCTCTTACAAATTGAATGACAGTTAATCAGTAATGCAACACTGGATCCACATGAAAATGGTATCATTTTTTTTTAGACAAATATAGCTTTCTTTTGGTGGTATTTAATCACCTCTGAGTTTTTTTTACTTTTTGCTATATAAATGAAAAAAAGACCAAACATTTTGAAAAAAAATATGCATTTTTCTTAGTTTCTGCTATACAATTTTGAAAATATATAATTGTTATTCATAAATTAGGCCAAAATTCAATCTGCTACATTTCTTTGGCAAAAATAATGTAAATCAGTGTGTATGATTTAGCCTATGGGAAAGTTATAGAGTCTTCAAGCTATGGTACATACATTATACATGAAAATTGATCAATCCTGATATACTAACAGCCCAGCTCATTTCCTGGGGTCCTAAAATTCCAGGACAGTACAAATACCCCCACAGTTCCACGTGATGATCTAAAAAAACGTTTTACAAGCTAGGACTTAACCCTTGGGTGGTTCAGTGGATATGTAGTTGTATAAAGGATAGATACCAGAGTTTGGTTGTAAATGAGGTCCATTTGGAACAGAGATCAATTGCTAGTGGTGTACCACAAGGCTATATATTATATCCTGTTCTATTTTATCTATATGTAAGTTATATAAATAAATGGCTGGTGAGTAAGGTATGCCTTTGTGCTGATGACACAAATGTGTGCAATAGGGCTAATATCCCTGAAGGTGTCTGCAGCATGGAACATGATTTGGAATATTGGTCAATGCAGTGAAAGCTGAAGTTTTATGTTTCCAACTGCAAAATAATGCACCTTGGGAAAAATGATCTCTTGACAGAGTACAGTATTGGGAGTAAAGGGTTAGCCAGCACGTAATACAGAGGAAAAAGATTTGGGAACACTTATTGCAGATGATTAAAAAAATGAGCAAACAGTGTGGTAAGGAAGTGGGAAAAGCTAACAGGATTCTAGGGTGCATCACTAGAGAGGTCACCAGAATAAGAAAGGAGGTCCTGATTCCCTTTTATAAATCTTTAGTTAGGCCAGCCATAGATGGTTCAACTGACTGTGATCTGAACCATGTATGGGCAGGCTGAATGTACCAAGTTGATCGATTGACTGGATTTTACATGCGATTATCCCTGTCTTCTCTCAGCAGGGGCAGCTCCTTCACCCCCTCCTCACAGGGAGAATACAGTGGCTCAGAGGGAGGGATTCCCCTGTCAACACTGTCTGTGTTGGTAGGGGAATTAAGAAAATGTATTTCCCGAAACCCGTAATAGTTTTACAGAAAGAGTAGTTGATACATGGAATAGACAAACATGCTTGGGACAAACATAGATCAATACTCAGACAAAAAAGTTAACAAAAAACAACAACAAAAAATAAAAATAAAAAATGTATATATGGTCTATACACCATTTGGCATTTTTCTGTATCACTCTTCTATGTATGTATTGTTCACTGGGCACATAAAGCTTTTATTAAGGTAAAAAAAACTGCTTCATCCACCGAAGGCATACCTCATTTCTTAATGAAATCTTCCTCCATCAGATGTAGCTGAGCAAAGCTTTTTGGAGGTTCAAATACCTTGTTGGGGTGAGTCCAATCCACATACACAACCTCTTTGAGATGAGGGTGTAAAGGGAATGACTGAGGATCCTGTAGTAGCCACCATGACCCTAGAGGCTGAACCTTCAGAGCTGAAGACCTAGGAAGTGGCATCTTCAGATCAGAGCAAACCATTTCAGTGAGAAAACTCACAAAGACCTTCTGGGTCTGTGTTAAACTCTGACTCCTTGGACGCAGTGTCCTCAGACAGGGAGCCTTCTGCTTCTCCCTCCTCAGGTTCACTATCATCTGTCTCTTTCTCATCATCTACCAATTTCTCCCCACCCAGATGTAAGGGGAAGGAGAATGCCTGTATACCCACAGAGGCAGACAAAAAAATCCTCCTTAATAACATAAGTACAGTAGGGGTCCTGGAAGTAGCCAAAATACGGGAAAGGGCTCTGAGCCCCTAACCCTTAGGGGAAGTTACACCAAGGGAGCTACATCTAAAGTCTTCCTGACCTGATGAAGGTACCTGTGAGTCTTCCTCCTTTGTTTTCTCACCTCTCTGCAATTTAGAAGACATATGGCCTGCTGATCTGTGCTAAATAGCCCTGTCCCAATCAGCTGAGAGTCCCCTTCTGATGTTGTTTCCATGCACCACACATGTGCATGTGAGGCTCCTGGTGTGCCATAGAATCACATACAGGCCACATGACATAAAAAAAAATTATTCTGATGAGCAGGATGTATTCCCCTACAATCCCTACATATACACCAACACGAAGGCAAGAACAATATAAAATGTGACAGCATTCCTCAATGGTCATGTAGGATCCAGGCAGCTTTGGGACACAGCTTATGCCTCCTAGTGGAAAACCATATTAAGACAGCTGAGAATCCCTAAATAGGGTGTACTCCTTCCATGGGTACCAGAAGGCTACCGGGGCACTCCCCAGTCTCACTGCAGAATTAATCTCATTAGAGCTGTAGATCCAGCCTTCATCCATCATGGTGGTTAGTGCCCCACAGGACCTTCAGGGACTTGACCCCCCCCCTTCTTCTATCACTACTCTGGAGCTGCACAGCACCTTTCCAAAAACTTAGTTATTACTGGTTCTGTATACACAGGGTCCAGCTACAACCAGTTGCACTACAGGAAATCCCAGCTTCTTGCCTTCTTTCATTGATACAGGGTCCAGGTTCCATCTTTTGAGGCATTTAAAGCTATAATGGATCAGGATATTCTTCTGATCACTACTGGAACCATTGAGAATCTTGTAACATTGTTCAGAGGTGCACAGCAGTGACCACCACCTTCAGACACTGGTGAATAAACAAAGGTACTTTCTGTATGGGAGGGGTTTTATGGAAGGGGTCCTCCTTTACTTTTGATAATGTCCATTCACCTATAGGTGGTACGTAACCTTGTGAGTAGGGATTTATATAACTGCTCTGTGTTTGCATTGCAGTTGAACATCACAAAAACAGGTCAACAAAAGGGATTTCTGCATTAAAACATTTTCCACATTTTCTTACTGGAAAATGACAAATATTTTATAGAGAAATTGTGATATAGCAGAAAACGTCAAGTACATTTTCAGACTTGTGTGGGCAGTGCATGTGCAAAAAACACTTACATATTTTTATCTTATTTTATAATTTAGTGTAGATTATATGATACATGTCAAAACTTAAAAAATATGTCATTAGGTCCATGTTTCTTTTAGGGAAGAAACACTCTTAAATACAGTATACATGAGAAGCAATAAAAACTCAATTCTTATGTCTACAAGCTATAATTTTTGATCTACAGATTTCAACTGCCATGGCAACAGTAACTTTTACTTAGTTCTGATCACAAATCATAACTTCAGCTAATCACAAGGAAAAAAATTGACTGGCAAAAACATTTTTACATAAAACATAAAATTGATCGGATGCATCATTTAAATACTTTTTCAGAAAAAGCTTACAACTCCTCAATAAAGGGGACTCATACCCATCTCTTTATGTGAATATATAAAAACCTTTAACAAACATCACTTATTAAAATACAACATTAAAACCACTCAATATTCATAAAAAGACAAATCCCCTGGGGAATAATAACATGCTAGCTATTTCACTGAATGTCTTATACATCAATATATTAATATAGTGCATAATATATAACCTAGCTTTATATTAACAGCTGTCAGTAATCTCCAAATACAGTTTGAAGGTGGGTGTCAGGAAAGGCTTGCTCACAATGTGCATACAGGTGCACGCCTGTTACCAAGACTGGTGCCAAACGGCTTATTTAAACAGGACTACTGCACTGGCTAATTGCTGTTTGGTCTGCAGCTTCTGTGTGTGTTTATCCTAACTTCAGTGCCTGACCTCTGATATCAACCTGGCTTGCTCCTGACTCTGCTTGTGTGCTACCTGCCCTGACCTTGGCTTGTTCTCTGGATTCTGTCTCTGCTTACTGTCTCTGCCTGATCTGCCTCCATCATTGCTGACATTGGCCTGTGACCTGACTACTCTCCTGCTTGCTGTTTATGCCCTATCTGCCCGTCTGTTGTCGACCCGGTTTGCCTGACCCTGCATTCTGTTCTTCCAGCCTGCTCCAGCTCCCTAGTCCGGTACACTCTCATCTGATACATCTGCCTGCTGCCAGCCCAGGGGTGGACTGACAACTCTTTTCACTTCCAGCTTGCTTGCTCTGTCATCAAAGTGCTGTCAGCCTGCCTACTATCAGCCTGCCTGCTGAGACATCCACCTGCCTCTAGCCATCTGCTATCAGCTTGCCTGCTGTGCCCTCTACCAGCTACTAGCCTGCCCTGCTGAGACATCTGTCTACCACTGGCTGCTCTGTTCCTGGCATACTTGACATAGGAAGTGACAGCTACTACCTACGCAGACTACTGATCTGATCAGGGCACTCTCACCCCACTGCGTTCTCGTGGTTACTGTTCCACTATCAGTGGCCCTTGAGCCGGCGCTGTACAAGAGGCCTTCCTTTGTACGTCAGGCTCACTACCAGGTACATGACAGTGTGCCATATCTTCATTATGAAAATCAATCTTTAAACCTCAATGGGCGAATGTATTGTATAAATTGCATGTCATTATCAAGCAGCCACAAATACTAATATTTACACAGATACATAGTTAATCTGCTTGAAAAAAGACCATCCAGTTCAACCAACAGAGAAATCAAACTGTTGAATGTATCATAATAAGTTGAATTAATTAATTCCATATGTAATGGCTGCTGTTTAGTAAATTCCATGCATATTGTGACCTGGGGATAGATAGCAGGTACAAAGCTCCCTGAGGTGAGCACACTTTCGGGCTCAGATACCAGTCCAGTGATGTAGTGACAAACAGTGCAGTGTTTATTAATGCTATTTACAGGTCTATTATCATGATCAGGGGTCAGACTGGAAGACCAGTTACTATAGCAGTGGAAAGGCTCACACCGAAACTAGCAGGATAGGTACACAGGCAAGTCACCATGGTGGAGGAGTAGGCTCACCTGAGGTGCGGAGTCTAATTACTAACCGGTGTTCACCAGAGCTCCTGATGGTGGAGATGGATTTTGCTACATGTTAGCACCAGGTCACAGTCTTCAGGATCACCCCACCAGGAGGGGAATGAGTGGAGGTCAAGTAGCGTATTAAGCAGGTAAGAATCAAACAGAAGTGTAGTCAGTAAACAAGCCAAAGGTCGGTAATGAGCAGTCGCAGGTGGGGATCAGGCAGAAGCGTAGTTGTGAAACAAGCCAAGGGTCAGTAACGAGTGGTAGCAAAATATGGATGACAGCAGACAAGGCAAGGAGCGAGATACTGGCTGAAGAGAGCACAATAATCTGGCAAACTGGAAGTGCAGAGACATTGCTTTTATTAGGAAGTTAATGGGAGGAGCAAAGGGTTCAAGGTTCATGACAAACAAGGTCAAGCCTGGATCATTCAAATAATTGTTAAGGGAGCTGTCCATCATTCCAGGTGGCTCAGCAAAAAGAAACATTGCCACACACTGCAGAAGTCCCATGTTCGAACCCAGGCTTTGACATCTATTTACTCATGCTGTATAGTGTTCCACAAAATTGACAAGAAAAAAAAGCTCCAAAACAAAATCCTAACCATGTCCTGACACTAACTACACTCATCCACATCCTAACTAGCAGGCTGAACAATCCTAATGATTATCAGTCTTGGCATACAATATTACAGCTTCCATCAACCTCGCAAGTCTCACAGACATGACTTGTCTGTTCCCCAGGCTCAAGAGCAGTGACAGAAGGAGAGGTACAAAACCCGAACTGGACAGAGAATCAGAGGAGCCTGGGAGATGTGTAAACTTTGAATGTGGCTTTTTCAGGCTCCCTTTGAGATGCTCTGTTATAATATATAGTGTTATCAACAAGTCATTTATTTATCCAAAGTTATTTCCACCTGAGGTAAACTGATGCATGTAGTACATGTATATATGTATGTAGGTGCATGTATTTGGTTAGACCGGGTGTCGGCAACCCGCGGCTCTAGAGCCGCATGCGGCTCTTTTTCATCTTTGCTGCGGCTCCGGAGCACACTGCCCACCAAGTGACAGGCAATAGGGTTTCAGTGGTCGGCAAGCCGTGGATTGCAAGCCACATGCGGCTCTTCTGTGTGCCGGGCGCCCGCTCCCCTCCCTCCTCTCGGGCGGCCGCCTCAAAAGTCAGGACTCTTTTAATCCGGCCCGCAGAGCATGGAACATTGGCTGTCAGGATGTAGGCGGGGCAGCCAGGATGTAGGCGGGGCAGCGTGACGAACTCCTCTCCTCTCACAGTCCGCCCTGAAGACCGGAACACAGCGCGGGAACACAGTGAGAGGAACGCGCAGAGCAAAGGTAAGTGAATTGAGACAATATGGGGAATGAATTACTATAGGGGGGATGAATTACTATGGGGGATGAATTACTATATGGGGGATGAATTACTATGGGGGATGAATTACTATATGGGGGATGAATTACTATGGGGGATGAATTACTATGGGGGATGAATTACTATATGGGGGATGACTTACTATGGGGGATGAATTACTATGGGGGATGAATTACTATGGGGGATGAATTACTATATGGGGGATGAATTACTATATGGGGGATGAATTACTATGGGGGATGAATTACTATAGGGGGGATGAATTACTATATGGGGGAAGAATTACTATATGGGGGATGAATTACTATGGGGGATGAATTACTATATGGTGGATGAATTACTATATGGGGGATGAACTACTATATGGGGGATGAATTACTATGTGGGGGATGAATTACTATATGGGGGATGAATTACTATGTGAGGGATGAATTACTATGTGGGGGATGAATTACTATGTGGGGGATGAATTACTATGGGGGATGAATTACTATGGGGGATGAATTACTATATGGGGGATGAATTACTATATGGGGGATGAATTACTATATGGGGATGAATTACTATGGGGGATGAATTACTATATGGGGGATGAATTACTATGGGGGATGAATTACTATATGGGGGATGAAGCTAACTGCACGATCCTGTATATAGCATAAAGGTAAGAAACAATATATGCAGTGTCGGATTTGTTTTAAATGTTGCAATGGTTTTGCGGCTCCCAGTCTTTTTTTTCCCTTCGGAAACGGGTCCAAGTGGCTCTTTATGTCTTAAAAGTTGCAGACCCCTGGGTTAGACGATAAAAGGTATAGGCCGAGAAACCAAAACTTCACCAAAATAAACAGGAAAAAAAAAAAAGTCAATGGGAAAAATGGGCCGTGGACTCAATTGGTTAAAAAAAATAAACTTGGGACCAAATTGTGGTGCAGTGGAATGACAATTTTATTAATGGCAAGCACAATCTTAGTAGTGGGCCTCCAGAACTAACAAGGGGTGGAGCCTGGAAATGTTTCACTCAACATTCTATTAATAATCACTTGGAATGTAGACATGAATAGAGATAACATGTGACACTGTGGTTTTTTTTTTTATTTCCAGGGTAAATCTAAACATTATTTACCTTCGATAAATCAGATGGAGAAAATACATAAACGTACAAAGAAAGCTTAGATAGAGGGCAGATAACACAAAGTGAACACAGATAAATCTTGCATCCACATAACTCTTTGGTACAGATAAGCTCCTGGTACAGTCTAAATACAGGCCAGAACCTATTGTTGCTTGTTCAAGCATTGATTCAAACTCCATATCCAGACTTTCAACATATTTGGCAGGAGCCGAACATTCTATATAGTATTTTTTTCTGCCATTACTGAATACGAAAATATAAGTTTTTTCTTCCTCTGTCAAGGTTGTTAAAGCAGTGGTGAGTGACATGTGATTCATTCATATACTGTCCAGGATTCACGAGTGTAACAAAGAAGCTGAGACTAAGAAAAATTCTTGTTTGAACGTGCAGCCTGGCAGGCCAGGAAAGAGAGAAGATGAGTGCACATAGGGGAGGGGGGCTTCCCTGCTCCCCTGGCAAAGCACCTTTTCCCCATGTTGATTAGGACTGGGACTTCTTCCCAACAGTGCTGACCTGGTAGTTGTAGGGATCTGTGCTTGAGGGGCTTATTAGACTTTGAAACTCCCTTTACCAATAAAAGGGCACCCGGATACTCTCCATTTTAATTCTTATGGGGTACATAGCACCTCTACTCAGAGTAGAAAGTAAATAAAAACAAACACTTTTGACCACCATCAATCACATCATCCAGTGATACAGATCCATGTCAATCATGTTAAATGACGTCAGTTGACCTGCTAAAAAAACTGCTGACATGATCATGACAGCTCCTGCTACTACCAGGTAAGTTTAGGGTTAAGTATGTAAGGGGGAGGGTTTCCCTGGTGAAATCATTGATTAAATATGGACATGAAGATATGTTGTAAATTATTTCATGATGATTCATCCTGCTCGCTGACCTCCACATCCTGTGGGCCTGTGGTTGTGGGGTAGAAGCCCTTGTCTTCATCAACATGGGGACTAGGTGTTTTGTCAGGAGAGTTCCCCCTGGCAATGTACCCTCCCATGTTGAGGGCATGTGGCCTGGTGAGGTTCAGGAGAGGGAAGGTGAAGCCAGGCTGCATGCCCAAAAAAGGGTCTAATGTGTATTCTTGGGGGATGCCACACTTTTTAAGATTTGTTTTCTGGGGTACCCCCTTAAAATTTGGATTCGGCACCTGAACTTCCGTAATATGTGCCGAACCTAATCCTGGCTCATTAGCAGTTCTGATAAGCAGAAGGAGGCACTGGCATTAGTTATGTGTAAATTACCATTTAAGCACAGGTAGGATGCGCTACTAACACATGTAATAATTCATTTTAAAATGACAATCTCCTAGGTTTACTAGTGCCTTTGGTAATTCTAAATCTCTATAATACTTACATGCTGTCATGCCAAATGTTCCTGCACTACAGTGCATGGAAAGGAGTGTCTCATTTTTGGGCTTTCCTCTTACTGTTGTATATAATCATATGTAAAGAATGATGAGCAAACTGAGAAAAGTTCAGTTCGCTGGATGTTTGTTAAACAATTGAAAAAAAATTGAGTACCGTCTGTGATACTTTTTTATTTGCACTAACATCCCAATTTCCTGGACAAGATTTTGGGGTGTGTCATCTTCTTCAAGGTCCAAGAAGTACTAATAATTAAATCTTTTTTTCAAGACAAATTTGCAAGCTCTTGTTAAAAAGATGCATGGTTATCTGGACACTGCCAGGGGGTACATGTATAAATGCAAAACTTTAAAGAAATACTGCTCAGCAGGGAGCTCAGCAGCTTAAAGGGCAACATTAAAACACACAATTCCTTTACATACATTAACTAGAGTCTAGTGTGGATTTAGAGGGGAACCCTAGACAAACAAAACTGTCTGGAATGCCCCCAAAATCCAAACTAGACCCATCAGCAAAAGCATGTAGCTTGAGTGGCTAGGAACTAAGGGGCATTGAGTGTGCACCCTACTTTTCCTGAACCATACCAAGCCACATGCCTTCAACACTGGGAGAGTACCCAGAACCCAAAGCCAAAGCCAAATCCAAAGAATTCTCACACTGCAAGAACTGCAAAGAACACACTGCAAAATATATTTCCATGGGCAATACATTTAAAGGATGAAAATAAAACCTATATGGCTCACGGCCAAAGTTAAAAAGCCATAAATATTAAGAAGAGAGTCTTCAAAAAATTTAAAAATGAAGGAACACTAGAATAATTTAAATGTTACAATGAATATAACAGAATATGTAAAAAGACAAGCAAAGCTGCAAAAACTCAGATCGAACAACATATCGCAACAGAGATTAGGACAACCCCCCCCCCCCAAATTCTTCAAATATATAAATAGTAAAAAAGTCAAGCGTGAGCCTGTAGGCCCTTTACAAAATGTTCTGGAGTGGGTGACTGGAGACTAAGGCAAATGTATTAAATTCCTTCTTCAGCTCTGTGTACACAAAGGAGCATGGGGAGCTCATGTGTATAATGAGGGTGATATTGACAGTCCCAAATGAACCACTATGGCTCAAAATTGATACGGTTCAGAAATATTTAGACAGAATAAAGGTGAATAAGGTTCCTGGACCAGATGGCATACACCCATAGGTCTTACAATGACTGAACTCTGTCATCTCATAGCCATTATTTCTAATTTTTAGGGACTCTTTAATGATTGGCATAGCATCACTGGATTAGCATAAGGCCAATGCAGTGCCAATATTTAAAAAGGAATCAAAGTCTTTACCAAGTAATTATAAACCTGTTAGTTTAACTTCTATAGTTGTGAAGATTCTGGAGTGTTTAATAAAAGATCACATAGATAAGTTGTTGCTAGAAAAAAAAACATTTTAAGCAATTTTAAGCATTTTAAGCACTATAAACCTGTTAGTTTAAGTTCTATAGTTGTGAAGATTCTGGAGTGTTTAATAAAAGATCACATAGATAAGTTGTTGCTAGAAAAAAAACATTTTAAGCAATAGCCAGCATGGTTCCATGAAAGACAGAAGTTGTCAAACAAATCTGATTTCTTTTTTGGGTGGAGTTAAACAAAGGCGTGGCTGTAGATATAGTATACTTGGATTTGGAAAAAGCATTTGACGCAGTTCCCCCACGTGTGCGAATGTGTAAAGTAAAGTCTACAGGCTTGGAAAAAATCAGTTTGTAAATAGAACACTGGCTAAAAGACTGTATTCAGAGAGTAGTGGTTAATAATTCATACTCTGAATGGTCTAGGGCTGTTAGTGGTGTACCCCAAGGTTCAGTGTTGGGACCCTTACTGTTTGTTACATTTATAAATGATATAAGGTCTTGCATTATAAGTACCATTTCAGATGACATTAAGCTTTGCAGTGGAATAACGTCCTTACAGGATGTCTCCAGCTTACAGGCTGACCTCAATGCACTGTTCAATTGGACAGCTATGTGGCAAATGAGGTTTAATGTTGATAAATGTAAGGTTCTGCACTTGGGGGCTACACATATGCATTCATCATACATACTAGAGGGAGTACAACTGGGGGAATCAATGGTGGAGAAGGATCTGAGTGTTCTGGTAGATCATAGGTTTACTAATAGCATGGAATGCCAAGCTGAGGCTTCCAAAGTGAGCAAAATCCTTTCTTGTAATCAAAGAGGTATAGACTCTACAGAGAGAGATATCATTTTACCTCTGTATAAATCATTACTAAAACCTCATCTGCAATTTGCAGTTCAGTTTTGGGCACCAGTGCACAAAATGGATATTGGGGAACTGGATAAAGTTCAGAGAAGGGCAACCAAACTGATAGGAGGTATGGAGGAGCTCAGCTATGAGGAAAAATTAGCTGAACTGAGTTTATTCTCTATTGAGAAGAGAGGATTAGGGGGATATGATATATTGTTTTTTCCATTGGTTGAGCTGGATGGACTTGTGTCTTTTTTCAACCAGATTAACTATGTAACTATGCAATACAGTATATTTCAGCAGACCTGAAAATTCACAGTAGGTCCACTTTAAAGGTTTAAAAGTTCTGTTTCCCTGAGAACATTTTTCTGTCAACATAAATATGGTTTCCTAAATGGCTATGTAAAAGCAAATTAGTATGAAAAACATAAAGAAAATATCTTAAGCCGTGTATATCATAAAACAGAATATGCCTATATCTAAATACTCTGTGGGTGCAACTTTTTTGAACATTTTTATTTTCTTTAATTATAATGAATAATTGAGCATACAATATCATCATTTCAAGACTTAGAAGACGTTTAGTACATGCCATGGTATTTTTGTTACATCAAACATCTACAGCTGCCATCAACCTGATGCCCAAAAGACTTTGTCGGCACAGTGCTCAGGGTCAATTGTTTCTTAAACTACTTTTTGGAGTATATTCAATATGACAAGCAAATCAATCTTTTTCACTTCGGGGACTGATGATGAAATTCTACATTTTGTAAAGGGTTGCCCTGAGAGTATAAATTGAATGAATAGCTTTCAGACCTGTTCAATTTTACACCATTTTAGCAAAGATACTATAAATGCAGCACACAAAAGGCATTTTAGCTTTTTAACATGAAAAGACAGACTTGTTTTTTTTTTCAAGGTGATATGCCACTTGTAGCTATGTGTAAAGCAATCTGACAAGGATTTTCATGTAAGTATACCTTACAAAGCAGACAATTTGTAGATCAAAACCACTAACAAAGCAGGGTAATTCAGTATACATTTGTAATACATTCATAACAAAGTTAATTATTATATTAGTATAAATTATTATGTTAGATATATTTTGTGGTTAGATACAGTATGCATATAGCACAAAAGTTGTAAAATGTATTGAGATCAACATAGTGACATAGCTGACCTTTACCAAGTGCCTATTTATTACATCGATGACCTTGTTCCATGGAATATACTGTATAAGGTGTATTTATAAAAAATTTCCATAGCAAGTCACCCAGTGAAAGTACGTATACATTCATTATGTGTGGCAAAAAAAATCAAATGTTATTAGGCTATTTCTTGTGTTGGATGATTTTTTTTTTCATTGATTTAAATTGGAAAATATTGTGTTATGTCACTAGATTGGGATAAGTATAGGCATTTCCTATTGAAGGGAGTGTTAAGAAATGTAAGAATTTCAGATAAAGATATTTTAATGATGATAAAAAAAACAGTATTCATTTTGATTATTAAATAAATTAGAAAGAATAAAATATTCAGTGGTGCAATGTAAGTAGCCAACTTTTCTTGACCAAACTGTATATAAATCTGTAGTGACACATTTTGCAGTTGCCAAACACAAAATAAATAAATTATATGGGATTATTTGCACATACCCTCCTTATGGAAAGAAGGAATCCTCTAAAAAAGACTTTATTGGTGCTGTGATTTCAGTTCTGCATTCTTTCTGGCAGGTTCCTGCCTACAAGGTGATACATTGCAATCCTTTCAGATATTTTGTAATTATTATGCACCAATTTACACATTTACTTAAATTGGCAACATTGTAGAATATTGATATATATATATATATATATATATATTGTTTGAGAGGGCATATCTAGCATGCTGGTTGTTTTTCCTTTTATATTTATTACATGATACATTGTTTCTAGCTGCACCATGATGTGTTTATCTGTATGTATGAATATATTTTTAATTTATTTATATGCATTTCATTTGTAATGTGCACAGTCTGAATCAGAAATCATTTTGTGGCCATATATGCTATATGTGCATCACAACATGTGGCAATGTTATTATAATAAATATTTTATCATGCAAGGTTACATGACTTATAAAACCTCCCCTGTAGATTTCTATAGTTGATTCATTACTGCCATCATTTATATTTTAGTACAGGCATTTGTACAAAATAAATAAAACACAGTCTGTGCTAATAGGTAATCAGGCAGCTAGCAAGGAATCAATATATGTATATTCCTTACAGATCAGGGGCGAATGCAGTGCCTACCAACAAAGTGAAATTATGGTGACCACAGATCGCAAATGATAAAAAGGTTACATAAACAAGCAACGTATAACAAATGTCAAACTAATAAGAAAAAAAGGAACTTGTCATAACTGAAATAAATCCATATCCAGTTAATAAAGTTAATCCATCCACATGAAACATATCTTCCCATATATATATATATATATATATATATATACACGTATAATTTTGGTTGATTGATTATTCAACATATTCCACATACGTGCGTGTGTGAGAAAAATTGCAGAAGTTTTACTGAATTTTTTATACAAACATTTCCAACTACATTGAAATGGAATTATGTGATGCTTCCATGTTTGTTTGAATTCACTACAATAGATAAAAAGAAAACACACCAGAACTTCATAGATAATATTGATATAAAATATACAAAAAAAGAGAACCGTACAGTGGCTTACATTAGATGCAGACCATAAGATGTATTGCAATGCTTTGAGTTGCACAATCCAAAATGCCACTCTTACATTAGTAGGATATTCCAGAGTTACTGATGGTTGTTTGGAAGAAAATGTTTGTACATGTTTCTACAAATGAATTCACCACTTATGAATCATTTATAATCTGACAAACAACACAAAAAAGAACAATAGTTCTACTTATCAGCGATGCTAGGTGTTAAATCGTGTTGCAAATTGATAAGCTCACAAGGAGAGGTATATCGACTCTTTATTTTTGTGGTTCTGATAAGATATGTTCTATTTTGATTTTAATTACCAACATCTATTTTGTTGGAGAAAGAATTATGGAGACTAATCGCATCAGTCAGATTTTTTTGTTAATAATCCAGTCCTTTGCAGACAAACAAACCACTAGATGTTGCTGAAAGACAATTTATGAAGAAATGGTTTCAAAGTATTTAAATATTTATTAAATGATGTATCATCTTTTGAAACATATTTTCTTGTCACGATTACTCCACAACTTGTTTATCTATCTATCTGTTTATCTATCTATCTGTTTATCTATCTATCTGTTTATCTATCTATCTGTTTATCTATCTATCTGTTTATCTATCTATCTATCTATCTATCTATCTATCTATCTATCTATCTATCTATCTATCACCCATCCTTTCTATTTGGAAAGCATTCTAATATGCCGTACATGTATTCTGAATGAGAAAATCAGCCCTCTAGATCTATGACTTAAGAATCTGACCAAGGAACACTGACAAAATGTCTGTTAGATTTGGTTTTAGCATTCATGGAAGGTGTGGGGGTGTTGGCTAAAGCTGGAGGGTAGACATACAGTATAAGCAGCTCTACGGCAATCTGGGCCAAATTAGGCCACAGTCTTCAGACTGAACAATGTGGTAATTGATTATGCATGGGACAATTGTAAACTGTAATCAATCTGCCTGGCTACTTTTAAAATAAGGATTAAAACCTTCCCAAAGAAATTCAAAAAGAAAGTCATACCAATTTAAACCAATGGGCAAAGTTAGATTTTTTTTTTTTTAAAGAAATCTGATACTTTTCTAGAGCATCTCATAAAATAGGTCATACCATGAAAGCAGAAAGTCAGATCTTAACTGCACAATGAAAAGAACTAATGTATTTTAGGACCAGTTCACAAAGTGGGTCACACCATTACAGAGAGAATTACTACCAAGTGAAGGCAAGGCTTTTGTTACAAACCAAACACATTTGTTATTCATTGTGCCTATGAATCCCTATGAATACATATTTGATTATGTGACCTTTCTCTGCAGGACCCTTCCCTTTACATTGGTGGCCAGCAGCTTATACTCGAACTCTAATAACATTTACATTAGTGGTTAGTGTAAGTCTTCTATTTTTCTCCTAATAATAATTTATTTTACACAGATAGTCAGGATTATATTCTCTCTAATAAAATAACCTTACTGTTGATTAGTGGATGCCCTCCTGAAAAAAAGCAGATTAATTACACTGTAGAAGATAGATTTTTTTAAGCACTTTTGGCAGTTGATTTAATTACTTGCTGAGTATGCAGCTTTTTTATCTTTTAATCCTTGCCTATGCTCCATTTTAGGCTGGTGCCATGATTGTTTTCCCAAGTTCCTATTTCAGGGTATCTCCTTTCTCTTGCAGCATCCTATTGAGTCACTCTTGAATGCAGGGATTAAAGTGATCCTTAAGTTTTATTTTTTTTTAAATAACAAACATGTTATACTTACCTGCTCTGTGCAATGGTTTGGACAGTGCAGCCCCGAACCTGTTCTTCTTGGGTACCCTGTTGGTGGTCCTGGCTCCTCCCGCCTGCTCAAGTGCCCCCAATAGTAATCTTTAGCCCATTCATGCACAGAGCAGTGCTTGGCCCCTGCTCCTACTGCTCTCTCCATATTGGCTCACTGATTGTGCTTGATAGCAGCAGTAGCCACTGTAGCTGACCAGTATATTAACCCCTTCCTCTGTGTATGACCTGTACATTTAATTTTTCTAGTGCACCATTCTCAAACTCTGTGTTTAACTGTACAGGCAAAAGATGGTCCATCTGCATGCAGGTGTTTTGCCTCTGCAGTACCCCTTATTTCCAATTTTAAGTTCGCTTTCACTTTATATGATCTACTTTTTTTTGTAATTTTGTTGTAACATATGGTCTGTGAGCCATGCGTATAAATTATGACAGTTGTCACCATTATCTTAGCATATACTATTATATGCATAGTCCATCTTCATCCATTGTGTGTATTTATACACATATACAGGGCCGTGGATAAGGGGGTACCACCAGTCCTCCTGTACTGGGTCCAGGCCAGCAAGGGACCCAGGCAGCTGGGTGAATTGGATGTTGGCAGGGAGGGTGATTGGCACAGTGAGAGGGCAATTACTGTAACCAATCCCCTGTATGACTCTCTCTCCAGAAGCTGAAAGCTGGCTTTTCCTCTCCTTCTTGCTGGCTTCTAGCTGTTGCAGAGAGACATACAGGGGATCGGTTCCAGTCATTGCCCCCTCAGCCATACCTATCACCCTGCCTGTGCACCATACGGCCCCCCTTTGTGCCCCCACACCCACAGTGCTGCCTGCTTCCTTCATCTCCTTCACACCAGCAGCTGCAAGTACACAATACCATCCTACAGGATGGAGTGGGGAAAGGATCCAGTAAATACGTTGCATTTACCAGCCCTTTCCTTTCCTAAATGAACACAATGAGTTATCGGTACCAATCACTCACTGTGTTCATTCATAACGGAAGCATAGCAAACTGTGGGGGGTTTTTTTGGTGGGGGGGGTTAGGTTGGCCCCGTGGTTTCTAACAGCAGCTCTGCACATATAAGTTTATTTATTGACGATATGGTGGTTTAAGCATACAGTATTAGACATGGATGCATGTCTCTCTCTTCTATTTTTGTATCTTATTTTGATGTATATATTTGGGGTCATTCTGAATTCATCATCATTTGTTACTTCTCATCTTGTTTTTTTAATATTGGGACGCCTGCCTTTATACCCACATGAACTTTAATGGTGTCCCAGTCTTAGTCCATAGGGTTCAATATTGAAGTGGCCCACCCTTTGCAGCCATAACAGCTTCAAATCTTCTGGGAAGACTGTCCACAAAGTTTAGGAGTGTGTCTATGGTAATGTGTTACCATTCTTCCAGAAGTGCATTTGTGAGGTCAGGTACTGATGTCTTTTGAGAAGGCCTGGCTCACAGTCTCAGCTCTAATTCATCCCGAAGGTGTTCCTTCACCCCATACTTGCTCATCCATGTCTTTATGGACCTTGCTATGTGCACTGGTATGCAGTCATGTTGGAACAGGAAGGGGCCATCCTCAAAATTTTCCCACAAAGTTGGGAACATGAAATTGTCTAAAATGTCTTGATATGCTGGCGCCTTAAGAATTCCCTTCACTGGAACTAAGGGGCCAAGCCCAACCTCTGAAAAACAATCCTGCACCATAATCCTCCCTCCACCAAACTTTACACTTTGCACAATGCAGTCAGGCAGGTACCATTCTCCTGGAAACCGCCAAACCCAGACACGTAGATTGGATTGCTAGACAGAGAACCATGATTCATAACTCCAGAGAACATGTCTCCACTGCTCTAGAGTCCAGTGGTGGTGTGCTAATGTGAAGGCCACGTGAAGTTAGGAGGTCTTTAGCTATTGACTCTGTAGACAGTTGGCAACTTCTGCGCACTGTGCACTTCAGCACGCACTGACCACACTCTTTAATTTTATGTGGCCTACCACTTCGTTGCTGAGTTGTTATTGTTCCCAGTTGCTTCCACTTTGTTTTAATACCACTAACTGTTGACCGTGACATATTTAGTAGAAAGGAAAGTTCCTGCTTGTACTTATTGCACTGGTGGCAACCTATCACGGTACCACGCTTGAATTCACTGAGCTCCTGAGAGCAATCCATTCTTTCACAAATGTTTGTGGAAGCAATCTTCAAGCCTAGCTACTTGGTTTTATACACCTGGGGCCATAGAGGTGATTGGAACACCTGAATCCAATGATTTGAAAGGTTGTCCCAGTACTTTTGGCAATACAGTGTATGTGTTAAAATGGGTTATTTATTATCCAGTATTTGTGTTTTAGTTCCTCTGTTTTATATTTTTTATTGTCATTAAAGTAGAATAATAGGCAAAACTTTTTTTATTCATTTTAGATAGAGCAAGGGAGCATTATAGCCTGCCATATTTTTTTTTCGGTCATCTGTGTCCCATTTCGGAGATTTCTCTTCACTTTCTGTCTCTCGAGCTGTTAAAAAAGAACCCAGATGTGGTTATCAGACAGGCAGACAAAGGAGGGGGTCTAGTCATTTTAGACAAAGAAGCTTATCTAGCTGAAGCTAATCGTCTCTTGGGGGACACGGATACATATGAATGTCTCCCTGGAGATCCTATTTTATCATACAGATCTACTCTCAAAAGCCTGCTAGATTCAGCTGCCAATGACAAAATCCTTACCAAGCAGGAGTTGGCCTTTCTGTATAGACCATTTCCCATGACACCCCACTTTTACCACATCCCGAAAATTCACAAGGATGTAAAAAACCTCCTGGAAGACCCATTATATCAGGGATAGACAGCCTCACCAGCAATCTGGGCAATTATATTGACCATTTTTTGCAGAAACTGGTAGTCGAGTTACCCTCATATGTTAGGGATTCAGGCCATATACTAGAGATTTTATCCAACTACCAGTGGGAGGAGAATTACAAGTGGGTGTCTTTGGACGTGTCTTCTTTGTACACCAGCATTCGCCATGAATACGGCTTACAGGCAGTGCAACATTTTCTATCAAATGATTACTCATTTCACCCTTCCCAAATTTCATTCCTTTTAAAGTGCATTGAATATACCCTTACCCACAATTATTTCATCTTCTTAGAACAGTTCTACAGGCAGATTAGGGGCACCGCCATGGGAGCCAAGTTCGCCCCGAGCTATGCCAATCTCTTTATGGGCTTTTGGGAATATAATTACATCTGGCAACTTAACCCATTTGGAGCTAATTTGGTAATGTACACCCGGTATATAGATGATATTCTCATCATATGGGATGGTGATCTTACTAGGTTGAAGGAATTTATTTCCTATTGTCAATCAAACCCTTATGGGATTGAATTTACATATGTTGTAGATGACTTCACAGTGGTTTTTTTTATTTGGAACTCAGGGTAGGACAAAATTCACGAGTAGTTTCAAAGACCCATTTCAAGCCCACAGCTGGGAATGCATATTTACATGTCAAGAGCCATCAACATCCTAGATGGATCAAGAATGTCCCTCTAGGGCAATTCTGTAGACTACGGAGAACGTGCACGTTAGTAGAAGATTACGACTGTCTTATCCTAAAAAATAAATTCTTGGAGAAAGGCTATACTGCCACCAACATAGAGGAGGCATACAATAAGTATAGATCACTGTACTCCAGTGACACGGGTACATCTGGAGGCCTCCACATTTCACCTAAGACAAACACTGCCAAACACGATAGGAATACATATAGTGCTACATTTTGCACCAGATATAATCAGAAGGCTTTTCACATCCAGAGGACACTCAACAAGTATTGGGGCATTTTGGCCCAAGATCCTCACCTTTCTGCACACCTGCCGTCCCGGCCGGAAGTTATTTCCGATGCCCCCGTGACCTTAGGAGCATTATTGCTCCAAGTAGAGTTAAACCCACTACCACACGATCAACTTTGGCATGGAGCACCCTGTTTGATCAGAAGGGTAGCTACAGGTGTGGGGGTGCCGAATTGTGGGGCTTGTCCCTACATGTGGCACAGAAGGAGGGAATTCATGGGTACGGATGGCAGGGTATATCCTATCAGACAGTTCATTAATTGTGGCACACAGTTTGTTATTTATTGCTTGGTTTGCCCGTGTGGGCTTCTCTATGTTGGTCGCACTACATGTTCACTTAGGACTTGTTTTGGTGAGCACAAACGCAACATCTTACATGGTTTTGACGAATACACGGTGTCCTGTCACTTCAGTGAGACACATGAAGAGAGTCCCATTGGACTTAAAGTTTTTGGCATAGAGAGTATACTCAGGCAGAAGGTTTCGGAAACTCTGCCAAAGAGAATCCTATTGGATACACAAATTAGACACTTTTGTTGCCTAAAGGCCTCAATGATGCCCTTGACATTCAGTCCCTTGTCTAGCATCCCATCGACAGATTGGTTCCAAAGGGTTTGCCTCATTATCACTTGTGACTGTATATATATATACAGTATATACATATTTTGCATGTGTGAAATTTATTTATTTTTTTTTCTCTTTTTATATATATTTTTTAAATATTTATTTTTTGCTATTCTGTTCTGTTTCATTTTTCATTCGTTCATCCAGGACCATGCTTCCTGTTTTCTCTAGTGTCCGTTTTCTAACATTTTTAACATTTTGGAATTGGCTTCCACTTTTATATTGTATTGTAGTATTATTACGGATTATGTTATTATTTTTTAATATGTATATTGTTTCCTCTTAGGATGACATATGAGTTCATCCAGTGGATATTTTTCACTATTGCTTATTGTACCTCCTCCACTCTTTGTTTTTCTCATATGTTTTTTTTGTCCTATCTCATGTGTACGTTTGTGTATGCATATGTTGCATGCATTTACACATGCATATAGATGCATATTTTATTTATATTATTCATTCTTGTATTATTGCGGCATTCTTATACTGTTATATTCATCTATTTAGATATTATGTATATATCTATTCATATTTCTGTTTTTTATTTACTTTATTTATTGCTTACAAATATTTTCATGTCTATATGGTTTGTATTCCTGCTAGATGATCCACTTATACTCCAATAGTGGGCCCCTTTTCTCCTTGTTCTTTTTTTTTTTTTCTTCATTTCTTTGATTGTACTATTTCATTTTCTGGCAAAATAATATTTAAAAGATTAATTTTTATAATTTTTATAATTTTTTTATACATTTTTAAAAAAAATTTTAATATATGTTTAGCACTTTGTGCATTATGCATCATTTTCCATTTTTTTAATATTTATTTAATTTTATTTGATTTCAGTTTATATATTATTTGCTATTTTCACTTTTCACTTATTGTTTCATATCTTTTTTCCCTTTGCTACAGGCACTGTTGCTGGCGGGTGTTAGGTTTGGGGACAGCCACAGGACCTCCATTTATAGCATGTCAGGTTCCCTTGTCCATCACATTATCTCATTACTGTGTGCTGGCTATGACTGCTGTCATGGCTCTTCATCTGCAGCCGTGCCTCCCCTTCCACCCTTCCTCTGATACACTTCCTCCGAGTGTGTCGGGTGGCTCGGCCCCCGGGCACATGCGCAGTTCACACCCGGCGCGGTGCGCGTGGGGAGGAATACAGCAGTTGCACTTGTGTCATTTGCATCAGCCATTCTTTTTACATCAACTGTCAGCACTGCTGTACTCTATGACATCCTACAGCACATATCCTGGCATCAGTCCCGTTACATGCAGTATTCATCTCTATTCACCCTGGCATTACAAGTGAGCACAGTACATTTACTCATTTTATTATGTTTTCATCATCATCATTTTATTCATTTATTCACTTAATTCTATCATTGATACATTTATTTATTTATAGTTTTTTTTCTTTTGTCTGTTTTGATTGGCTGCTCTTTGATTGGGCGGCCAGTTCCGTGTGTGGGAAGGGAGGTGTGTTCATTTCCTTTCACCATTTATTGGCCTACTTAAGTTGAACTAGCAGGTCTACATTTTAGCTCTGAGGAAGGGGGTTCATCTCAACGCGTTAGCCTATCCCATATAGGTGTTTGAATCCATTGGACTGCCCTTAAGGATTACCTGTTCTGTTTTCAACCTTTTTGGTTTGTGAGTATATTTCTACTATTTTTCAATAAATACGTGGTGTACCACATTAATGCACGATGGAAGTGCGCCCTTGTTTGTTTTTGTTCAAGGGAGGATTATAGCCTGTCAGATTTTTTTTGGTCATCTGTGTCCCATTTCGGATATTTCTCTTCACTTTCTGTCCCATAGCCAAACAGAGAGTTGGGGGAAATCCCTGCAGGTTAAGGGTATTTCTTGTGGACCCCCAGGTTACCAGAACCAGTGTCCCAATTAGAAGATTTCCCCTCTATTACTTTTCTTGGGACAACCCAGAATTAGGGATTTACTTTAATTTCACTTTCAATGATAATGGTAAACAGGACAATTAGAAAGGGTGAATCTCCCTAATGGGGGCACAGGCAGCAATAACCTCTGACAGGGGTTCTAATCCCTCTCCACTCTTTCCTAAAAAATAAATAAAAAGTTTTACCTTCATTTTTACTTTAATTCCACCCAACTTTTAGAATGTGCATAACTGTATGTTATGATAAACCCTTGCATAATGCTTATAATTTTGTATCTTCTGCATGTTCATCTGTCTCCCAATGCTCATAGCTGCCCATCAGCTCTCATAGATGGTATGAGTTCTCTGTCTCCTCTATTGTGCTGTGCTTGAGAGGCAGTGTTTTGGATCCTTCACTCTTTGACTGTGCAGTGCTGGAGGGGTGGATACTATTATTGGCAGCTGTTCGCATAAAGGGGTAGTGGATGTGTGGATAGGTAGGCTTGAGAAAGAGGCATTTCCACCTTGACACATGTAGCCACCCCCCCACCCCCCGCATCTAATGTCACTGCTGAGGTTCCCACGCTGCCAAACTTTTGACAGTTTGGCTTCCATGCCTTGGCTTACACTCTCCACAGTGGTTCAGTGTTCTGCTTAGCTGGATGTTCTTTCACACTGCCTGGGACCACAGATGATGGCTTTTGGGTTACATGACATGCATTTTATTCTTTATACACATGTGAGTGGATATTTACTCTTTCATTAATACATTTTGAAGCAGTATGAAACCTCTTCTGCTGTATTTCAGATATCCCTCTATCTGTGGAGAAGCTGCTTTAGGGATTTTGTGGCCATTTTAGGATAATTGTATGGCCATATTCCTTACTAAGTTTGGCTGCTGTCAAACTGGGGTCTACTATTGTTTTTTGCACAATTCCAAGTAATTACTACTAAGCTACCTGTGTATGTTTCACATATTAACACAATGTTTTACTTTTATGTTTACATTGCACAAATGGACTGCTGGATGAGATTTGAAAAAAATATTAAAACTAGAAAGAGCATATGAAAACAATGTAAAGAGCACAGGAAAATATCAATGTAAGAAAAGTAGTTTGTATGCTCTTTTTTGAATTGTATCCTAGAGGAATTGCACAACTTAAAAGCACTCTTGATTTAAATGTAGAGATTAAGATAACACTTTGGTGATCTACTATTGCAAATTCCCCCACGGGCTGTGTTAAATTCCTTTAATGAAATTCAGACATTTACTGCTCTTTAAATAGATATAATAGTGCAGCCTCTACCTCATGCACTAATTAGTTTTTAAAATGCCTTTTCTGAATGCACAAGTGCCTTCCAGTAAGAGTGTATATTTAGAAATCTGCTAAATGGGACTAACAAAGAGCAAGCCTGTATCAATGGCTTGCTAATACTTCATCTGGCAAAGTTTAGAGTGAGCTAAACCTTTTGCTGAATGCAAAAATATGCCAAAGGATGTGGCTCTTATTAAAGCATTCTTTGGGAACCAGCAACCATCCAAACAAACTGTTAAAGAGTTTTCAAGTGCTGTAAACAGCTTGGTGTATGATAGAGACCTTCGGAGAATGTAGAATCTACAACAGAGAATAAAAGTTCCTGACCAGAGATTTATACTTAGCACAACATACACTCTAAAAAGCCCCATACCCAGGGTTGTATTTACCACAAGGCAAACAAGGCTTTTGCCTAGGGTGGCATTTTTCGGGGGGGGCAGCACTGCCCCTCGGAAGAAGGGACGAAAGAAGGGACACAAGCGGCATGGGGACCTGGTGGGTTTCGAGAAACGCTGTGGGTTTCATGGTGGTGTATGCACAGCCTGACTCTCTTTCCAGGGGATGTCCAGAGCTGTGAAGGAGTCTTTCTCTCTCTCGCCATGGGTTATGTTGGCTGGTGTATGGGGGGCAGTGGTACTGGAAGGCTCTCTTGGGTGGGAGGCAGGGGTGTTGTTGATCAATGTCAGGCTCTCTCTGCAGGAGACGTCAGTTTTTGTGTTGCCTAGGGCAGCAGAAAACCTAAATACACTACTGCCCATACCTCACACTTTTAGGAGGAGGTGCAACAGCAAAAGAACCAACATGAGAACATCTCATTTGAGAAACATTCCTGGCAACTTAAGAAAATTCACCAAAAATGGCTTCATTCATAAAAAACTAATACTGTCTGCCAGGATGTGGCTCTGAAGGACTGTGACTGTTATTGCATAATGTGCCCTTTTATAACACAAATAAAATGTATCCAGCCCTCAGAACTTTTTTTTTGTAATTCTTTTTTCCCAGTAGCAAAATGCTACTAAGATGTACCTTTATGCCTGAGTTGAACTGGAGACTGAAAATGTTTGTAAGGTAAGTCGATCATTTTGTGTGTCAGGCAAATTTGCTAAAAATCATCAATAGCATCAGTAGATAATAGGACTTGAGGACAAAAGCCATGCAGGGAAGGTAAACATTCAACATTTTAAGTCAATGACTAGTAAAAAGATAAGGACTTTTTTCCGGGTTTTTCTGATTCTTGTTCAGAATGTTTTGCAGCCACTGGGTTAGCTCAGCAACCAGTCAGCTAAAACTTTAGAAGTGTAATCACATTATAAATAAAGAGGGATAGACACACAGATGCCAAGCAGAATATAATAATGCAAAAAGAAACACCTCTTTAAAAACCATATATGCTCAAATAAAAAGATACAATACCATACCAAGTTACAAATTAATCAACATTTTCCAATCCTAAATTATGATTTCGTATCTATCAACATTTCGTATTGACTATCCCACCATATAATAAAAATAATCACTCACTCAACTGTTCAATCAGCTAACTTTGATATTTAACAAAATTTGGTTGGTTTACTAAAATTAAAAGGCTATTTGCTTTGAAAAATGAAGGTACACTGAGGTTTGTGAATAACTTGAGTTGTCTTTCCTTGAATCATCCAATTTTGCTCAAGTGAAAAATTAGATTATACATTTCTTTTACAACTGATTGGGTATTTAAAGTGAACAAAGTATCATTTTATTCACTAAGTGAAAACAACAATCACTTTTCAAAATCTACATACACTTTCAAAAATGAGAGTCTCTATTCCATAAAGTGCATCTTTTCCTTGACTACCTACACATTTTTATGCATCAAATAACTTTAAAACAACCCCTCACTGACCTCCATAGCAGGTACTGTGGAGTGGTGCATCTCCAAAATCACCACAGAGGCTTTGATGTTGGGTTTATGTAATTTCTAACAGATTAGAGTACACAATGATTGTTTACATTAGAAGACCAGAAGGGTACCAACTCCCTGCAGAGAGAGAAAAAAGGGGAAAAGAGCTGTGATTTCTGTTGTGAGATTTTAAGATAATTTTCTCTGTAGTGCCTGGGGCCAGTTTAGATTTCATTACAGTGATTAAGTAATTTACTGCTTGTTAAGAATATGCTAATAATTTATTGTCTATGGGAGCACAGTGTACAGTATATAAATTAAACCCAAAAGAGTCTGCATATCACTACTAATGTTCTCTAAATAGCACATTGTACATGTACATTGTTCACACTTTTGCTATATCCATTTTGTCATATATACCAAATGTTTCAAATTACTATATCCACTTAATTCTTTCAGTGACACAAACAACTTTAGCCTTACTTAGAGAAACCTTATGGCTCCCCTGTTGTTAAATCACAGCAACAGTAAATTAAATTGAAACTCACCGTTAATATCATCTCCTGCATATACTGAGAAGATGAGTAAATCCAAATGCTCAGTAATCCCTAAGGATCTCTTGCAACAGGAGGGTGCAATCATTTTTTTCAGATTGAGCTATCATGCACCAGAAGTGTTTAGATGCCTTTCCAAATCCCTGCATATAATGGCAAAACAGAATATAATCCACTATATCCACTATAAAAATGAAAATGCTATTATTCAAAATATACTGAGAGTGACTATTGTCTAAGCAATCTCCTTAAGCTGACAATACACTGTATGAAAAGGTAAAAGGAACAATGATTGCATATTGTTTATTGAACAGTGTGGCTCACATTGGTAAGATTCTCAAAAACGAATCTCTAAGCTCCCCACCATACAAATGTTAAATATCAGAACTTTAATGAGCCTCTATGACTTTGGCAGCTAAATGTCTGGGGCAAAGCTTAGCATCAGGAAGGAGGTAATAATTTAGAAACATTTTAGACCCACTGATTTGGCAGAGCAGCAGTAAACTAAAGAGATCTTCTTTAAAGGCTAAGTTTAAAAAACACATAAATGCACATGATTTTACAGGTAAAAATGTGCATTTATTATTTTTTACACTGCAGCCTGCAAAGGATCATAGATGCAATGTCAGAAAATAAACTTTGGTTACACCGTTGGTACATCCCAGCAACTAGCTGTAACCACCCAAGGTGGATTGGGGGTATCTCGAAGGGACAGCTGATGAAGGTCAGAAGAAACTGTGATGAGGAAGAGGATTATGTGTCACAAGCTGATGTATTATTAGAAGGGTATAAAAACACCTTCCTGGACAAGAAGTACCAATATCAATCACCACCTTGGGTTGTTGGGATGTACCCACGGTGTAACCACAGTTTGTATATAGAAAAGCCCCCTTTTTGAGGAATTAAATTGTTCACAATCTACCTGACCCTCCCAAAAGGTATCAGAAATGTTTCTACAGTTGTGGGAGATGCATCCCCTGTAGAACAGTTGAACATAGAACAAGGAGGAGGAAACAGTTTCAGCCCAACACCACAGGAAAGCAATATGAAATACAGAGATTCATGTCCTGTGATATTACCCATGTTACATACCTCTTTCAATAGGAAGATGGGTGTGAGGATAGGGGAACATGTAAACAACATTAAGAGGGGGTTCTGTGAAGATAGTATTTCCAACCATTTTAAATTGCATGATAACCAAGACCCAAGGTTTCTAACATTCTATGGCATTGATAGAGTGGAGGGGAAGTGGAGGGGCACAAACATAAAGAAGGCAATGTCAAAAAATGAAACACATTGGATATACAAGTTAGACATGCTTAATCCTTTGTTGTATACCCCCTGAGGATATACACTTGTTTAAATTTCATTTTTAGGATAAAATGGGTTCTTACATATAAAGTGTTTTTTTTTAATTCTTAGAGGTTTCCACCAGATCTTTTTAGTATTTTGATTTCTATTTTTATTTGTTTTACCAGGTTTACTGCTTTAATTGACATATTATTGAGGGTCATACAAAATGTATTTATATCTGTTTTTCTCCCAGTAGATTCTGTAAATTTAACATTTCTTGGGGTATTATACAATTTTTTTGGGTATACTTTGCACACTTTTTCCTTTATGATTTGTTGTATATTAACACCTTCCTGCCCGGCCTATAGCAGATTGATGGCCGGGTGGGACACTCGCTTTTGTGACTGGGCGTCATATGACGTCCTGTCAAAACGAGCCGCTCACATTGCCACGGGGCACAGGGCCGTGTATTGACACAATCTGTCACCGGCTATGTCCACATGACACAGCCGATGACATATCTCTACACCAGCCTGTTGCCAGTGTCATGTGACCGCTGTGACCAATCACAGCAGATCACATGTCAATTGTGTCAAATGGATGGCTTTCTGTCATGTCATTCATTGTATACAATTGTGTTGTTAGCTGTGACTGGTCAAGGCAATCACATGATACAGACAGGGCCAACCACAGCCCATCTGTATCATGTGATCAGCTTTGCCCAATCACAGCTAATCACAACAAAAGACTGAATGAATCAGTTTCATTCAGTAACAATGATTGCAAATATCAGTGAAATACATTGTTATTAGCAATCATAATGTGTTAAAAAAGAATCCTGTTTACTTGTCCAGAGTAGTTTAATGTTACTATGGTAACATTGTATTGTTTTGGTCACAGTGTACTAAATAATAAAATAGTAAAAAAAATAAAAAATGTAATAAAAAATAAAAAAATAATAGAAACATTTGAAAAAAAATACAAATGAAATTATTATTATTATTTTCACCAAAGATACAGTATGCAGCAGAATACATGTTGACCTAAATTTATGAAGGAATGTTATTTATTTGCCAAATTTTATAGCAGAAACGAAGAAAAGTGCCTTTTTTTTCAAAAGTTTCAGGAGGAAAGGAGGAGCCCAGCTAGTGATGTCACGCCGCACAGGCCACGAGGAAGCCGGTGGCCATCACTGAAACTGTATTCATGCCAGATGTGAGTGCAAATATTTTTGTTTCACTATTGTGCCATACTTTGCAATAAAATACTGCACTATTAGAGATTCTTTCTCTGTCTCGTTTTTTATGAGCCCCTAAGGTGGATTCCTGCTACTATCGCTTTATGCCCATGACTGGTCCACACCATCGGATGTGATGTCCCTGGAACTGGAGAGTAAAAGTTTGCTGATCACCTGATGTGCTGACACATGCCAGATGATCCTCTAAGTTACCCTTTTGGATCCAGATGACCAGGAGTGGTTTATCATACTCAAATGCACAATTTATTGCGCTTTCTGGTTAGTGAAATATACATTAGCTTCCAGTCACTGGAGTCACAGAATTCACTTTACATCAATTGTATTTGATTTTGAACTTTATTTTTATATATTTATTTATTCATTAGTCACAATTGCACTTTATACTGTATTTCATACGTCATATCGGGACGCTATCACTATCATCTAGTATAGCGCTCCACAGCGCATTTATCTGTGTCATACTTTATTACTGTATATATACATGTATATTTACATCTGATGATGATGCTAGTAAGCTGTCCAGTCTGGTGTAAATAGGAAGGGCTACAGTGGATCGGGTTGTGCAATATGAGAGTCCTAATATGGTGAACCAGGTGCAGGGGGCTGAGTTTTTAGCAGATAAGCATGGAGACAGAAATCCTTGCTCCTGAAGACATTGCTGTTTGATGATGAAACGCATTTAGAGCTCATGGTGGCCGTCTAGGTGCATCTGATGCTTCTTGGTTTATGTGTATTGCGGTTTTGATGTCTTTGGCACATGTAAGTGCAATACTCTGACATTTATTTATTAATAAAAATATTTACACAATATGAGGCTCTTCTCCCTTGCTTTGTGGCACAACCCAAGGCACTCTTTGTTTGGAGCTTATGAAGGGAATCGCAGAAGAAAGTAATAAGGCTGGATATTGATCCTATCAAAGGGGGCCAAACTCATACCACTTTGGATTAAATTTGGGCTCCTGCTGACTTGCTTGGTAAAACAAGAGGTCACTTTAATCTGGTGAGTGCGGTGTGTTTAAGGGACACTCTGGACTGCCGTTGGAGGGACTCCATCGGAGAGCACTTTTTTTGCACTTTAAGTAGACTTTTGTTTGCAGTGACACTGAGCACTGAATCACCAGTTTGGATAGACTGTTCATCTGAAATGTTGCACACAAATTGTATGTGATACCTTTCATATGTTTGTTATATTTTTATTTTATATTCCATTTTTATATATACGGTATGTATTGGTAGTGGTTTTACCACAAGCAGTGCTGCTTCCATACATAGTGGCATAGGGATATTATATAATTTCTGCAATAGGTGTTACACACTTTAATCAGTATATATATATATATATATATATATATATATATACACACACACAAACGTACATAAACACACTTCTATGCAAAGACAAGATTACATCCATTTATTTCCCTAAACTTCAGGTTTAATCACAAGCAGATGAACAAGTTTTTTTTTTAAAAACAAGATAATATTTGAGATCTTTCATGTGAAATAATACTTGTAATCTTTCAAAAAATCACTAACATTTAGGGAATCTAGATGTACGGCTCAAGTATAAAAATCTCAATAATCACTCCTCGGTATAAATAGGTATGGGTCATTTTACTGAGACTCTTATCTCATTTTGCTTTAAAGGTTATGTCAGCCTTATTTATATGCGGTTTTAATCATCTTTATAGATAATAGATATAACAGTCACTAGACACTAAATATTTAACAGCGACATTTTATATCATTTCAGTAAGATATAAAAAATTGAAAACCAGAAAATAAAACTTGCCATATCAGACCCGCATGATTAATATAATCTGAACATGCATTATGTATGTTTAATATTGCTTGTACTTTGAAGACAGATGTACAATTGCATGTGAAGTCATACTGTAAATAAACTCTTTCTCTACTTGGAAGTATATAGAGTAACACTTATTGGTATAAGACAAAATAAATACAAAGGATAAGGGAGGTCTGCAAGTGTAAATTGATTAATAATAAACAATTTTATTTTATTTTGAAGTGGTACTTTGGTATTGTTGACTGCAATGTAAAATGTGAAAAAAGGTCAAAAGTGAAGCTGGGACAATTTGAAACATCACCCAACTGAATAATGTCTGGGAATAATGTCTCACTAGAATTTTGATAGCCAGGTTCTTACCCAGCTTCACTATGCCATGCACATTGCTATTTTTCATTAAATATGACAGGGCCACAGGGCTTCTCTAAAGGGCCATATCTCCGTAATATATGCTCTCCTCACTGATCTGCTTTGTAAACTTCCTTATATGGAGCACTGGGAAAGTGATCTAGCTGTCAATTATGATTTATCGGATTGGCAAGATATTGCTTTTGCACTGTCGAAAATGTCTCTCAATACTACCCTAATTGAAGAAAATGATAAAACTTTGTTGTGCTGGTACTTGGTTCCCACTCGGATTGCAAGGATGCATCTGTCTGCTTCTGCTATGTGTTTTCAGCTCTGTGTCAGGGTGGAATCTATGTATCACGTCTGGTGGCAGTGTCCACTTGCAATTAGATTTTGAATTTGCATGTTTAATTTGGTAAACTCAGTGATGGGAGTAAATATTCGCAGAACCCCGGAGATAGCGCTCTTTCATAAATTCCCTGATAATGTTCCCAAGAAATCCCATAAGCTTATCTCTTACATGTTTCTGGCAGAGAGAATCACCATAGCTAGACATTGGAAGCAATCGGCTATTCCACTTGATTATGTTAAAAAGAAACTAAACTGGATTATGGTTAAGGACAAGCTCCCATGTATCCTGCAAAATACTTCAAAGAATTTTGAGTATGGAACCCGTGGATTGAACATACAGTATATCTGTGCCTTAATGTCTCCTATCCTGACCCTCTCTTCTAATTTTTTCTTTGCTTTCTCTTTTCTTTTCCTCTGTTCTCTATTGTTTTTTTTTATATATTGACAAGGCGAAAATCACTTGTTCTTGTCTTAATGGTACTAAGCGGTTTTTCTTAAACCGTCAGTTGTTCATGGTACAATTTGTTGTTTCTAGTGCCTTATGTTTATATGTCTGATGGTACACTATTTGTTGGTACTACCCGTTATTGTTGTTGTAAAAACTATTTAATAAAAACCATGGGAAACTAAATATGACAGGGTCATTAGGGTATTTAAATAGAAGGGAAGGGGTTGGTTGGACCATATAGGTTCTGTCTGGAATTGTATAATAGAGCCTTCTGAGTTTTTGGGTTATTATGGTGCTCTACAATAGATTGATGCTGCTTTAAGGTGCCTGCATTACATTACAGTATTCAGTTTAATATGCATCAATTTACCACATAAATGCTTTAAATAAATCCAGCAGTTTCATTAAGATCAATCAATGAATTGTTTGTGTTAACCAGAACACAGCACTTTTGTGATAAAGTAGGAAATTTTACTCAGCTTTAGCCTGAATTTTCTGTAATCTAATTTGCACCAGATTTCAAGAAAATTACTTGTGTAACTCGGTTGGACTGTCGTTTTTTGCATGGTTTTGTGCTGGAACAATTATTATTATTCACAGGGCACACCAGATCACCAGCAGCAAGATAGCTATAAACAGTGTTCTGTCTTGTGCACATGATCAGTACCTTAATTAAAAATAGAATCCCACAGAAGAATGGCTGTTCTTATACTGTGTGCGTGTTTAGGATTTTTTTGTGTAACTACATTTTGTAAAGAAAGGAAAAACTACTCTCTCCATGACAGGCATATACAAATGTTAGGGTTTATTTATTTCAGGTACTTATATAGCACTGTCAATTTACGCAGCGCTTTACATATATTATACATTCACATCAGTCCCTAACCATCAAGGGGTGTACAATCTAAGGTCCCTAACTTACATCCATACATACACATATTAGGGCCAATTTAGACAGGATCCAATTAACCTACCAGCATGTCTTTGGTGTGTGGGAGGAAACCGGAGCACCCGGAGGAAACCCATGCAAGCACAGGGAGAACATGCAAACTCCAGCACATTTCATTGTAGATTGTTTAAAAGTATGTAATCCCAACAATGAATTTCCTTTGTTTGCTTCATTTTATTCAGTTAAATATATTGAACATATTTTATTATATCTGTTTGATAAGTGCAAAAAAATACCTGTTGATCCTGCTAGAAAATCCTATGGGCTGATAACTTTCTGTGTACTCCGCCTGTGCTGCACTCTTGTCAGCTACCCACTTATCAGTTAGGCCCCTCTCAAATGGGCTGGATATGTTTTTCATAGCAAGGGGATTTGCCAGCTGACAAAGCCCGTTCTGCTCTATGGGCTGTCACATGTAAATGCACCAGCTGTCTGTTTACACCTGATTGCCCTCCAACCAGACAAAAGGGGAACGGATCCATTTATGTTTCTTTTTGCCAAATTGGTTCAGATTAGAGGTAAACTAGTCCGTTTACATCCTGAGCTCCATAGAGGAGAATGGAGGGTCCATGAAAAACAGACAGGCGGACCCAATCGTACAGCTCATGTACAAGTGGCTTAACTCTGATATCCCTGCAGACAACAGATCACCTCTTTCTTATGTTATGGAGAAGAAGAGATGGGCCAGTGTTCTGTAGTCCTGCCCTATGGTCACACTTCTTCTCTATAGATAAAGTATGGTGTAAAAAAAATTAAAAAGTATAAAAAAATGTAAAGTGTAGGAAAATCTCTTTAGCTTTAGTGACATACCTGTAATGAAGTATATGCCATGTTGTGCAGGCAGATGGATCCTTCTCTGCAGGGCTGCCTGGTCCTCTTCCTGCTGCTAAACGTCTAGCACTGCAATGGTTAGTAGATCTGAGTCTTCTGTGAAGTTGTAGTGAACAAGCTTCCAAGGGGGAAAGGCCCCCTCCTTCCTCATTGTGAAAACTTGTTTCATAGTGCATTTAATCTCTCAACGGGGGAGAGTATGATTGGTCACATTTCGAAGAGGCACACTACCATGGTAAAAAAATATACAATCTTTTTTTTTTAATTCTTTTATTGCTACCCAAAACACTGCCACCCAAGCAAACAATAAGCTTACAAATCTCACAAATTACCACATGAATAAATATAACACCTTTTTGTTTTAAACCTGCCTACAACTCAAAGACACTAACAGTAACTCTGGCACTTTCAAAAGCTGATGCTGACACTATAAGATTGATAATAAATAATTTGTAAAGTCATTTGCCCAGTAAAAGTGCATGTACATTTGTTCTGTGTGAATGGGGCAAAAACAAAGCAAAAGGTAAGGCAAAACCAAAGCAAAGGTAAATAGGCTATATCTTGTACTGTTCAAATGGAAATAATTGGTTTTAAACTGAAAATATCATATTTGGCCACTAGATGAAGAAAAGCATCATCGGATTTTCCTATAATAGTTAGCTCTATCTAGTGACCAAAGTGGCATTTACAACCAGTTATTTTCACTCCAAAAATGCTTTACACTCCATTCGGCTCAAACTCACAAAACCACCTAACAATCAGTGGTCAGTTAAGACATGAGAAGTGGTTAGACCTGTATAGTTTAGTGACTAATGGATCTCCACTCATGGGAAATATTTTTATCTAATTTCCATTCATGAGGTAACTATCTTATTTATTGTGAGAAAACATAGACAGTTTCTTCATACTGACACCTTGACACATACGACTCAATATTTATACATTTTCAACCTTTCCAATTAAGTTTTATATTGAGTGTATCCATGGCCACATAGTGTGATGGGGACCCTGCCTATCTAATCTCCAACTTAAAGACAGTTCCTGTAGGGATACTGAACATTGATTGCTTTAATTTCAATTGTAAAATGTTTCCAAGCTAGACATACATTTATGTAAATGTTTTTGACAAATGCTATTGCTACCTCCATACAACACTGTGCAGCCAGACAACTCTGTGTTCCCAGTGCTTCTGGGCCCCACTGAACTCACATGGTCTGCTGTGGCTATAATTGCACCCTTGCATGTTTATTAAAGAGGGCCTGCACTATATAAGTATTGCTCACAAAATACAAGCAGAGGACAAAGGAATACTCACTGGTATTGCCTTTAGGCCCCCTGCTATTGATTTTCCCCAGTAATACTTAGAGGTACAGAGCTTTGCTTGTTAAAACCACTCCCTTGATGACTGTTAATCTGATAAGTTGTAGGTGGGAAAATCTAGAAGTGGCAGAGGAAGTGCGCAGGAATCAATGCTAATACTCAGGTACAACTTTCTCACCAGTAAACCAACAGGAGAATTGTGAACATTGCATTAGTGACATCAAAATAATCTACATCCAAATCTCAAGACTAACAGTCAGAGCAGCAATGCCTTAGATCTCACATTGCAGATATACAGCTGAGGCTTCAGGCACAGTAGACACTTGTGATGAGTCCATCTACTTGGGTTTGATTCCAGGGCAGGTTCTGTGAAGACATTTAAAAATCCACAAATTGTGAACTTTAATGCAAACCTCATTGAAGTCAATGGGAAGTGAAAGTTGAAAGTTAATACTCCCATTGTCCAGACTAATAGGTAAGGAATTGTCAGACAAGGGGTACTGTGAGCTAAGGAATGCCAGGGGAAACATGTACCAACGCAAAATAAATAAATAAATAAATAAAGAGTGTCTCTTTAAATAAAGATGAGGGGTGACATTAAAAATGCACCATTCCCCTCTAAATAACATGCTTAAGAGATGCTCTAAACCTGCCTGTGAAGTAGTACAACTGTAAGATGTACACAAGTGAAACTGACATTTACAAAGAATGCCATTTTAATGTGGTTGTAAAGGCTGAAGGCTTTTTATCTTTATGCATTCTATGTATGAAGATAAAAAAACCTTCTGTGTGCTGCTCCCCCCACAGCCCCTCTAATACTCACCTGAGCCCCCTCTCGATCCAGCGATGTGCACAGGAGCCTCAGCTGTTCTGGGTCTCTCTCTCCTCATTGGCTGAGACAGCAGCGGGAGCCATTGGCTCCCACTGCTGTCAATCACAGCCAGTAAACCAATGAGGAGAGCTGGGGGGGGGGACTTACCTTATGTCTTATGGACGCATAAAGAAGGGTTTCAGGAGTGAGCATGCACCAATGCTCCCATAGCAAGCAGCTTGCTATTGGGGAACTGGTCAAGGGGTAGGAGTTAGGAGTACTGTCTGGGGATCTGAAAAGAAGAGGATTGGGGCTGCTCTGTGCAAAATCACTACTTGTTTGTTATTTGAAAAAAAAAAAACCCTTTAATATCACTTTAAATTACTGTCCGGTGGTAATAGACATTCCCTAGTTATCTTGTCCTGTTTTTTTTAAAAAGCAGCTGGGGATTCCATTCATCTATACCAGACCTTTATCCTGGATAAGGGTAAAGGTACGTTATAGAAAAAAAACCCCAGTGTGGGGTTCCCCTTAACAATCTATATCAAACCATTATCCTTGATGGAGACCTGGCATGGATTTTAAGGTGGTGGGTCATGGGAATTGACATTTATTATGATTAACAATGTGAATATACATAGCTGGGTAATGTCTCTGATGGTGAATTACATTTTTTTTTAAATAAATTACTGTCTTTTAAACCTGTATTGTATTTACTTACATTGTAACTTTTTTGTGAATGAGTACCCTGGTGTAAATTCACATAGGGGGTAGTATCTGAAGGCATGCTCACTACTCTTCCTTTCCTGGCCTGCCAGGCTACATTTCTTGTTGTTCCCTATAACCTTTTTTGTTTTTTTCTCCATTTTAAAGAGTGACTGTACTTTAGCTCAGTATCTGACCCTCCAGAAGCCCCACCAGGTCCTAAACTTACCTGTCCATGTTCCATGAGGAAATTTGCTTTGAAGCCACTGGGAGCTTCACAGTTGCTTCACAGAAAGTCTCCTGATCGGGCAGTACTTGTTTCACACATACTGTATGAAAAAATATATTCCTTCCTTCCTTAATTAATTAATTCAAATAATATAATATAAAATAATATACAGTCTCTCCACGGGAAGGAGAGGATGTATAATTCCCAGCGAGCACACAAAAAAGATTTTGTGGAAATTTGACTGGTGGGTTTAAGACTTGGTGGACATGATAAGGAGGTGGGATCACCTTTTAAAAGATAACTGCTCTTAAAATACAGCTCTTTTAATATCAATATACATTTTCATACTTATATATTATAGTATCATAACATAATTTTCGCAACTATTTAGATTTTACAGAATACCAAAATCTAAAATAAAACCACATTTGAGCATTCCATTGTATTCGTCAGGTGTATGACCAGCCCAGCATGTGTTGCAATGTTTGGTGCACAGCTATCAAAAGATGGAAACTTCTTTGTGACATTAACAGCTAGCCTTAGGAAATTTGGTTTTTGATTGCAACTGACAGTCCACACTGAATTTACTTGACAGCCTTGGAGACTCTTTGCTTGTACTTCATTCATTATGTAATGTGAAAAAGTCCCAGTCTTTTACCAGCAGATGAAACCTTTTATGTACAAAGGCAGAAATATCATGTGGTTTCAATCTGAAAAGCAAATGTTCTCTCCAACTGTTTGTTTAAACTTTTTTTGTCTTTGCCTGCTGTGTTACTTGATTCAACAGCCAGAAAAGCTATAAAGCTTTAGTGAAGCAGCAATCAGCCTGATGTCCTGGGCCTTATTTTATCAGTCTCTTGCATACTGTTCTTCACTCTCCAGAAATGATAATTTGTGGAAAAACACGTGCATAGGCGAAATCTGTATAATGATGGCCATAATCAGTGACACTTATTAGTGCAATATACATTCTGCCAGTGCAATATATTAGGTGTTACCATGTAAGCAATGGAGCATTGTTTTCATTGCCACACAATATAATTTAGACAGATGGTATGCTAAATGTATCATTAGCAATACAGATACTTGATATGTTCCCAGCTAGCTCCCTGTGATACTCTTTCAGCTCAAAGTCAGTCCTTTGTATGGTAACTAAAATACTTCAGTGACTCGGCAGGGTTCCGTTTTCATCCATTACTACATTTCAGAGGTTTTTTTTTAATTTAAATAGGAGGCTGAAATAACATTTCACTCTTACTTCATTTAACAAAAGAAACACTAGGAATATGCTGATTATATTTCACTTTTAATCATCTATTCCATGGATCTTTCAAATATGTTTTGAATCAGCATGGCCCAATGCATAACAATGCTCTTTTGAGAAATGTTTTACATAATTGTTTTTTTTTATTTATTCAGTAATTAGCCCAAACATTTTTGAGCTGATATTGAAAATGTTCTGTGTTTTACATTCCCAAAGCCTTTGTCTACCTAATTTAAATTACTTTATACTAGCATTGTTTTTTTGTTGCATTATTATTCATATCATTTTCTAATTGTTTCTGTATTTGTGAAAACCACACAGTAATACTAGGACTCTTTCAAATATGGAAACATAAAAAAGCTGAATATTAATGCAAGAGAAAACAATGCTTTACTCTGTTCTATTCATTCAAATTTATATTTTGATTATTTACTGTATTTTTTTTGCACTAATGGATTATACTGTTACATTCTGAATACAAGACCTTAAAGTGAACTTGTGAATATCTCAGTACAGACCAAAGCAACAGGTTCCCCTAATTGCTACCCTGTCCAAGTGCTTGAAGTGAACAAGCAATTTACCCCATATAGGTAAACCTAACAGGCTCAACTGCTACAAAGCCCCCCCCCCCGCCAAAACAAAAAGCGCTTAATGTGAATTCTGTGGTTTTCATTACATATAAAAGTAACAGGTTCACTTAACTGCTACCTGCTCCAGTTTTAAATACTTCTACTAATTTCTTACCTTCCCTGCTCTGTGTGGCTTATGTGAGCACTCCCCTGCCTCAAATGTGGCAATGCCAATGTTTGGTAAAAGGTCATTCAGTTACCAGTTTCTATCACATAGAGTTGGGAAGGGGTATAAAACACTGTATCAGCTGAGCATAAGAGATGTGAGATTTGTATACATATAACTTTCAATATAAAACTGAACTCCAGCTATGATATATTTTGCATACTTACATTGGGAAAGCGTGGCTCAATGTAAGTATGCATATTTGATACCTGAGCAACCTCTGTGTAACTTTTAAATCACTGTAGTAACCAAAGTTACCACATTGTTGGCCATGAACTTACAGGTGCCGCACTTAGTGGATGCCCTTCTGCATAGTAACTACAAGGGTAGTTCATTGACATAATAACCATTCACCTTGCATTTTTTTCAATGAGTGCAATACGTTATCTGATTGTATTTGGTGAAGATCACTCTTCCTCCAGCCACCTAGTTCAATCATAGAAAGCTTTGCACTCATTGATAAAAATGCAAGGAGTTCTCTGAATGGTGGCAATGCCAAGTGGGCATCCCCCTGTTGTTACTATGAAAAATGATAGCCATTAAGCTTGACACGCAGGACATGGCCATCGCTGTAGTAGCCCTCAGGCATCACATATGCATATTTTCATTGTGCCAAACATGACCAATGTGAGTATGCAATAAAGAACATATGCCATCATATCATCATATGCAAGTTTCCTTCAGGCCCCTTTCACATGAGTGCTCAAGTATCACATATGCACATGCATTCAATTATGAAAAATAAATCAACACTGGAGTTCAATGTTAAAGGTCACAAATTTCTTTTAATGCAGTGGCGTGGTATGGTTTATTGTATCTGTGTCACTTTAGAAGACAGTCTGGGCATTGAAAATTGGTAAGTGCAAGCCTTTAGCTTCTGGACACTAAGGAAATGGTGGCCAATGTGCTATTGTGCTTCTTTTCATAGACTATGAGGAAATTATGCTAGCCAAAGGAAAATGAAAGTTATCATTGGAGAATTTATTATAGGTTAGCATGAACTAAGGATTGTGGCACAACTCAGGTTTTCATTGTAATAGCAAGTTAGAAATGCTGTTCTATGTTTTTTTATTTATTGTGACAAACACATTGCTTCTGATACAGAATAAGTGAAGCCTTTTGCCTGTCCTACAAAACAGATGGAAAGAATTGATGAACAAGTGTAACACACTGCACTGTTACTGGTTGCAGGATGTTAATTAACCACAAGATGGCAGTGATCTGCAGTTTAGTAATTACAGACTTTAATATACCAAAGCAAAGCGTTGTTGAACTTGTGTGATGATCACAGGACTTCTGTACCTAGACAAGCTGAAACAGACTACATTTCCCAGAAGAGCTGGCAAAGAGGTGGGAGCCGTTATGATCAAAAGCCCAGGAACTTCCTGGGGAGGAAGGAAGGATACTGTGAGAGTGTCGGTACGTGTGTGAGAAGCTAGTGTGGGGCTCACATGACCTAGAACAGATTTGGTCACATCAGAGAGTCAGAAAGAGGGACTACAGTTTGCTGGTATCGCTGGCAAGCAACAGAGTCAGCTTTGCAGGCAGGTGGATTGTGGTTTCATCATTGCCATTGCATCTTCCTAGGAGGAACTGAGAGAACAAGGGGGCCCCCCAACTGAGAGACCATCCTTCCCTCCACTAGGATTACAGAGCAGGTGAAAGGGTTTCATAACCCAGACTGTCACAAGTTACAAGTAATTCCGTTGGTTTCAGTTGCTTCAGTTTAGTACATATTTCATCACAGTTTGCCACTCAAGGGACACAGGCTTCCTAGCCCATTCAGTACTGCGGCCTACTCTTTTAGTGTCTCCCCATTTCTCTGATCTCAGGACTCTTGCTCTGGCATGTGTGTCCTCGCAGGCAGGAATACTTTTAGTATCTCATCTCAAACCTCCTCCAGCTGCAATGGAACTTGCTTCATCAGGCTAATTCACCACCTATAGGGATTCAATGCTGCTGAAGTCTACTCCCACCCCTTTCTGAACTTTAACAATTCTTACATTCATTGTCTTCGTTAAAGGGACCTTTCCCAGTTTTCTTACCATCAGTCTATGGGGAGCTTCTCTTACTACTTTACCCTTATTAGGAGATCTCGTTTCCATCCAAGAGGACTTCATCTCTAATGTGCACCAATTAGGGCCTCATCAGGTGCACAGCAGAATCTATTTCTATACATGGGAGTGATGCTAGAGGGGATGTTATTACATGCAAATTCATCTTGAGAGTTAAACCCTGTTTCTAGTCATTGAGAACCACAAGCAAGTTAGCCGGACTTTTCTTTATACTGTATTTCAGCTCAGTCTGGGAAAGAAAACATCTCAATGCTGGGATAAATGTTTAAACTCTGGTCCTGCAGGACAATTAGGTCTATTTAAAGTGGTACTGTGTATGTTCCTGTTGACTAAGTTTTCCAGAGTGATTATCTTTTGTACACACCCACCGTTGTTCCTTTTGTGCTTGCATTACTTTTTCTCTAACTTCAATACAATCAGAGCATTGGTATACCTTAAGCTGTGTGATTATTTGTTTCACAGTCAGGGGGTTCTGCTGGCCAAGGGTATATGGTGGTGTCAGCAGGGGTTGTGCTCCAAGTCAGACTCAGATTAAACATGGGACCCAAAATACTCATTGGCTCTTAATGGGGTATGTCACATACCTGATAGAAGTCTGAATTGATGAGGTCAGCCTCTCTTGTATCTCCAACCCAGGCCCCACTGAAGGCGAAATGGATGGTACCGAGGGACAGGAGGAACACGAGTGCCTGTGGATATTGATTTTGGAACTTGCGGCTGGTGATGTAACCTCGGTAAATCAGACAGGGCATCCAGTCAGGAACAGAGGAGATGCCGGAACAGCCAGTGGAAGTTAAGGAAGCACTCCACTGGAACTGCAAGATCTGAGTACGTGGCTTGCCAGAACTTCTGATAAGCGTGAGGCCGGAACACACTGTGACAACCAGAGCTGATGTAATGACAGCCAGGACAGGCACTTGGCAGGACTGTAGAGCCAAAACTGGAGCTGGAAGTGTAGTCATAGTAATAGCCATGGTCAGCAATGAGCAGGCAATGAGGTACCGAAACATCAGATAGGGACAAGGTCAGGAGGAAGCCAGGATCACAAACCGATGAGCAAACGCATAAACAGGATCCAAGAGCAGGCCAATGGCAAGCCGGTTCAGTAACTGATACACACAGGATACACAGGAAACAGGAAGTTAGCTGAAGACCAGTCAGCACTGACAGAGAGTAAGAGCCTCCTTTTAATAGTCTATCTGGTGCCAGAAACAGTGGGCATGCTCCTGCGTGTGTACACCCATGTGCGAGCCTATGCTCATTTCCATTAGCCAGTTGCCATACAGGAATTAAATTACAGGGTAGCTCTACACAAGCATTAGCTATAAATTGATAATGCCCTTAAAGTATGTTTAAATGGAAGAGCAAAAAATCTATAGCAGCTTATTAGTCCTTAGATGGAGTAGATGCATTTGTTTAATTTTTCTGGCTTGTTCCTTTTTTCCACATGATGCTCCTGCCAGTAACACATTTCCTGTCCTAGGGTGACAACACTCATTCACTTTACTGTACCTATGTATTGATACCCTAGGCAAGACTTGATTTGGATTACAGAACACATCTCCCTCTCCCCATCTCCATAACATAGGGAGAAGGTGTTCTGTAGTTTGCAGAGGAGAACGTGGAAGACCGATAGCATTGTTTAAGATTTCAGTTAAGTGCACAAGAGATCAACATGTATTATTTTGTACTTGCACAATATGTATTAGATCTAAATAAAAAAAAAAAAGAGAGAAAACAAATACAGCTACCACAACTAAGGGCTAGTAAGCTGCAATATATTATTGACGATCTAAAGCCAGTTTTGGTTTCAAAAGCAAATACACCTGAAACCCAAAGAAGTTTCTATGTAGATGTAAAAATGTAAAAATGGTAGTACTCTGCTAACACCTGTGCTAAAACAAACTATGCACACTACTAAACCTGATTTAAATATGTCTATTTTTAATGCGTTTGGGAGTTAGAAGGCTTTTCATGGACTTTCTTTATAAGTTGGTCCCCATTGCCATTATTAAAATGACCAATACTAAAAGCAAAGCGCAAACTTAGACATGATCAGTGTCAGAAATTAAGACCAGGGATGAGCTCAGTGAACTGACTGAACTTTGCTTGTTCAGCATTCGTCTGAATGCCTTAACTTACACCCATTTGGATGAAGTTGAAGATCATACAGTATATAGTAGCTGTATTTCTACTGCTGCTATATATGACAGATTCCTTCCAGTCAAAGGCTATTAGGGAAAAAGTGGGTGCTGCCACCCGCTGTGTTCTTAGCAACCAATGACGTAACCTGGCCCATTCATTTACTGGCTGGGATTAATATTTTGTTGTATTGGACCTCTCTAAAATCCATATCAGAGAGGAAGGGTCTTTTGAGGAATCCCCATGCTGCTTTTTTTTTTTTTTTTACAAAATAAAGTCTACATGAAAACATATATTACCAGCAAATGCAACTTGTAAAATGTCACTTTTGTTGTAGTACTTTGTATACATCCTGGAGATGCGATGCGTCACTTCACAATTAGGTTTAGTGAATCCCCCAAGCAATTTTTTAAAGGGGCAGTGCCTTTTTTAATATTTTGCTTTGAACAATATTAAAATCCCTGCTAAACAATATTTTTTAACACATTTTTTGCATTCGTACATGTACCCCAAAGCAGTGCACAGCCCCTATGTCCATTTTTTGCCAGTCCCTTGCCTATTAGCCTTGTAAATGGGGATAACTGACTTTAGCAGTTCAGTTCCTGTTGACTTCAATGGGGTTCAGAATCAACATATAGATACATTCAATCCATCCCTAATTAAGACATACTGTAGAATACTAGGAAATCTTAATATATATTTTCTATTATATGTTGTGCATGTTATCAGTTAGCAAAGTTAATTTAGCATAATATAATTTTGCATTGTAAATTTCTTTAAAAATATGAGATACTAGTTGCAAAAGCTCTGCACACCAGCTAAATGCATATTTAAAGGAGAAGTATAGCCAAAGCTCTTTTGGTTGTACTTCTCCTGTGGATCACAGGAGTGAAGTTCGTTGTGCACTCCTATGATCCATTTTCAGCTGACGTCTGCTGTTGGCTGACGTCACTCAGCTGGTCCAGGCTGGGCAAATATCCCGACTTAAAAGTTGGGATATAACCTAGAGTCTGGAGTAGCACCTGGCTTAGCATCTCAGTGAGAGCCTGGGCCAGCCACTCCCTCCCCCTCCACAGCCCAGCGCTCCAGTGAGCGCGTGGGGGGCAGAGCAGACAACGGTGACTGATAGTCACTGCTCTCTGCTCAGAGCGGTTGTGAGAACTCAGCGACCAGCGGTCATGTGATTGCTGAGTTCTCACACTTAGAGCTGGCAGGGGACAGATACAGTATCGGACCAATTCTGCATCCACTTAGGTAAGTATAAATGGGGAATAAAAGCTTTCTCTTTTTTCTTTCAATATTTCTTTATTGATTTTTTTGTCAAGAATATTACAGAGATAGAAACACAGTGTATGCCTTGGTAGGCCATAACAAAGGAATTAGTACTACTTAAACAGAAAGAAAACAGAAGTATAACAGGAGTATCACAGTCAAGTATCTTGTATCAGAGTTCAATATGCTCGGCTAGCAAATTTTGTGGTATTGCTCATTCCATGGTTGCCAAAGAATGTTCACTGTGTGGTGGTTTATGTAAGGATTTATTCTACTTATAAAGGGCGGTGTCCCTTTCCTTTAAATAAAATATTACAGTGCCTCCAGCCGTCAAATACGGCAAATATTTAATGAACCAATAATTTGGACACCTTGATAATTTGATCACCACTTATTATTATACCTTGAATCCTTTTAGCCAGTATGATTTCGTACCATACACACAAAATTTGCCTTATAATAGATAAATATATAAATTTATTTATGTACCAAAATTATATATATATTAACACAAAACGCAAAAGACTGGTGATGAATGAATACTGGTACACACGATCAAAGATATACTATACCAATATTATACAGAATACAATATTTCTAGATAATGGTAATACAGATTACAATATTTCTAGATAATAATGATTAAAAATTAAATTTAGTAATAAATGATAATTCAGAGTATCTCAGAGGTCATTTTCTTTCATAACGTGGCCATAGGAATGGGAGAAAATATTCCCTGATAAATTATACTCTATCCAATAAAAATTTTTGATTTATGAAATATGTAAATTTTTAAAATGACACCAAACAATTTTAGCAGTAATACATGGATCTCTCTCTATATATATGAACACCCAATGCAGTTATTATCACTCTAATGTAATTCTTATCACTCTAAGCACAGAGGAAATATGCAATACAATATCAGATTTAAACAGTCTCACCACACCCAAAATGGGATTATGACGCTTCCCCAGTGGATTCAGCTGGCAATGGAAACGCCTTTCAGAGATGATCGCAATGGCAAGTGATAGATAGCACAATAGGTAGTGAGGTTGGAAAATGGAGGAAGTTAGAGGTACAGAGATTTAGAAGTTTAGTAAAAAGTTTAAAAGTTTGAAAGGATGAAGTAGTGGTTCTTCAGCAGGGATGGATTTCAGCCTCGTCAGATTTTCTTCAGCTTGTTTCAGTTTGTTGTTTTTCAGTGAGATTTTTCAGTGAGTTTTTTTTTCCAGTGAGTTTTTTTTTCAAATGAGGTGCATGGCTTTTTATACCATCTAAACTATTGTTCTAAAAGACCCTCCCAACAGGCTTTTTGATTGGCCGGTCGAGAAGTGTATGTACCTAGGCTATCTCTCACCTGTCCACCAGGTGGCAGTCAGGGGTCACAAAACAATTTGAGTATTTATGATGACACATACCTCGGGTGGAACCCAAGGTAATTTCAGGTATTAAAATATACGTCTCATCCAGATATATATATTTGATTATACCTATAATGTCCTGGATAGGAACCATAGAAGATATATGTGTATTCAGTTATTCATTTCCCTGAGATACAAACGTGCGTGAAAGCATTTGTTTTCTGATAAAACATACAACTGATACTAATTCACAATATATCTTACTTTTCATCATTTCATACTCAATTTAGTGGTATACAATCCCCAACTCTGCTGAATATATTTTTGTTTGAGAAAGCGTGTGAATATTGTGTCTTTCTTTTAATGTCTCTGTGGGTAACAATATAAGTTTTAAGTTTCAACTTTTGGTCCTAAGAATGACACGGGAAACCGCTGTTTACGTCCATTGTAAAGATAATAGGGCAACAATCAGTTCTCTGTGTAGCCTTTCTTTGAGAAGCCTGTTCGTTTATCACTCTCTTCAAGGTTTTGTTTAACCTTCTCAGACTTACAAGTATGTCTTATATTGTTAACTGGGTCGGTGTGGTGACTCACTGTGTGGAAGTCCAACGTTGTATTTGACTGTCTGATTAACTTTTGTAGGTGCAATCTCCTCAACCCCAATATACAAACAGCATTTGTTGACATATATACACTTTAGCTAGCCTTATAGTGGCCAACCTAAATTCTCAGGATTGTTGGTCTTAGACCACCTGTAGATATTCAAACAGTCTATTGTCTCTGGAAAAAGCCTCTTCCACCCAGTGTTTGCATGTAACTTCATTAGAAGGTCTCTTGAATTCCAACCAAGAAAAGTTAACCCTTAACAGATGGCTAGGTTGGTTGGCTGTTGAAATGAAATTATGTTTTGATAAATAATCTCAAAAGGCACTACAACTGCTTTATGTTTGCCTATAGAGAAAGCGTATAGTGTTTCATATGTGGCATGTGTTTGCTTTACTTGTATTACCTCGGTTATAGTTGGGGGTTTTGATTTTTTTTCAGTTTCTTACTAGGGTTAGGCATGCAGCTAGTAGAATGTGTGTTATTACTCTTCTCAAGTTAGTAGGAACTTGATCTATTCCTAGGGAAAATAGAGCCCTACCCGCAGAGATGGGAAGTTTAAATCCCACAACTGTTGAGAGCAAGTGGAATGTTTCCTCCCAGTAGTTGAGAATCTGGGGACAAAACCATAGGTGGTAGTGCAGGGTGCCCAATGTTCCAAATTCTCTCCAACAGTTAGGAGATATATCCGCTGAGAAATTAGAGACTCGGTAGGGAGTCAGATACCAACACAGTAAGAGTTTTATATTCAGTTCCCATTTTTTTTTTCCTTGGCATTAACCCAGAATGTGTGGAAAGTTCCTGTGAGGATTTTGTTCAGAAAAATGTGTCTTCTGTACACAAAGAATATCACAATTGTATTGTATTGCTTCCTACCATACAGATTTATGCTTCCCTGGATGGTTAAGATCCCTTGTGTTAATGGTTAGGAATGTCACTCCCATGTTTGTGTGGGGCTGTCGATGTGGAAATGATAGATATGAAGTATTTTACTCACATTGAGCAATTCCTGTTTCTAGTCAAACAATTTTGGAGATGTAGACATGGCAAGTTTCCGTCCATATGGTTTCCTGTGTAGAAGATCAAGAGCTGTACAGATACTTCTGTGGGTTAGACTGTGACACAAAAATAAAGTGAAAGGATTTGAACGAAATGCATAACAAAAACATTAAGAGACAAAGCAGTGGGTTATTGGTACCCAAGTGCAGCATCTTGCTCCTCAGATATAATCAAGTGTGTAAGTAGGCCTAGGAGGCTCTCCACACCATAGTGGAACATATTTCCCTATATTGAAAGGAGGGGTAAAAGAAAATCTGCTGCACCATAATTAATTGTGCTTGCGAGAGTTTTTGGCTGTGACCACTCTCCACTCTGGATCAGAGCAGTGGATATTCCTGGAAGAAGAGTTAGAAGTTATATCCGGAACAATGTTCCAGGATTTTAGAAGGGATGGACCCTTTTCAAGAGAGTCTATCACATAGGTAGAGTCTTCTTTGCTGATGGTAAGTTTAGTAGGGTAGCCTCATCTGTAATTATATCTATGGTTCCAGAGGGCTTTGATTATAGTAGCGAGGTGTTTCCATTTTTCGTGTTTGAAGTGTGTATTGGGAGAGATCTGCATAGAATTGTAGGTTGGCATATGCTGTGGGGATCTGTGCCTTATTGCGCATTGCTATCATTAGGCGCTCTTTAAAATGAAAAGTGTAGCCTCAGGATAGCAAGCCTTGGTACATGGTCAGGGAGATGGTTGGGTTTGGGTAGACAGTGAATTCTATCAATCGTGATGTCCATCTTGCTTAATTCAGGAATAAGTGCTTTAAACATGGATGTAGTAAATTTGGGGAGGTCTGTTTGTGGTACAGTTTCAGGAATGGCTCTTATTTTTAAATTATTCCTCTTAGATCTATCTGCCATGTCGGCTAATTCTGCTTTAACCCATTCCAGTTTGTCATCTTTGGTTTCATTGGCATCTACCAGATCATTAATGGTGCCTGCAAACTCTCCCATTTTTGTTTCTATATGTTCGACGCTGTATTCCACTTCCTGTATCTCCTTAGAAAACGTATGCATACAGGACATCATATCCATGTATAGAGAGTTTCTAAGGGACAGGAGCATATCTTTAAGTACTGTATCCAGAACTGGCTGGTTGCTAGTGGGGAATTCTTCAATAGAATGTGGCAGTTCCCTTGTGTCATCTCTAGAATTATTAGCAGTATTGTCAGGGCTCATGTGATTGCCGTGTCTTGCTCCATCTATTCTGACTCTCTCTTTTTCTGGACTGCCACACAGTGGTGTGGAGGAGAGAGAGTGTGGATCATTCAGCGATTCCCCTCTGTGTCTGGAGGAGCCCATCTGTGTGGCTGGTGGAGAGGAGCGGGAGATTGTGGAGGGAGAGGCACCGGCACCATCTTGCCTGCTCCCGTGCTGCTGCTGTGTGAAGAAGGCAGTCAGTTTGTGAGGTTTCCTACCATCTTTTCTTTTCCTGGACATGTTTTGTATGTTCCAGAGAGCTGAATTGCCAGTGCAAGGTGCTTTTTAGGGTGTTGGTGAGTCGTTTTGTGCTGCTGTGTCCCCTATGGAGCTGGAGCTGTTCACTCAAATGGCCATCTTGGTCCATGGCTAGCCATGTCCCCCTTACTTCTCTTTTAAAGCCTAGCTCAAATTCATTATTTAGATAAAATTATTTCTGGGCAGATTAACATGACAACAATGCGACATCCCACAATCACCTATCTTTTGTTCCAACATGGTCTAGGGCTGTAAACATATGCAAATTAAATGCTAATCTTAATCTGCATTGCATGCAGTCTACCCCTGACTTAATGTTTGCAAATTTTCTGATCCTGTCCTGCCAGTGCCAACCTACAATCTCAGCTCTTGTAACTTGTTTGCTATTTCCTCTATTTCCTCTGTTTGATTGCCCTTTCCACACCCCCTGTCCCATTTTATGGTTGCTACTGCTCCTGAGTGTTCATGTGCTCCCTATTTGGTATCAGCAGTTATCTCATGGTATTTCTATTTGGACCATGGCTTCAACCCTGTTTGTTCAATGTCCTCAATTAATTTTTATATTTGTTTAGATTTCTCGATACAGCTTCTACGGTACTTCATTGTTTGTCTTTCTTGTCTAAGGCAGTGTCTGTCCCTATACAGTATATTGTTGATTGGTTCTTCAGCTCTAATGCTAACTAGCCCTGATGCCTATGTTTCAGTTTGCATATAGTCAGAGTCTATCAATCTATGCTACTCCTTGCATGTACTTCTTTGGTACACCCTGGACTCTGGTATGCTTACCTGCCAGGGGTGCAGGAATGTATCTGCTGAAGATAAAACGTGTGCAGCAGAGTACTGTTGAATGCTTGTAGTACATTGGGATATATTTAGGCAAGACAGCTAGGCCACACCATGAACACTTTTTTATTTTTAAATGTTATAATTGCTAAAACATTTTTGTTATGTGGTGTGCTTACTCTGACAATTCCTTTAATAAAAGGTGACAGTTAATAAAACTTCTGGACATTTAACATATAAACCTTTCACCTTTGCAAAAACTCCACCCCTTTTCCCAACATATGGTGGATTGGCAATAGTACAGAATACCCTGCTCCCAAGCCCTCAGTTGCGCCACCCTCATGTAAAATCAGGTACTAAACATCAGGGGAGGTTTGCCCTATGCCCCACAGACTACACAAATCCAAAGAAAAAGATCGGCTGCACCCAATCCCTTCATCTCCCCATTCTCTTTCCTTCCCCCCTTCCCATTTTGTGTCTGTATGCCTTTCTCTCTGCATCCATATGAGGACTGAGCACATTCTGTGTACATTGTATATCATACACCAGCAGACTCCCAGTTTTATTGTATACATTGTATGTTATACATGATTATACAATTATAAATTACAGTGTGTCCTATATACACTGTATATTATACAACGGAGTCTAAGTCCAAGCAGGATACACATGTTCTCTTTTGATAATTTTTATGGCTGTTAAATTACAATACATATTTTATCTAGTTATTGAATTTAAACTGTCTGTAATAAATTATTTTAGCAAGTATTTGGCTTTAATTCTTCTTGGCTTTCACTACAAGGGTAATGCATAGCCCCGAATTGGGGAGATATTTTCTGAACAAAGGATGGTGCTTGAGAGTGGTAAGGGTAAAGAATGGGGAGGGATATATCCAATGATGTCAGACCAAAATGGCCATGGCATATTTGGTCAATGTCAGTGCCCAAATATGCCCATGTGGCAATGATGTCAGCCACTTTCCATGCAACTTGATTTACATGAATGTGGATTTCTGGCAAGCAAATAAATGGGGACACTTAATGTCACTGGTTGTTAAAAACCTAGCGGGTGTCATTGCCTGCTGCTTCCTTAACAAGAAGGAAACTTTCATAAATAGTAGTGGTAGAAAAACAGCTACTATATACGACATTCGGACAAATGGACTAAAGGGCCTGCATTTTGAAAAAACAAGCAAAGTTTAGTCTGAATCTGTGTTCAGCCCAAAACCAAATCTAGCTCATCTCTAGTCTCAGCAAACAGATAATGTAATCACAAAGAACAAAGGCAACGTAAGGAGTGCTTTGAAAGTTTGTGGCAACCCAGCCTGGGCATTTGTTAAAACATTCACGTGGTCAAGCAAAAAACACCGGAGCACTGAACAGAGGATGGATGCAGCACACACTGAACAATGAAGTCATCATACATGTAGCTGGAGTATTGGAAAAAAAACTCAGAAGAATCTTCCTTTGACCTTTGACTCCAACAATACACTGAGACAGAAACATTTATATCCTAAAGCTCCAATACCCAAACGCAAGCAAAGTTACTTGGTATTTGCAGTACAGTGCAGTGAGAAAAGCAAATACATGTACAATAGGGAGACAAAGCAACTTCTCAACAAATTAATGGCTCAAAGTAGGAAGGTGAATTCTACAGGCTAAGACTCAGCAGTCCTCCAACAACTTAAAGCCCCACTATGGGCAAAAACTATTTTTATAGCACCTCTCTCCCACCACTCTCTAAACTATTCTGATATGATTTTTACTACCCCCCCTTTACTCGGTGAATACTGAAATAACACAAAAACACATGAAAGTGTACAATGGCTTTTACTGTTTTTACATGGTATGAAAAACAGAGACCAATGGCAACAGTTAGCCTCTCTTGTCTTATTTCTGCAGACTAAACAGGTCCAATGTGGCATTAGGGATTAGCTTCAGGTTCAGGTTGAACATAAGATTAACCAAAATCCAGACTGTTTGCAGCTCTGCGAATTGGCTAACAAACTAGTCCTAATTGGCCTATATGTCCCAAAAATGTAATTCAATGACAATCAGATATTCTAGTAAGGACCTGCTGCATGAGGATGTCTACTCACCTTTTGCAAATGACCGATCCTCAGCTGGCTGCTGTATGTAAATAAGCCAACTGGGTATGCTGTAGTTGAATAAGTATGGTCATTTCTGTGTTTGGCCAATGACTTCACTTGATTTGTTTACAACCATCAGCCAGCTGTGGATCTATCAGTTTGTGGCAATAGTGCTACTGCTGCAAAATGACAGAATTCCGGCTAATGTTTTGTTACAAACATCAGGTAGGGGTTTTGGGTTGTTAGCCGCATTCACCCCTACTCAGGAGGTGCAATATAACATTGTAATGTTTCACCTTGCATGTTGGCCAAAAGGACAACAGTCAAGAACATGATAGTGTTGCTATTAGAAAAAAGGAGCAGTGCTGTGAGAAAGAAATAGAGGAATAGTTATGGAATTACTTACCCAAAAAATTGTTCACCTAGCTAGGCACAGATAACCAACAAAATGTACCCCAGGCAGATACACAGGGCATGTTGAGTATTATAGAATAACATGATTCTATGTGACTAACCCTTAAAGTGGTTCTAAAGGCTGAAGGTTTTTTTACCTTCATACATTCTATTCATTCTTCTGCTGATTCTACCTCAGCCCCAATGTTTACCTGAGTCCCCTCTCGATCCAGTGCTGTTCATGGGAGCCTCGGGTCTCCTCGGTATCCCTCATTGGCTGAGACACAGCAGCGCGAACCATTTGCTCCCACTGCTGTCACCCACAGCCAGTGAGGAGAGAGTGGGGGTCAGGGCTGAGCCTTAAGGATGCATAGAGCAGGGCTTAGGAGCGAGCATGCACCAGTGCCCCTTTTGCTTTTGGGGCACTGGTCAAGGTGGAGGAGCCAGGAGTGCTGGAGGGGGACCCGACAAGAGGAGGGTTGGGGCTGCTTTGTGCAAAACCACTGCACCACCCCTGAACAGAGAAGGTAAGTAAAACATGCTTGTTATTTTTTTAAAAAAGAACTGTTAGTACCACTTTAAACCATAATAAATTACGTGTATGGAAAAAAGGGCCTGTAGACTGTAAGGGCTGATACAATATTCTGAAACGTTAAGTTATGTAATTCAGTGCTATGGAATCATTTTCCAAAAATTGTTCATTGCTGGATGTGCACACCCAAATACCAAACTTCAATATATGCTACAGAAACTGAACTTCTTCCAGCAAGTTATGTTTTTCTTGGCCTGTCTCATTCACGTGAATGAAAGTATCTTTGTTGCTTAAAAAGAAAAAAATTAAAAATGAAGTTCACTGTAAAACAGAACTCTTACTAGTTACCTCCCCAGCAGGCCCTTAGCATGATGTTCACTCTCTTCAAGAATCTTCAGCATTGTACACACTTATAGATGTGTTAGCTGCATGGTTCCGCATTGAGCTCTTTTGTTCTGTCTGCCAAGGATGGAACCTTAGCACACTGTGTGGACCACACACATTCAACGTACCTGGAAATGTTGAATGCTGATGATTCTGCTTGATGCTGTAGTTCTGCAAGTGAGACTAGTTCAGATTCACCAATCGCTAGACTAGTAATTACTAATCATGCAGTGGAGCTTCTTTTTCAATTATTTTGTATAGCAACAGAGTTGCTTTGATTAAAATGGAAAAAAATACAAATCCCATCAGTATGTTACTTTTTACGCAATGCAAAACCAGGAACAGACCCCCAGCTCTGTGTAGTTGCTGTGTAGTCTCATCTTTTTTCCCTGTACACTCAAAATGATGGCAATTGAGGTTCCCTGTGGCTTTTTATGAAGGTGTACCTGTGATCTCAGGTAATTGGCTGCTTGAAACATGAAGAAATGATGTAGGCTTGTAGTGCATTGAAGGGATTATGGGAAAGCCAGCAATCACCAAGACAGAGTCAAAAAGCTCTGGACTGCCAAAAATCTGTGACACTGAAGTTCTAGCAAAGCTCTAACAATGCTCCCATCATTATAATTAAGAACAAGTATTTACTGAACAGTTATTTACATTTTGGTGAGTTTTTTTGTAATGATAGTTAGATAGATAGTTAGATAGATAGATAGATAGATAGATAGATAGATAGATAGATAGATAGATAGATAGATACGATAGATACGATAGATACGATAGATAGATAGATCTGCAAAATGCATTATACAGTATGTGGAATTCAGTTTAATCCTATAGGTATTGTATCCTATTAGCAAAGATTTACTCATGGTAATGTAATGATGCATTAAGAAGATTGCTTGTACAACTTCTGCTTACTGGTTTTCTGGGGGGAATTTAGAAATGTATTTATTAAATGTGCTATAGGTATCAATATCAAATACTTTATTAGAGAGGAGTTAATAATACTTCAACTCAGTTTGAAAATAGCTGGCCATTCTGCAAATTTACTTTATTATGCCGCCAAGGACTTTCAGTGATGAATCTACATATTTGCTTTTCTGTTATAATAATGGTGTAATAGTGATCCGAATTTTAATTTAAGAAGTCATAGGTATCATGTATTTTCCTATTATATTATAGCTTCTATCAAAGAAAGAATGTGCAAAAAATTTAAGTCTTCTTAGTCTTAACAGAAAATCACTTGAGAACGCAATTACTGCAACATTTTGCTTCTTGTCGGTGTCTAATCAGTATGATTGTGTGTTGCTCACACTTATAAATAGTACATGTTTGCATATAGTTAATCCTTAATAGTCACAGATGAGACAAATTGCATCTTTAATGATGAGAAATGTATAATGTATGAATATTACAACTAAAGAAGAAGATAGAAGTGCCACAGTTTCCCGAAAAGAAAAAAAACACAAGATAGATGTAGTGGATATTTGTGTACATAATACTACCTTGTAAAAACATATTTGTGTTTTTTATCTAGTTGTGTGTGTTTATCTAATGTTCCAGTACTTTTTTAAGCAGTGTCAATCAAAAGTTCAAAGAAGGTGGTAAAGAAGGGAAAAGGCTAACAGACAAGGCTTGCACAGCAAGATAAGCATAGATCCATGGGGAAAAGATGTATGCAAATCAGTTATCAATATTGAAATAGTGCATATACAGTAAGTGATATCAACAGAATTACAGTACCACAAAAAGCAGTTGTTACATGAAAGAGGTTACTTACCTAAATTAATATTTGGCTGACAATTTACATGGGATTTCTGGAAATTCAAGCAGGAACACATTTTACCTCCTTTTTAACCCTAGAGAGTGAAATGTGTTCAATTTATTCATGAAGAAAATTCTCTCTTTTGAGATGAACAATCCGAACACCACCTTGATTTATAAGATCGAGACAGGTGAAGGGTAAAAATACCTGCTTTCAGCAAGTTCCTTTCTTCTTCTCTCTCTATATACAGTATATATCCACCTCTATGGATAGTCCTGTATTACCTTCTAGATAACATTTAACATCTCAGTCTGGAATTCATAGTTTATTGTGGGGTAACACAGAAAGTTGGGTGTCGATTCTTTTAATCTTTTCTATAGTTTATTCACTCCAACTCTGGAGAAATAGGGGCACAGAATACCCAAAATAGCAAACTATCACAGGTCTTTAAGTAACAGCTAGTATTGTCGGTGGTCCTTTAATAATAAACTTTTAAAAGTAATTTACCCTTTGGGAACAGCTTCTGTATATAGGTTACAGTAACTTTATGTGTGCAGTCACTATCCATTGTTAAAGATCAAATGAATGGCCATAGAAGGATGGGCAGAAGTCCAATTTCAGAAGAATTGTGGGAAGCAATATTATCCACACTACAACTGGTCTCCATGTCTCCTACACATAGATTCACACAATTACTCATACTACATAGAAAGTATCACATGCTAGACAAATTATTTAACCACTTCAAGTTCAGACACTTTCATCCCCTTCCAGTCCAGGCCAATTTTCAGCTTTCAGTGCTATCACACTTTGAATGACAATTGCACGGTCATACAATATTGTACTCATATGAATTTCTTAGCATTTTTTTGAGACTTTATTTTTATTCACCACTGGGATTTTTATTTTTGTTGCAATATAAGTGAAAAAGTCCAAACATTTTGAAAAAAAATGTTTTTTGAAAAACAAAGTTTGCAAATAAATGATCTTTCTTCATAAATCTTGGCCAAAATGTATTCATCTATCTTTTTGGTGACACTGTACTACTTGTAGGGGGTGATGAATATTTTTATTTCTTTTTGTACACTGATTGCTTTTACTCCCATAAAGGCTGTAAAATCAATAATTTCTCCTTCTCTCTGGCTGCATTCATGCAGCCATTGAGAAATACTATGCTAGCTGTGGTTGGTCACAGTTTGTCACATGGTACAAGGCTGTTGTGAATAGCCTTGTACCATGTGACCTCTGTGATCATTCACAGATTTCATAAGTAGTAAGCAACGATGGCAGGAAGTGACATCTCGTTTACTACTATTCATGTGATAACTGATTGGCCAATCAGTGATAACATGAATCGGGACCTCGCAGAGGTCCCGTACAGTGATCTGTGTTCCACTGTGTCCTCTGGACTCAATGGGCACCGATCGCAGTGCTGCGTGCTCCCAGAGAGTGCACACAGGCAATGGAGGCGGGGGACATTTAGAAATGTCCACCTGCTTCGGTAGCACTCCCGTTCGGCCCATGTAGATAAATGTTTATCTACATGGGCCGGAAGGGAAGTGGGTAAATGAAATAGGAAAATTCCTAATTGCCCTAAATGTAATAGGTGTCCAGCAGACCTAATTCATATGTTACGGCAATACCCCAAACTTCACCTATACTGGCAAGGAATTATAAATACTATTAATTGAATGCCCCAGACTAATTTGGTGGAGGAAGCAAGCATATGCTTACTGAGTATGCCGAACGAGGAATGTTTGCCTCTGAACACCTATGTTTCCATAGTCAGATTGTTGTTCCATGCCTGTATATTAACTGCTCAGAAGTGGTTGTCCTCAAATCCCCAATCACTTGATGAATGGAGAAATCAAATCAATAACACTTTGGCTAGTGAAAAATGTATTTTTCAGCACAGGATCTGCTCAACAAAATTTTAGAAACTATGGAACATGTGGCTGGCGAGCCCTGGGTTGGCCCCATCTTCCCTTGTACTGCATAAGTTATTTTCGTAAGAGGTAAGCTTGTTACATGGCATGTGTTAGCCCTTGCCAGGGGACAGATGAATGCCCCCAAATGTCAAATATACAGATCCAATGTCATCTGTGTGGAAATTAAAGACCACACAGGTTTTGCAGCATGGTTTAATATTTTCATTTTTAAAATCAGGTTACATGCTGTCACAAGTTAACCTGCAGTTTCTTGTTTGTGTTCTTACCTTCTTGCTGCAGTCCTGTTCCTGATCCCTTCTCAACCTCAGCTGGGTGTACCTGGGGGCCGCGACCTGGTCCCAGCTTGCTGCAAGTTCATCCCCACCATCAAGGGCACTGGTGAAGAAGCAGGCTGGGGCTTAGACTCCTCGCCCTAGTGAGCCCCACGTTGAGTTTTAACAAGAGCTCAACACCACAGGTGCTGACACATGTTTTGTTTTGCTTACAATGCAGAGATTTCTGTACAGTGCAGGTTCTGTTGGTATTACTCTCATATTGATTACTGTATTTATGACAACTGTATAAATTGTCAGTTATATAACAGACTCATATATGCAGAACCTGACTGAGTTGTGTTGTGTTAAGTGTCTAGGTTGGTTGCTATCTTCTGTAAAATTACAATATCACAATTAAAATTTTCTAAATAATAAGAAAAAGTCCTTTACAACATTCTAGGCCCATGACCTTAGGTGGAAAATCCTAGGTACCTTAGTAAATGAGCAGTGAGAATTCTTGCAACTTCAAACAGCAACTGCTTTTAACAAGCTCTCTAGGATGTCCTTTACCACAGATGACAGCTTTACTAATATTCCATAAAAGAAAACATCTTCCTCGTTTATTAAAATAGATGAGTGGAAATATCATCAACTAGAATGTTTCATTGGAAACCTTCCAAAACCCTTGAGATTAAAAAAGGAGTGGAATATGTTTGAAAGGCTATTAGAAACACGTAGAGATGGGAAACACGGTGTTACAAAAATTTATAGTACAGAATTAGACACAGACACAAAGTTAATTTTTATAACAAATTGGGAAAGAGATATGGAGGTGGTGATAGATGAGGATCAACAGAACAAGAGATAGAACACGAGAGTGTTAGTATGAGAGATGTCGAGATTAATTATAAATGTCTGACACGATGGCATATTACACCGAGCACTGAGCACAGGATGAGGGGGGAGAATTCAAAAATGTGTTGGAGAGGATGTGGGGAGGAGGGCACGGTGTTTCACATATGGTGGCAATGTCCAAAAATTCAGGTTTTCTGGAAGACAATAGTTAAATTAATAGAAATAATAACTGGAAATGGCATAGGGTTAGACCCAACCATGTGTCTCCTACATAATGTTGAGACAACAATAAATAAATACAAAGAATCAGGCGTATGGTACTACTTAAGTGCTGCAAAAGGGTTGATACCCAAGTTTTGGCGGAAGATAGAGGTGCCGACGGAGGAGGATTGGATCAATAGGGTAAACCAGATTAGTAGAATGGAAAAATCTTACTATATCCAGGAAGACAGGTTGGAATTATACAACTCGCGATGGGAAAAATGGGAAAAATCAGGATTGAAAGAGAAATATAGAAAATTTTAAACTAGGAAGTTATTTAAAGTTATTGGGCCTAGAGAGATTGGATATCTTGCAGAGGGGAGGGAGGGGGGAAGGGGGGTAGAAGTGGGATGGGAGGGAAGGGAAAGAAAAGAGGTAAATAGAAGGGGCAAAGTAGAAATGTATTGATTATTTATATGTATTGTGTCCCTTCTTATGGAATTTTTTTGTAATAATATGAAAAACTAATAAATATTTAAATTAAAAAAAAAAAAAAAGAAAACATCTTCCTGCTCTGCTCTTTCTAGATGTACTGTCAGGAGGACTGACTGTATAGCCATGGCCATAGATACGCATTTGCACATATTACAAACACCACCAATACACGCGCCAATACACAGGGTTTCAGTTAGCATGAACGAGCATACATGTCTGGCACTGGCACTGGCACTGGCATTGGCACCAATGAGAAGTGTTGTTCAGCTTCTGGGACCTGTGACCTGACCTGCATTCTGTGCTGGACCGGTCTTGCCTTCAGATTCCATTGTATTCTGTTCTCCTGTTGCTGTTTTGGTACCTCTTTTGTCAGCCCTGCCTTGCTTCTGACCCTATATGTCTACTGCTGACTTTGGCTCATCTTGAATATGGCTTGTTTCCTGCATTTGCAGGTTCCGGTACTCCACTGTATGCCTATATTATGCACTGGATCTGGTCAGCACATCTGCAGCATCCCAGCTGCCCTCAGATTATCTGCTGTGTCTGGACCCATCACAGACACCCATGCCACTTCTCATCCAGTTATGACCTGTTACCATCTTTCACGGGTATTAGACATGAGGTGTATGGGAAGCCCTCTTTTCAACTGCTTCTCAAGTCTATACTTACTTCCTTGACTCTGTCACGTACCTGATGGGAAACGAAAATGGCGAGGTCGGCCTCACTTGTGTCACTAGCCCTAACCCCACTGGAGTTGGAACAGAGGGAGTCTAGGGACCAGGGGGACAAGGTCAGGAGCAGAGCCAAAGTCAGGAACCAGTATCAATCAAGAGAGCAATCAGAGTCGGGTCAGGAACAAGCCGGGTCAGCAACAAAGGAACAAGCAGGACACGGGGGAGCTGAAGACCAGTCAGCAACTATCATGGGCAGAGGCACTCTTTAAATAGACCGTCTGGTGCCAATCTTTGAAGTGCGTGTACACATTCACGTGCGTGTGCGCGATTGTGCATTTCCGCATGCATGCGCACAACCAACCACTTTTCTCCGGCCGTTTCTATGCGCATGCGCATTTCTATGCACGATTCGTCTCACTGGAAATCCCTTACAGACTCTGTGCAATCAATTTCAGTCTGGTTTCCGTCCCTTATATAGCACTAAAACTGCTTTGGTAAAAACCACAAATGATCTCATGGCAGCTGACCCTGATCTCATAACAATTCTCATCCTCCTCCATTTGAGTGCAGCCATTTCTCATAACATCCTCCTTGACAGATTAACCTTCAGTGGATTTACTGACACTCCTCTGAACTGGTTTAAATCTTATCTCTCTGGCCGTACTCAGTTCATCCGACTCAAATCTTTTAAATCTCAAGCATCTCCACCATCTTCCAGGTCCTGTCCTGGGGCCCCTTCTATTCATAAACTATCTTCTTTCTCTGGGTCTTATATTTTATAAATTTAATATCCACTTCCATTTTTATGCAGATGACACCCAGCTCTACTTGTCCACTAAACTTACTGCCACCCTTCTACCCAAATTGCTTACCGATTGTTTACAGGAAATCAAATACTGACTCTCTTCCAACTTTCTCAAATAAACAATGACAAAACTGAATTTCTCCTCATTGGTATGAAATCAACCTCGACAAAGCTTAACAGTTTTTCAGTTAATATTGATAACTTCATAGTCTTGCCCTCCCCTAATGTTAAGAGTCTGGGTGTCATCACACCCAACAGCACTGCTGTTCTCATTCACAATCTGGTTCTTTCCCACATAGATTACTGTAATTCCCTTCTTTTTAGTCTCCATTTCAAGTCCCTCCATAAACCACAACTAGTTCAGAACTCTGCTGCCCGCATCATCACCAGAACCCCCTCCTGTAATCGCATAATTCCTGTTCTTCAGCTCCTTCACTGGCTTCTAGTCAAATATCATAGTGATTTCAAGATTCCGTTACTTACCTTTAAATTCCTCCACAACCTCATTTCTCCGTAATCCCATTCACCTGTTCCATCCGCCCACTTGACCACTAAGGGCCCAAGAGGCTTTAACTGCTCTGCCCCTCGACTTTGGAATACCTTGCCACCTGGCACCTGCAACATTGATTTCCTACCCGTCTTCGAATCATGTCTCAAAGCTCTTCTTTTTAAACTACCATACTCTGTCTAATTCCCTTGATTTGTTTTCGTAATTTAATGGTTAAGTAATGCATATTTATTTTATTTATTTACTTTTTAGCTATGCTGTTGCTATCTTTGTCAGGTGATGTTGGGTGTTCTGAAAGGCACCTATAAATAAAATGTATTATTAGAATAATACCTATAAGTAAATAATATTGATCTCTGACTTATTAAGGGGGGGGGGCTCCTGAACAAAGATTATTTCAGATGCAGAACATTTATAAACAAGGAGGGCCAAGTGTATCTTATTATTGGAATTCAAAGTATTTGAGTATTGGAGGTTGCAACATCACTGGAGATAGAATGAAATCACTGAAGCAGAAACAGCAGAAGCAGCAGAACTGCAGCACTGTGGAGTGGACGTTGCTGTGACTGGAGAGGCAAAGGGGAATCTATGGGGCTGCTGAGTTCAGGAATGACAGGTGAGTGAGGATGCCATGTGCCATGGGCTATGTTGCTGAAGCAGCCAGAGATGGGAGGATGTGAGACCTGCAGTGCCAGTGCTGTATGGAGAGCAGCTGTGATAGACTGGTGGACACTGTATGTTATGAGCGGCACTGTAAGTACTGAGGATTACTGTGAGTACTGAGTGGCACTGTAAGTACTAAAGAGCAGTGAGGAGCATTGTAAGCACTGAGCTCCATGTTTCATTGGGCAACAAATATAAAACAACAAAGGATAAACCTGGGTGACTAATAAAGTAGAAAAAGCATATTAATGAGAAAATGGCCTTTAGAAATATAAGGCTAAAGGGTTACCACTGATATTATAAAACTACAAGTCCAGACATGGTAGCTAAAATAAATTCTGAGAGATTCTGACATTTCAAATATATTAATAGCAAAAACATCAAGATTAGAACATATTGGCACCATTAAAGATTATTAGAGGAAGTTGGTTATAAGTGACAGGGAGAAGGCAACCATATTAAATACATTCTTCACCTAAGTTTATACGAATGAAAAGGAGGGGTATAATAAACAAGACCTTAATGTTAATAAGATTATATTAAATGTACCCTTGTGATTGACAAAAACCAGTGAACCAATGTTGAAAAAAGGCTAATAAAAAACTTAATGCAAATAAATCACCAGAAGCTTGATGGCTTATACCTGAGAGTCCTCAAAGAACTATGGTATAGCCACACCATTGTTCTTAATATTTAAGGAAAGCTTACCAACATGAATGGAACAAGCTGATTGGTGAAAAGCAAACATGGTACCATTATTCAAGAAAGGGCTCAGATATATACCTTGGTACTATAGATTGGTCAGCCTAACATCAATAGCATGTAACTTTTGGATGGAACGATAAGGGACTATATCTAAGACTTTTCTGAGGATACTATAATCATTAGTAGTAACCAACATGGGTTTTTGAAAGACCTTTCTTGCCAGACCAACCTTTTAACATTCTATGATGCTGTTATCTATAATTTGGAAGAAAGAAGGCCTGTGGATGTCGTATATCTAGATTTTGCTAAAGCATTTGATACAGTATCCTACAAACAGTAATTTTACAAATTGGGGTCTTTTAGCATTGATGATATTATTGTATTACCCGGATAGAAAACTGGTTACAAAGGCACGTCCAAAAAAGTAGCAATTAATGGTATGTTTTCTGAATGGTCTAGAGTTGTGAGTGGTGTGCCACATGGCTCTGTCCTGGAAACAATTCTGTTTAATTTGTTCCTGAAAGATATAGAGGATGGAATACATAGTTCAATCTCCGTGTTTGCTGATGACACAAAGCTAAGCAGGGCAATAACTTCACAACAAGATATAGCATGTTTACAAGAAGACCTTGAGAATATAGAGGGTTAGACAGCTAAATGGCAGATGACATTTAACATTGGAAAACATAAAGTAATGCACTTGGGAGCTAAAAATACAAATGCAAGTTACTCACTAGAGGGAAAACCTCTGGGGGAATGAAGGATAAAAAGATCTGAAGGGCTTTGTAGATCACAAACTCAGCAATAGCATGCAATTAAAAGCTGCAGCAAGCAAGACTATTTGAATGCATTGAATTGGGTATTTACTCAAGAGATAAAACTATAATTATTATTATTATACAGTATTTATAAAGTGCCAACAGTTCGCTCAGCGCTGTACATTACAATGGGAGACAATACATGCGACAGTACAATAACAATACAATGCGATACAAGAGAAGTTTGAGGGCCCTGCTCTTTCGAGCTTACAATCTAGGAGGGAGGGGATGGTGGCACAGGAGGAGATAGCTGTGGGGGATGGAGTGGTAGGAAGAGTGGAGGAGGTCTGAAATTAGCAGGGGGTGGGGTAGGCTTCCCTGAAGAGGTGGGTTTTCAGGGTGCGCCTAAAGGAGAGGAGAGTAGATGATAGTCTGATGGGTTGGGGTAGGGAGTTCCAGAGGATGGGAGACACCCTGGAGAAATTCTGGAGGCGGGCATGGGAGGAGGAGACCAGGGAACTAGAGAGAAGGAGGTCTTGTGAGGAGCGGAGTGCGCGTGTTGGGTGGTACCTGGATACCAGGTCGGTGATGTAACTTGGGGCAGTATGGTGGACAGCCTTGTACGTCAGTGTTAGGATTTTGAACTTGATCCGTTGTGCAATCGGAAGCCAGTGGAGGGATTGGCAGAGGGGGGTGGCTGAAACAGAGCGGTTGGTAAGGTGCATGAGTCTGGCCGCCGTGTTCAGGATCGACTGAAGTGGGGATAGCCCATAGCGAGGCAGGTCAGTGAGGAGGGAGTTGCAGTAATCAAGTCGTGATATGATGAGGGAGTGGATGAGCTGTTTAGTGGTTTCTGGGGTTAGGAACATGCGGATGTTGCGGAGGTGGAGTCTGCATGAGTTTGTTAAAGATTGGACTTGGGGCTGGAAGGATAGGTTGGAGTCCAGAATGACACCAAGTACTCTGGCCTGTGGGGTGGGCCTGATAGTGGCATTGTTGGACGTGATGGAAAAGTCAGTAGGGGATGGTGTCCGGGCTGGGGGGAAGACTAGGAGCTCGGTTGTGGAGAGGTTCAGTTTAAGGAAGTGGAGCGACATCCAGTCTGATATGTCGTTCAGTAGGTTTGTGATTTGGGTGGAGACTGAGGGGGTGAGGCGAGGGGTTGAGAGATAGATTTGTGTCGTCGGCATTGAGGTGATAGTTGAAGCCATGAGAGTGTATGAGTTGGCCAAGGGAGGAGGTGTAGATGGAGAAGAAAAGGGTCCCGAGGACACAGCCTTGAGGGACCCCAACTGAGAGGGGGAGTGAGGGGGAGGTGGTAGCGTTGTAGGTAACGCTAAAAGAGCGTTGTGACAGGTAGGATGAGAGGCAGGAGAGAGCGGAGTCTCGGAGGCCGAGGGAGTGTAGTTTTTTGAGGAGGAGAGGGTGGTTGACAGTGTCAAAGGCTGCGGAGAGGTCGAGGAGTAGGAGCACTGAGTAGTGGCCATTAGCCTTGGCGGTTAGAAGGTCGTTGGAGAGTTTGAGTAAGGTAGTTTCGGTGGAATGTAGGGGACGGAAGCCAGACTGTAGGGGATCGAGGAAGTTGTTGTCATTGAGGTGAGAGCTTAGGCGAGTGTAGACTAGGCGCTCGAGGATTTTGGATGTGAATGGGAGCAGGGAGATGGGTCTGAGGTTGTTCGGGTCATTAGGGTCCAGAGAGGGCTTTTTAAGTGTGGGGGTGATGTGTGCATGCTTCAGAGGGGAGGTGAATGTGCCGGAAGAGAGGGAGAGATTACAGATGTGGGTGAGGGAGCGTAGGATGGAGGGGGAGGGAGGTCGTAGGAGTTGTGAGAGGATAGGGTCGAGGGGGCAGGTGGTGAGGCGGGCATCAGAGAAGACCTTGGAGACCACCTCAGTGGTAGTAAGGTTGAAGTTGTGGAGTGTTGAGGGGGCTTCAGTATGAGGAATGTTGGGTGGGGTGGAGGTCAGAGCAGTGGTGAGGCCGTGGGAAAGGGGTGATGAGGGGGTAGCTGTGTGAGAGGGCATGGGGTTGGAGGGAGTTTGAGCAGCGGCGAAGTCTCTGCGGAGTGTGTCGAGGGAGAGGGGTGATGAGGGGGTAGTTGTGTGAGAGGGGGCAGGTCTGCGGTGATGTCCTTGCGAATTGTGTCGATCTTGTTTTTGAAGTGATTGGCAATCTCAAGGGTGGTGAGTGAGGTGCTGGGTGGAGGTGGGGGCGGAGAGAGTAGAGAGTTAAAAGTGGAGAAGAGTCGGCAAGGAGTGATAATTCTATCACTTTATAAAACTATGGTTTAGTTACATCTTGAGTATGTGGTCTACTTTTGGTCAAAAATCCTCAGGAAGGATGTGCTCAAATTTAAAGGCAACAAAGCTAATTAATGGGGGTACAGGACCTCAGTTATGATGAGTGACTACAAACATTAAACTTATTCTCCCAGGAGAAAGGATGCTTAAGAGGGCCATGATCACAATATATAAACCTTTAAATGGAAGCTGTATCATTGGGAGAAAACTATATAACCAAAGGTCTCTATAGAAGACACCCGGCTACACAATGAAATTGGACAAGAGGCAGTTCAACCTTAAACTATGTAAGGTTCTTTACTGTTAGAGCGACAAGGGTGTGGTACTCCCTTCGCAGTTGGTGGTGTGAGCTGGGAGCATGAATAAAAATAAAAAGTTTAGATGCTTTTCTTAACAAACACAATGTACAGGGATATTGACATAAACAGGCACAGTCATGCTGATTGAACTGGATGGATCAGAGTCCTTATTCCACCTTACCAACTATGTAACTATACAATTTTGACATTTCATGTTAAGAGAAAAATATCTAATAATGGTGAATGAAAGAATAAAGAAAACACTGTGCTTACATTTCTGTAGGTTGCTGAGAATCTGAGGTGTAAACAGAAACTACCAGATGGAAGTCAAGGTCACAATGGTGGCAAAAGAGTGGGGGAGGAATGTGGGTCCAATGCCAGGGGAAAGCCAGGTGAAGACATCATAAATGGGAAACTGAAGCTTAAAAAAAAAAAGAAAGTCAAACAAACATGAATACATAGTAAACATTGATACAATAAATGTACAATTATTATCTAAAAAAACCTAAAAAAAAAAAAAGAGAGGAAAGGAGTTCTCAATTGTCTGAAGGGAACTGGGAGGAAAACAGTGTCACCTGTCAAAGAAGGATGAATGGGGACAATTAAGAGTGAAAACCTACCGTATTTACCGACCCACTAGCCTGGCTGTCAATGTAGCTGTTTTTTGTTTTTTTTAATCAGATCTTTTTTTATTGAGATTTGGGTCCATAGTTATACAAATACAATCTCCAAAGTAATATAACAATAATATGATTACAGTTTACAAATGCAGTGCTCAAAGAGTGTACAGCAGAGTATAAGGAGATCATGAGCATAGATCTCAAACCATCCTTTTTTACTTTTCTTAGAAAAAAAATAGTGTAGAAAAAAAAGACCAAAAAAGATCAGAACAATAAAAAAAACACAACATTCTTCAAATAAACTGAACCTTAGTAAACAAGCTGCCTCAGTGTGTCCATTTTCATAGATATAGGTAAGGGCCTATTGTCCGTAAAAAGAACATTCGATATACATGTGACTCTAATGCCTGTCTAAGGGCTGCTGAAATATAATAGGGATAATTGTGGTAGTAATTTTAAATTACTATTCATGGAAATCTATTCTACTGCAAAACACTGTAAAGTGTGGGGCAGGGGCAATGTCATATTAAACCTGAAGACACTCCTCCACTTAGTACCCTGTCCCTGACTAGTATGAGCAGTGCTAATCCCAGGGTACTTAACCAAGTGTCCAAAATAGTTGTGAATTTCCATGCACATCCCCTATGTTGATAGATTAATTTCTCTCTGACTAAGGTATCATTAACGGTTTGAATCCATGACAAACAGGAAGGGGGTGCAGGAGATGAGTGATGAGTTTCCGAATGATAAACAGCACTCTGAGAATTGAAATGTAGTTATGCGGGGTATATAGTTCCTCATCTATGGCTCCCAGTAGACAAATCTTAGGGTCCAGGGGAAGATTAAGAATCCAAATTCTATTTATCATTTCAATAATGTATGTCCAGTATCTTATTAATTTAGGGCATTTCCATAGCATATGGAGAAGTGTGCCATTAATAATTTAACACCTGGGACAAAGGGGAGAATCCATCCTATTCCAGGCATATAATTTTTGAGGTATGCGGTAAGTACGGTGAATGATAAAGAGCTGAGTAAGCTTCTGAGTTGGAGACAGAGAGATCTTAATTGCATTTTCTAGTATTATAGACCATTTCTCATATGAGATAGTTACTAAATCTGCAGACCATTGTACCCTGCAATTGAGAGACAGTGACTTAGAGACCCGTTGTACGAAGGATTGATACAATAAAGATATTTAGCCCTTTCTAGAGGTTGAGGATATAGTTTGAGTAAGAACCACTGGCTCAACAAATAACCAAGTAGAGATTTTAGATTGTGCAGAGATGGAGATGGCAGGTATTGAAGAAAAAAAAGTGATTAGGTAAGCCATATTCAATTTGCTAAGCTTGAAAGTCCTTCAGCAGGTGAACATGATACAATTGTGGTATATATTTAATACCCATCACCATCCAGCCAGCAAAGCCCTGCAACTTCTTTAGTTCAGAATAGTTAGTGTTATAATAAATACGAGTGAAGGAGGTGTAGCTGGAATAATTAAAATGAAGTTTAGCTTTAAGCCATATTTTATCTATCAAAACTAGGGTAGGGTATTTAGATAAGGCTCCAAACTCACCTGCCTCCAGACATTCTACCAAGTTATCATTGGATAGGACACTCACTAGGAGTGGCTTTATGGTGTCAGTAGAGACTTCATCTTGCCAGGCAGTAAGATGTTGAAGTTGTGGAGCCATGTGGTAATAAAATGGATTAGGGACTGCCAGTCAACCAGCCTGCTTTGGCTCCTGCAGAGATTCTAATTTTATTTGAGGGGATTGCTTCTTCCAAATCAGAGGGTGAAACACAGTATCAAATTACTTGAAAACATACATGGTGATCCATATGTGGACGTTATGCAGGGCATATGGCAATTGAGGGGCTCTGGTCATTTTTATCAAGTTACACCTGCCAACCACTGATAATGGTAATTTATTCCAGCTAGCTGTTTTCTGTCGGAACCTAAAGAGTAAAGGGTGAAGGTTTAGCTGTTCATATTTATACAGGGTAGGATGTATATGGATGCCCAAATAACGAAAGGAATCTACCACTTTAATTTGGAACACAGCCTGCGGAAAGGGATTTCCATTGTCATTGGCCACCTGAGTCAGAGACAGCTGTAATGCAGAGACATAGGTTGATGGGTGTTGGGAGTTGGCCTGTTTTCTCCCCTTCCTCAAAAAAGGTATGAGAGAAGAAAAATTGTTTATTTTCAGCATGTTGTAATTGTGTAGTACAATAGAATTGCTGTGCGTTTATCTTTGCTTTTTCAGTTATGGGATTGGGGTTAGACATGTATTCCTGTTCTGTTTTATCAACAGCTGCACTATCGTCTCTTGTCCACTGTCTAGTGTTGCTTTTAATTATGGAGATCTCCCAAAAACATAAACCTCTAAAGTAAGCTTTCAGAGCATCCCACAACACCATAGGTGAGGTACAGTGCCTATTGTCAATCAAGAAGCCTCTCAAATGTGATCGTATTCCATCAATATTGGGAAAAAGGGGTAGCCAAAAAGGATTAAGCTTCCATAATGTAGGGAATCGGAAAGTACATAAGGACAAACACAAAATAACTGATGCGTGGTTAGATAGACCCCTAGCCAAATACACAACACTAGGATTAAGGGTTAGAGTCAATTCTATTCCCAGGATAAGGTCTATACATGAGAGAGAGGAGTAAGTTAAGGAATGGCAGGAAAATTGGGCCACTAATGGATGCTTAATCTGCCAGAGGTCTACAAGCCCCACCTCAGTTATGTGGCGGGCAAAAGGGATCAATGCTCTAGGACCTTGTGGGCAATATTGTTTACATAAATCAAGTGATACATTCAGTACATCATTGAAATCGGCAACCGCTATGAGCGGAATTTTGGGATGGCTTGCTATAAAATGAAACAGGCACTGTAAGGCCTCAGGGTGAAAGGGAGGAGGAATGTAAATATTAGCTATGATACAGACATATGAGTCCCATTTACACACAAGAAAAATGAATCTGCCCTGGAGGTCAATCTTTGATTAGTTCATATTGAGAGAAGCTGTTCGGGAAATAAAGACACTCACCCCTTGGGAGTAGTGAGTATGTGTAGAGTGAAAGTGAGGAAATGTAGGGCTTTGCAATAAATGAACAGAGTCCTTAGTCAGATGAGTCTCCTGCAGGCATAGGATAGTAGGAGAGGACAGTATCTGAGTGCGTGTTCACTTGTACAAACCAGGGATGAAAATGATCTTCGGATCAAGTACCACATTCAAGCAGATAGGAAAAAATATGTTGGAGGGGATCCCAAAAATCAGAAACAGCAGGTAAAGAGTTTCATACAGTGGAATAGACAGGACTTGTAGTGAGAACATGTACAAGGGATAAAACAAGATGGACATTTGAAGGCAGGAAAAAAATACTAAGAGAACCAAAAACTGGAACAACACAAAAAAGTCAAGGCCCATTCCAAGACTCAGCTGGATAGACTCAAGAACTCCCCTCAGGGATGAGAGGGGGGTAAAACAAGGGCTAATGCCGATGGTGCCAGACAGCCATGTAAATATCCATAATGATGAGTAGAAGTTATTAACTCTTTCTTTCCCAGCTCCACTGTAGGTACAATGAGAGATCATGTTCAAGCAGATTTATTGGAACCAAACAATGGACTAATCAAATGGGCACTGGACAGAGACTCCACTCATTGCGATCCAACCAGTTGGACGCCGCAGGAGTCCAAAAATTAAACTGATCCATCTGCCACCATACGCAATTTTGCAGGGTATTGCATGGAGTATGACACTGGAATGGAATGCAGGCATCTTGAAACTTCCATGAACTTAGCCCACTTCCTTTGAACCTCAGCTGAGAAATCAGGAAATATTGACACTTTGGAGCCCTAAATTTCCATATTGGTTTTCTGCCTATCCAGGCGTAGGATAGTATTCTCTGTCTTTGTAGTGAAGAAGCTTCAATAGGAAGGGTCTATCAGGGCCCCCTGGTGGCGAAGCTCAGGGAGGAACCCTGTGTGCTCTTTCCACAGAGAAAAATGGTGTTAGGTTATCTTTTCCAAAGGTGTTAGAGAGCCAAGATTCAGTAAAATCTAAAGGGCTCTTACCCTCAGCTTTTTCAGGCATACGCACAATCCGTAGATTACTGCGTCTGAGTCTGTTTTCCATATCCTTAACTCTGGCTGCATGTTCAGATGTTTTAACTGAAATGGTGCAAACGTCTTGTTCTAGAGGGAGCAGCTCATCCACTATGGTGCTCACCTTACCCTCCAGCGCAGTAGCTCTTTCTTTAATCTTCTGCATATCGTGTCGAATGTGAAGTTTATCCTCCTTCATGCCCTTAAATTCCATTGTTAGTTGCGTGAGCGAGGAACCATAGGTATGAACAGCTGTAAGAATTTCTTTGGGTTCTGGATGGTCGGCCTCAGTGTTCTCAATGAGTGTGGGTGAGGATGGCTGTAATGTACTCACTGCATCCCGGGAGGAGGAAAGCATCGGGGTTATCAGAGCTGGTTGGTCTGCACTGGAGGGATTCGGCAGAGGAGGGGACGCTGCAGCTGCATCCGCTTCATGGTCTTTCACAGCACGCTGCATGAGCAGGGTTCCGTCATGTTGGGTAGGCCACACAGAAGAAGCGCCATCCTCCCTCTTCCTGGTCATGGCCGTGGATCTCTGGAGTAACGGTGGAGGTGACAGGGTGGGTTACTACACAGCTGTAGCAGTGACTCTTAGCGGTACCGCTGATCTGTGGGTCTCAGTGCAGAATTACAGGCAGGATTCTGTTGGAGCTATAGAGTAGTGTGTCCGCTCACATGGACAACCAAGCCACACCCCCAATGTAGCTGTTTATAAGGAAAAAACACCAAACTAATAGTGCAGAAAAAACATTGGATTCTTTGGGCACAGTAAGAGACCACATGATAAAATACAAACAATAATTTATTGACATAAAAAGAGTCATGTAGTCATAATAAGACCCATGGTACAAACATACTCAAACCTTTTCTCTGAATAGACTCGAAACCCTTATCTCATGAACAACACCCAATAAGTAGTGAAATGAAAAAATACTTAAAATAAATACACAAGTCCAAAACTAAAGTGTCCAAAAAATATAAATATGTCCAAAATTTCCAAATACCGATAGTCCTCCAAAATATTAAGTGTATCCAACTTATTTCTCCAGTCCAGATCCCGTAATACCTAGAAAAAAAATTAAAATTAAATAGTGTATTACCTTCACAATTAATTTAATAAATGTATATACCTTTTAGTAAATAAGTATATACTAAAATATGTGCAAAAATAAATACCAGATTCAACTGTGAGTGACACGTGAATCATGCAATAAAAAAATCACTCTGTGTTCACTCCAATAAACGTGAAAAACATGTACACTTAAAAAAACAATATATATATATATATATAGTAAATAAATCAACAAAACCACTAATAGTGAAATAAATCAATCAATACATAAATCAGTGAAGTGAACATTCTGTGACCACCTCCAAATAGTGGGATTAAATGCAATTACCCTCATGGAGTAACAACAAGCATCTCAGAATATAAACAGTAATCACTTTAAAGCTTCTATCCACCATGCAGATAGTAACCTTCAGCTTTCCAAACTCCTCATGAAGGTAAAGAAGTAGTAAATGTAGTAAATGTATAAAGTATATAAAAGAAATTTAATAAATAGCTTACATTGGGGCTTTGTTTTAAACAGCATAGCAATCCAGACCAGTCTCAGCAGTTTACACGGCAAAAGCCATGCTTTCCAATTTTCAAAATGGCCATGACGCTACTTCTGGTTTGGCGTATTACGTCAGACTAGGGGCGGACTGACTATTTGGAAACTCGGGCACTGCCTGAGGGCCCGGGGTCAGTAGGGGGCCCCATGAGATGCCCCTCCTACCTTTTTTATAGGTTTTTTTGAGTTTGGGCAAGGACACAGGGGCCCCATGATCCCCTATTTCCCGAGGGCCCCATGAGTTGTCAGTCCGCCCGTGCGTCAGACGTCACGTAGCTGATGCGTTTCGTCACTTCCGGACTTCTTCTAGAGCAGCACTGGGCAAACTTCTAGAGCAGGATATAGCCATCACTGAACCCCTGGTGTCAGGGTGCACTTTTACGGCAGACAATAACTCTGTCCACAGGCCACATTTCCAATCCTGAAGTTGGAAGGTGTTCAAGTTCTTCTTTGGGCACTCTGGTCCATAGATTAGTGGGCCCCTAAAAGTACGGCCAATCATACCATGGTAAAATGAGCAACCTGTCAAGGATTTTATTGTATGGTTGGACAAAAATATGGAAACACTACATGATTTCAAGGTGTGAAAGTGTTACATCAACACAAAACATATCATCATTATTTTGCTTCTGCTCTGTGATGTGACACCTAGCTAACAGGTGGAAAGCCTCACTTCTCATCATTCATTGCGTGTGCTGCTAGTAAAACGGAGTCATGTCAGATCTTACTGGGCTTCAAATTGTTGGTGCCCTCTTAGCTGGTGCCTCTGTGACTGAAGTTGCCAATTTATTTACGTTGTCATGAGGTACAGTATTCCTGTGCAAATGGCAGATAACGGCATATACAGTTTCCAGGAAAACCTCATCTGATAAGCATAAGTGCAGTCAACATGGACAACTGTCCAAAAGAGACAAAAGGACATTGTGCAGGATTGTGACCCAGAATAGGAAAAAAAACTGCTGCAAAAGTGACTGCAGAGCTCAATCTCAGTATTGTAAAGTCTGTGCCAAGAAAAACTGTGTGGAGGGAATTACATAAGCAAACCATTCAAGAGTGAGCTGAAACTGCCAAACCACTAATGACTAATATTAATGCTCAGAAGAGGAAAGAGTGCTGCTATGGACTATCAATCAATGGAAGACTTTAATATGGTCCAATTAATCGAGCTTTACACTGTTCCCACCCACTGGACGTGTTTACGTGTGGCAAACACTGTCCTAAGCATATGACCAGGACTGTCTTATGCCAACAGTAAAACATGGTTTGGGCAGCCATATCTTGGTATTCTGCAGACCCCATCATCACCTTAAATGGTAGACTTACTATCAGCGACACTGTACAAATTTTGGCTGACCATGTGCAGACATTGTTTCCCAATGACAGAGCCATTTACCAAGATGATAATGCTCCAATTCACACAGCTGGTGTTGTCATATCATGATTAAATGAGCATTCAGATGAAGTCTTGCACCTTCCCTGGGTGCCACAGTTGCTGGACCTCAATATCATAGAGCCAATATGGTCCGTTTTGGAGAACGAGGTTCGGGACCATTTTCTGCCTCTGGCATCTCTGTGAGGACTAGAACAATTTTTGCATGAAGAGTTACATCAGATTCCATTATCCACCATCCAAGACTTATATTTGTCTATTCCCAGAATTCAGGCTGTCTTGGACACCACCATATTAGGTAACAATTTTGTTCTTTTACTTGGTGTTTCCCTAATGTTGTCCAATTTTGTCCAATCCCTGTATTCCTAGCCTGCTATTGCTATGTAATGGGTCTTTTTTTCTTAGTTTTTCAGGAACTAAGCCTCTCAGCAGTTGTATCAGGGTGTGACTGAATGTCTAATATGCCCCATTGCCTTTTGGCTGATAAAGGGTGTGTGATTTATAATGTCTAGTGAGCAGCTCAGGTCTTGGAAAAATGTCCTCCTTTTGTCTAAATGCCTTTGTGAAGAATGTTGTCACAAGACATGTACATGCCCGAAATTGTCTCATATTGGATGCATTTATTGACTGAAGAATTGTGTTTCTTCATATTCGTTATGTTGAACTGATTCCTTTTCAGAACAGCTGGTTGTTAAGGAGTGGACAGCCGTCGCATGGGGATTCCCCCCTGACAGCAGAATGTAAACAAAACAAGTTCTGGCATTAAACTTTTTTTTTTTTTTTTTCAATTAGCATGGGGGTCCACCCCAATCCCTACCAGGCCCTTAAGGTATGGTATGGATTTTGAGGGTGATTGGGAAATTGCATATTTTAAATTTCCTTCTTAAAATTGGCTCACAATATCCTGGCTACCTTAGCTGACTTGATACCACAGGGATGACATTGTAAACTGACTATATGGGCAAGCCAGCCCACTAATTTTCTTTCAGAAATGTGCTATCTTCCTTAGAAGGTAATATTGTTTACGATTGGTCAAATCCTACAAACGTATTCTGTATATACTACAGCTAAAACGTGGATTAATTGTCTGGCCCCAGAGCTGCTATCATGCATGTATCTGATTCTGATCATCTTTGCCATACCATATAAAATGGAGGAACCCGTGGCGGAAATTATTTACGTATTCTTGTTATATATTCTAATATTATTACATTTGTTATCTGCTGTACCTGTCTTTATTTAGATAAATGTTATACTTATAAGCATTTGTGTGATCTCACTTTGCACATCTCGAATACAAACCCAAAAGCGTAAATTATCATAGTGTTAAAATATTGGGAAACCCCATGCAAAAATTATAAACAAAAAGGTGTGGGCTCCCTCCCAAAATCCATATCGGATCTGTATCCGAGCATACAGCCCAGCAAAGCCTGAAAACAGCCTACATAATGCTGAACATGGCTGATATATGCAATCAACTTGAACAGACCCATACATCTGGCTTGTCTAGTGCAGTGTTTTTCAACCTTTTTTGTGCAAAGGCACACTTTTTTCATGAAAAAAATCACGAGGCACACCACCATTAGAAAATGTTAAAAAAATTTACCTCTGTGCCTATATTGACCATATAGTAATTCATCCCCCATAGTAATTCATCCCCCATAGTAATTAATCCCCCATATAGTAATTCATCCCCCATAGTAATTAATCCCCCATATAGTAATTCATCCCCCATAATAATTCATCCCCCATATAGTAATTCATCCCCCATAGTAATTCATCCCCCATAGTAATTCATCCCCCATATAGTAATTAATCCCCCATAGTAATTCATCCCCCATATAGTAATTCATCCCCCATAGTAATTCATCCCCCATAGTAATTCACCCCCCATATAGTAATTCATCCCCCCTATAGTAATTCATCCCCCATATAGTAATTCACCCCCCATATAGTAATTCATCCCCCATATAGTAATTCATCCCCCATAGTAATTCATCCCCCCTATAGTAATTAATCCCCCATATAGTAATTCATCCCCCATAGTAATTCATCCCCCATATAGTAATTCATCCCCCATATAGTAATTCATCCCCCATAGTAATTCATCCCCCCTATAGTAATTCATCCCCCATAGTAATTCATCCCCCATAGTAATTCATCCCCCATATAGTAATTCATCCCCCATAGTAATTCATCCCCCATATTAATTCATCCCCCATATTAAGTCCCCAAGCCCCCCGTGTCAATTCACTTACCCTTGCTCCGCGCGTTCCTCTCGCCGTTCCGGTGTAGCATGAAAATCTGTCTCCTATGAGGATCTGTCCCCCTCGACGTATCTGCGCATGTGCCAGTTTCAGGCATTAGCAGCCGATCGGCGATCTCCGGCACATGCGCAGATACGTCGAGGGGGACAGATCATCCTGACAGTATCACGCTCCGCGGGCCGGGTTAAAAGGTCCGCCGGGCCGTATACGGCCTGCGGGCTGTAGTTTGCCCATTGCTGTTCTAATGATTGGTCTATTTGTGAGCCGAGGCCACATGTTACGGATGAAATTGCAATTTTTCCCACGGCACACCAGACAATATCTCACGGCACACTAGTGTGCCGCGGCACAGTGGTTGAAGAACGCTGGTCTAGTGAACCAGGTGAACGTTTTGTTGACACTATAATTAGAGATGAGCGAATTATTCAAAAATTCGATTCAGCTGATTCGCCGAATTTGCGGAATAAATTCGATTCGATGCGAATTTATCTTATTAAAAGGGTTTCTAGGCTTCAGAGAGCCTTTATATTAGTGCAGAACACTGTACCTTTAATTTAAATGCCCTTGGAGTCTGCTGGGGAAGAGAAATAATACTGTCAGTCAGTATGACATGCAGATGAGTGCAGTCGATCTTAGAATCACCGCACACTTCACTCATTTGGGCAGTCATGGGGCACGACGAAGAAGATGAAGAAGAAGATGAAGAAGAAGAAGAAGATGAAGAAGAAGAAGAAGATGAAGAAGATGAAGAAGAAGATGAAGAAGAAGAAGAAGATGAAGAAGATGAAGAAGAAGAAGAAGATGAAGAAGATGAAGAAGAAGATGAAGAAGAAGAAGAAGATGAAGAAGATGATGATGAAGAAGATGATGAAGAAGAAGATGATGAAGAAGAAGATGATGAAGAAGAAGAAGATGAAGAAGAAGAAGAAGAAGATGAAGAAGAAGATGAAGAAGAAGAAGAAGAAGAAGATGAAGAAGAAGATGAAGAAGAAGTAGAAGATGAAGAAGAAGAAGAAGATGAAGAAGAAGAAGAAGAAGATGAAGAAGAAGATGAAGAAGAAGATGATGAAGAAGATGATGATGAAGAAGATGATGAAGAAGAAGATGATGAAGAAGATGAAGAAGAAGAAGAAGATGAAGAAGATGAAGAAGAAGAAGAAGAAGAAGATGAAGAAGAAGAAGATGAAGAAGAAGAAGATGAAGAAGAAGATGAAGAAGATGAAGAAGAAGAAGAAGATGAAGAAGAAGAAGATGAAGAAGAAGAATAAGATGAAGAAGAAGATGATGAAGAAGATGAAGAAGAAGATGAAGAAGAAGATGAAGAAGAAGAAGAAGAAGAAGAAGAGGATGAGGAAGAAGAAGAAGAGGATGAGGATGAAGAAGAAGAAGAATATGAGGATGAAGAAGAAGAAGAAGAAGATGATGAAGAAGATGATGATGAAGAAGAAGAAGAAGAAGATGATGAAGAAGATGATGAAGAAGATGATGATGAAGAAGATGATGAAGAAGAAGATGATGAAGAAGAAGATGATGAAGAAGAAGAAGATGAAGAAGAAGATGAAGAAGAAGAAGAAGAGGATGAGGAAGAATAAGAAGAGGATGAGGATGATGAAGAAGAAGAAGATGAAGAAGAAGAAGAAGAAGAAGAAGAAGAGGATGAGGAAGAAGAAGAAGAGGATGAGGATGAAGAAGAAGAAGAAGATGAGGATGAAGAAGAAGAAGAAGATGAAGAAGATGATGATGAAGAAGATGATGAAGAAGAAGATGATGAAGAAGAAGATGATGAAGAAGAAGAAGATGAAGAAGAAGATGAAGAAGAAGAAGAAGAAGAAGAAGATGAGGATGAAGAAGAAGATGAGGATGAAGAAGAAGATGAGGATGAAGAAGAAGAAGAAGAAGAAGAAGAAGAAGAGAATGAGGATGAAGAAGAGGATGAGGATGAAGAAGAAGAAGAAGAAGAGGAAGAGGATGAGGATGAAGAAGAAGAAGAAGAAGAAGAGGATGAGGATGAAGAAGAAGAAGAAGAAGAGGATGAGGATGAAGAAGAAGAAGAAGAAGAAGTAGGATGAAAATAAGAAGAATTCCATTCCAGCAAAAAGTGTATCTGCAGAGAGCTCCACTATTTCTGACAGTTCTCTGACAGTTCCTTTACATTTACAGCGGTTGAAACATTGTATCTATTTGTTTCCGAATAAAAACATCTGTATCCTAAATGGAAACAAATAGATACAATGTTTCAACCGCTGTAAATGTGAAGGAACTGTCAGAGAACTGTCTGAAATAGCGGAGCTCTCTGCAGGGACACTTTTTGCCGGCTGTAGAAGGGATGAAAATCGGCCGATCGGGAAAAATTTGATTCGTGCATCCGAAGTTTGCTAATTTTTGGATTCGGTGCGAATCGAATTTTTCCTAATATTCGAAACGAATTCCACTTCGCCAAGTTCGATTCGCTCATCTCTAACTATAATGTCCTGCTTCCTCATAGATTTTTTTTTTTTAATCAAAGAGAGAGCCCAGGCCATTGAAAATATGATCTGGAAGGTCATTGATGATTCATGGGAGGAACATTATTCTGTCATACAGTATACTTTTCCTCAGGATGAGATGGGACCAATCACTTGGCAGCTGCGATCTTTCTCTAGGACTGCATCACTGCCATAACTGTGTTGCCACAATCAGAGAGGCAATGATTTGATCCTCTTTCTGCGTCTCTGCCCAGTTATACTCTTCTAGTACGTGTATGAGGTTCACCTAAGGCCTACTCTTTTTGGTGAATGAGTAGGGGTACTATGTACCCTATACTCATTTGCATGGGGAGGGCTGGGATCTGGGGTCCCCCTTGTTAAAGGGACTTCCAGATTCTGATAAGTCACCCCCTGCATCCCCCCACAACCATCAGGCCAGGGTTGTGGGGAAGAGGCCCTTGTCCTCATTACATGGGGACAAGGTGCTTTGCCAAATCCCCCCTGGCAAGTTGATCTTCCCATGTTAAGAGCATATAGCCCATATTGGTTCAGGAGGAGCGCACTGCACACTCACTTTCTCCAGTTTTGTGATTTGCCAGGTTGCATGCTTTGATAAAAGTCTGACATGGATTTTGTGTAATCCCCATGATTTTTTTTTTTTTGGGGGGGGGGGAACATGCTGTTGTTTTTAGAGGTAACTTTTTACAATTCTTTTTTATTTTTTTTACCAAAAAAATGATGTGAGGTTTTCTTCAAAATGTATACCAGACTTCCATTCTATAGTGGTCTAGAATAAATTTTAAAGGGGGACTTCACACACAAAAGGGATCCCTGTTGATAAAGTCCGGATGTGACGAAACGCGTCCGGGGCACGTGACGTGGTGACGTTTTGACGCTCTTCCGGAAGTGCTGTGGTGGCCATCTTTGCTCTTGGAACACGCGGCTGTATATGCCCTTGAAGCCTCCATACAGGTGTATGGGTAGTGGGGAACTCATTACCAATTACATATTTCTTCCCTAAAGTGGTATGCTGAGGATATTATAACACCACTGAGGAGAAGCTCGATTGTGGAATTAATCGTTTTGTGTGTGGAAGCTGATCTCTTCTTATTTTAATGTAAGTTGCTATAATAAAGTACTGTGACTATTTATTATATACACTGATCCCTGGTCTGTTTATGAGGTCTATGGGAAGTGGTTGGAAAGGCTGAAGGAAAAAGGTTGGAATTAATCTCATCTATGGCTTGTGTTGTTGCTTTGAGGGTAATTATGCACTTCTGTTATTTGTGTGCAGTGAATAACATGTAAGGCAGAGGTATATTTTTTTTCTCACGGTTGCTGTGGTACGGGAGTGTTTTTTTGCATGTAACACGTGTGGCACTTTTAGTATATTTTGGATATTATTTGGATAAAGCACTATGTCGAGTTTTTTTCTTTGAGGTATATGAAGATTTATTTTTGGAGTACACCTAACAAAGGTGGTTTGAAGATATGAAGATTTAAGAAAGCATTGATTTAGAGATAACCTCTTTGGGAACTATTTGGATTCTTATTTTGGGACTTTATACACTGAGATTTTGGGACTTATTTTGGGACTTTATACACGAATATTGAGGTTTTTTGTTACCAAGTGTGCTTAATGATTATTTGATTTGTATATGTACTTTAGGGGAAGGACGGTTGAAGTGACTTGGTTGGGTATTATAGTGAGAGCAGGTTAGTGCTGGATACCTAATATTGCCTAAATATTGCCACATGGTCATATTTGTGTAGTAACATTGTCCAAACATGGCCAAGACCATATTTGGGCAATTGTCACCGTTAACCCTGCCCCTTCCTTTATATAGCTGGTGATAGCTATATGGGAGCTGTCATTTGGCTTTGTGTAGTCAGGAACGGTTGTGTGCAGTGGGCAGGGGCGGACTGACCATTTGGAAACTTGGGCACTGCCCGAGGGCCCAGGGTCAGTAGGGGGCCCCATGAGATGCCCCTGGTACCTTTTTCATAGGCTTTTTTTAGTTTGGGCAAGGACATAGGGGTCCCATGATCCCCTATTTCCCAGGGACCCCATGAGTTGTCAGTCTGCCCCTGGCAGTGGGTCATGTTTTTTGGGGGGGCAGTGGGCATTGTAATTGATGATGGATGTTTTTGGGGATTTTTATTTTTCTAACATAGGACTGGTCAAAAGTTTGGATGCCTTTTTTTCTAGGTGACTTTTTTGGTGACTGAGTACGGGTACTCTGTACCCCATACCCATTCATGTAGGGGGGCCAGTATTAAAGGAGCTTCCCGATTCTGACATGCCCCCTACAGCCATTAGCTAGACTTGTGGGGAAGAGGACCCTGTGCCCATCAACCTGTGCTCATCACAAGGTGCTTTGCCAGGGGGGTCCCCTCCCATGTTGAGGGCATGTGGCCTGGTCTATTTTAGGAGGGGGGCACATGTTCACTCCCCTTTTTTGGCATTGGGTCCCTTTTAAATTTCATACCAGACCCAAAGGGCCTGGTTTAGCATGCAGGGGAACCTACATGCTTTTTTCAGTGTCCAGGCTGCTTTGTTTACATTCTTCTGTCATCCCGGAATCCCCAAATTTAGAGCAGCAATGAGTCACTGGTTGTTAGTGTGCCAGTGGGTGCTTGCTCCTTAACAACCAGTTAGTCAGTAGAAAGAACATTGCATATTTTTATACTAAAATATTACATAATTTAAAGATATAATGCATGCAGAATTTTAGTAGCGTGCTCTAATGAATTAATGATGTTTTGGTAAATACTGCATGCAATATTTTACTGCTATTTTTGGTGCAGTATTTAAATTTTAGAGAATTGAGTCCACAATGGTTACCAAGACAAAATGTGCAATCTACTTATCATGGACATATAAATCAAGTGACAGGTAACTTATGCTGTCTAAAACAACAACAACAAAAAAGTAAATCTGCCACAAATCCAGCCAACTAAAACTATGGGGTTGATTTACTAAAGGCAAATAGACTGTGCACTTTGCAAAGTGCAGTTGCACTCTGTAAGTGCAGTTGCTCCAGAACTTAGTAAATGGGGTAAAGCTTCACTTTGCAAATAATACCCAATCACGTGCAAGGAAAATTAAAAAAACAGTATTTTTGTTTGCACACGATTGGATGATAGAAGTCAGCAGAGCTTCTGCTTATTTACAAAGCTCTGAGCAACTGTTCTTTGCAAAGTGCACAGTCTATTTGCCTTTAGTAAATCAATCCCTATATCTGTATAAAGGGTAGCTGCAGCTTTGAGTGCTTTCACATGTGCCCTGGACCTCCTGTGCTTAGGGGATCTTGACCCAAAATATTCAAACTGACAGGAAGTCATACATTTGAGTAATTATCAGTACAGAGAAATGTGATTTTAAAGAGAGAGGGGCTGATTTGTGCATAATTAAAGCAGGCTGCTCTTCTTATGCCATATATAATAACCCATAGTAATTAGAAGAAGTGCCAATTATAAACTGTTTATTTACAGTCATATATGTTTGCAGGACTAATTCAGTCAGATAATTCAAGGTCACAGACAGCTCAGTAAAGTTCAACTGTGATCCATAAAGAAATCACTTAAAGTGATAAACAAAACCTCTGTAAGGCTCCATGTACACAAGCCTACCCTGACCTCTGGCCGCAGGAAAATGCAAATGCAGCAAAATCGTGGTACTGTGGTTGCCGCATTTTGTGGTCACCCACGGTCGGCGGTCAAAACGTTCCTATCTTGAACACGATTCTTTTGTGTTCAGGAGAGGGAGATTTAACCTCACATTAATGCGGCAGCTTCTAAACTCTGCTAAAAGCCTATGTGTACATGGACACTAGGGCATTTATGGAGTTGAGTTTAGGAGCTTTGGCAAAAAAATGCCAAAAGCTCCTTAACTAAAGATTAGGAGCTGCTCGTGTACATGAAGCCTAATGGCATTGTGGAGCTAAATTTAAAAATAGCCTAAAAAAGATAAAAATAAAATAGCATTTGCTATATACTAAATTTCAGTCTGGACCTGACCCACTGCATTAAATTTACTTCTGCCACTAGACGTCACCAGTCTTCCAACCAACAGCATTCATTCCACTTTCTTTTAGCTCAGGCTGTTGTGAAGTAGGGATGAGCTTCAGTTTGTTCCAAACTCAGGTTTATCCAAACCCAGAAGTAAGCTGTTAGGCTAGGTTCACATCTGTGTGGGTGGTACCGCTGTGGATCCGCACAAAAATCCATGCAGCCGCACCACCTGCAGAGAAATGCGGACCCGCGGGCGGGTGCCATTAGTTCGTTCTAATGGCATGCCGCCCACACTGGAAAACGCAACCGTACTGGGAACCGAGGTTCCTGTGCAGGCTGTGTTTTCAGAAGAAGTGCAAGGACTTCACGGGGCACGGGAGTCCATTCAAATGAATGGGCTCTCATGCCTGTGCAAAACGTGTCCCGCACAGCCGCATATATGTGAACTGGGGCTCAGTGCTAGATTAATCAGCTGCAGCTGGTTCACTCCCCACCCTGCAGCTGCACATACAAAAAAGGGCTAGGGGTGTTCGTGACATCATTGACCTAATATGGCCACACAACACTCATTTTCATAACAGCCTGACAATATTTTTTCTGCCTAAAAGCAGCAAGATACATTAAAAATTGAAACATTAGGCACGTTTCCAAACATCTTACTGTCAATTTTATGCATGTTATGGAACAATGGATGCAAATGTTATTTGTTAAAATCTGGTCACAGTACTGCAATCATTTACTGGCATTTCTTTTCATGATGTTAAAATACTTTTAAATATTGTTGTGTATGTATCAATTTTTTCAGTTGAAGTTTGAAGCTTTTTTAGGAAATTATTATATTTAATGTGAAGGGGGAACTCTTACACACTATTAAAATACTTTTCAAACTAGTCGAGCTAGCACCAACAAATCAGTTTAGACAATATTTGGTCAAAACATGTCTATAGACAGAAAACATTCAGATTACACAGGAGTTTGAAGCTATAAATTATTACAGTGTTGTATGAGCAGATGGTTTAGATATAAGGAGCTGGAACTTTTCCCAGCCTAAAGGATTCAAAATGAAGGTTGTAAGACATGCTAAAAATTACAACTTACATTATATATATATACAGTTGTGACCAAAATTATTCAACCCCCACTGAAATTGAGTGTTTTGGCCAGTTTGACATTGCTTTTGATCATTCAGTCATCTTGCTTACATTTACATTAAAGAGGCACTTGTAGGTCAGACAAATATAACATAACAGTTATAATGAAATAACCACAAATGTCTTTTCTGTGCTCACAGCATTATCAGTTTTATTCAACCCCCAAGTGACATTCAATCTTAGTACTTAGTACAGCATCCTTTTACAGTTATAACAGCTTTTAAACGTGAAGCATAGCTTGACACAAGTGTCTTGCAGCGATCTACGGGTATCTTCGCCCATTCTTCATGGGCAAAGGCCTCCAGTTCAGTCACATTCTTAGGCTTGCGCACTGCAACTGCTTTCTTTAAGTCCCACCAGAGGTTCTCAATCGGATTTAAGTCTGGTGACTGCGATGGCCACTCCAAAATGTTCCAGCCTTTCCTCTGCAACCATGCTCTAGTGGACTTGGAGGTATGCTTGGGATCATTGTCCTGTTGAAAGGTCCAACGTCTCCCAAGCCTCAGGTGTGTGACGGACTGCATCACGTTTCCATCCAATATCTCCTGGTACTGAAGAGAATTCATGGTACCTTGCACACGCTGAAGCTTCCCTGTACCTGCAGAAGCAAAACAGCCCCAAAGCATGATTGACCCTCCACCATGCTTCACAGTAGGCAAGGTGTTCTTTTCATCATAGGCCTTGTTCTTCCTCCTCCAAACATAGCGTTGATCCATGGGCCCAAACAGTTCTAATTTTGTTTCATCAGTCCACAGAACACTATCCCACAACTTTTGTGGTTTGTCCACATGGCTTTTGGCATACTGCAGTCGACTCTTCTTATTCTTTGGAGACAGCAAGGGGGTACGCCTGGGAGTTCTGGCACGGAGGCCTTCATTACGCAGTGTGCGTCTTATTGTCTGGGCTGAAACTTCTGTACCCACATCTGACAAATCTTTTCTCAGTTCCTCAGCAGTCACACGGGGACTTCTCTCCACTCTACGCTTCAGGTAGCGCACAGCAGTCGAAGTCAGCATCTTCTTTCTGCCACGACCAGGTAGCGTTTCAACAGTGCCCTTTGCCTTGAATTTGCGAATGATGCTTCCTAAGGTGTCTCTTGGTATGTTTAACATCTTTGCAATCTTCTTATAGCCATTGCCCTTCCTGTGAAGAGAAATCACCTCTTCTCTTGTCTTCCTGGACCATTCTCTTGCCTTCACCATGTTTGTAACCACACCAGTAAATGTCTAGAAGGAGCTGAGTATCACAGTCATTTTAAAGCTGCCTAATTGGTGCTTATTATGCTTGATTGCTGCTCGGTGACATCCACAGGTGTTTTCAATACCTGATGGAAAGCACCTGTATGAACCTCTGTTCTTCAGAGTGGTAGTCTTTAAGGGGTTGAATAATTGTGGCAATGAAGAAACCACATAAGAACCATTTACTACTGTATTACATAAACAATTGATGTCATTTTAGTTGCATTTGGGTAGTTACAACGTCCTTGTAGGATTTGATTCTGAATACAATTCCAAATGTACACTATAGTCCCTAAACCCCTTTACAGCATTGGGGGTTGAATAATTTTGGTCACAACTGTATATATATATATATATATATATACACGTTTTCTGCATATACCTGTACACACAAGTGATATAAGGCGATAATTGGTGAGTGCCAATGCCTGAGTAAGAGACCTCAAAAAAGTAAAAATTTATATAAAAACTTCAATGCATAAAAATATATCGATAAAGCCAAATGGAGCAAAAAAATTGTAAATAGTCATCACATGAATGAATATACTGAATAGGCTGTAGAGTTTTTTCCAGACATCCTTACAGATGCTGTCACAGACAAAAATCCTTCTGACAGCTGCCAATTGTTAAATTGAAAGTCCTGGTGAGAACAGATAAGGGTACTACAGCTACATGCTTCATGGTCCCCCTTCCCCGTGATGTAGTTTCCCTTTCCTGACTTGAAGTACAAAACTGAAGCTCTGCTTAGCAAGCTATTTTGTGATTTTTCTGAGATTTAATCATCACAAATAATTAACATATTGTGTCCTAAGAAATAGCAACTTGCTAAATGATTGTGTTTGCTGCAGGATTGGTTTCTTTTTTTTCCACTTCGGGTTACCTTGTTGGTTAGTCATTGTCACACAGGGGTAGTTTTAGGATTTATAAGTGACCATGGTTAAGATTGGGGAGCAAACCTTCAGGGTATTTTGATAGTTTTATTTATTTTTTTTGCTCCTGTTTATCCTCTATGTGGTTAAACAATCCTAAGTGTGGTACAATGTAGAATTATTTAATGTTTTTTTTCTTGCTGTTGGTAGCCAACAATTTCCTACCAGTGATAAATGCAAAAATTCCAGCTGTATATATTTTAACTCCCAGGCCAGAGAGAATTGCATAATAGAGAAGATGTATCATTATTTAGAAATGTGCATTTTTTTCATGGTGTAGAAAAAATGCTACATTGTATATGGGCAGTACAATCGCTTAGCACATTGGCTGTGTAGCAGGAGGGTCCTTGGTTTAAATCCCAACCATAACACTACCCGCATGGAGTTTTCATGTTCTCCCTGTACATGCATGGGTTTCCTCTCGTAGTCTAGATCAACTTTGAGCAGTTCACAGCATTTATGTCCTGGTTTCTCCAGGCTCTAGAAAACATTTTCATTTTCATCGATCCTCCCCTTTTGCATTTTACCACTGTCAGCTAGGTTTGAGCCATCAGACATAAAACCATATAAAAGCAGTACAAATAGATTAGTGGTTAGCACATTGGCTGTGCAGCAGGAGGGTCCTTGGTTTGAATCCCAACCATAACACTACCCGCATGGAGTTTACATGTTCTCTAAAACCATATAAAAGCAGTACAATAGCTTAGTGGTTAGCACATTGGCTGTGCAGCAGGTGGGTCCTTGGTTTGAATCCCAACCATAACACTACCCGCATGGAGTTTACATGTTCTCCCTGTACATGCATGGGTTTCCTCTCATACTCTAGATCAACTTTGAGCAGTTCACAGCATTTATGTCCTGGTTTCTCCAATCTCTAGAAAACATTTTAATTTTCATCGATCCTCCCCTTTTGTATTTTACCACTGTCAGCTAGGTTTGAGCCATCAGACATAAAACCATATAAAAGCAGTACAAATAGATTAGTGGTTAGCACATTGGCTGTGCAGCAGGAGGGTCCTTGGTTTGAATCCCAACCATAACACTACCCGCATGGAGTTTACATGTTCTCTAAAACCATATAAAAGCAGTACAATAGCTTAGTGGTTAGCACATTGGCTGTGCAGCAGGTGGGTCCTTGGTTTGAATCCCAACCATAACACTACCCGCATGGAGTTTACATGTTCTTCCTGTACATGCATGGGTTTCCTCTCGTACTCTAGATCAACTTTGAGCAGTTCACAGCATTTATGTCCTGGTTTCTCCAATCTCTAGAAAACATTTTAATTTTCATCGATCCTCCCCTTTTGTATTTTACCACTGTCAGCTAGGTTTGAGCCATCAGACATAAAACCATATAAAAGCAGTACAAATAGATTAGTGGTTAGCACATTGGCTGTGCAGCAGGAGGGTCCTTGGTTTGAATCCCAACCATAACACTACCTGCATGGAGTGTACATGTTCTCTAAAACCATATAAAAGCAGTACAATAGCTTAGTGGCTCGCATATTAGCTGTGCAGCAGGAGGGTCCTTGGTTTGAATCCCAACCATAACACTACCCGCATGGAGTTTACATGTTCTCCCTGTACATGCATGGGTTTCCACTCGTACTCCAAAGACAGGCCAGTAAGTCAATTAGATCTTCTCTAAAACTGGCCATAGTATGTGCATGTGAGGTAGGGACCTGAGATTCTAAGCTCCTTGAGGGCAAGGACTGAAGTGAATGCACAATATGTATAGCATTGTGTGATTTGTTGGTGCTATATAAATACCTGGAATAATTAATTAATCCCTATGTCAATCAGATACATTCTATATTTCACTTGCCTTTACCAGGGGCCCTACCTATTAATTTTTGTAATTAATAAAAATGCTTTTACTTCTCATACAATACAGCTTAATTACTCAATTAGTTATCCGAGAAGATTTACTTTACTTCATTACTCAAACATGCCATATATAAAATCTCATGACTAGGTAGGCTGACAGAAATAATGACTCATATCCGACTTACAAAATATTGCTTTATTTATCATTCTCTTCTAGTTTTTATGTTAATTTATGCTTATTGGAGTATTTCAACTTTACATCAGTTTATATGTTGTCATTCATGTTCAAGTAAGGAGATCAACAGATTTACAGAAAAAAGTTAATCTTCCTAACCAGCTCATGTAGCTCAGCTTACCTCATGGAATGATAATCCACCTTTTATAACTCCTTCTTTTATGTGGGTTCTCGACAAAATACCCCATTAAGATAACATAAACCCATAAGCCAAAATTTCAGAATAGTAGAACAATTTAACATCAACATTTTATTTTCCTAATACTTGTGAGGTTAACCTCTATTTCATAAATCAAATGCATTTCCAACATTGACAGACAGACATTCTAAATGGTATCAAGATCAAAATTGTTAATTGTGTAACAGATCTTTAGAATAGTAGAAAGTATCAGCCATATTTGCAATCTGTTGCAATTTACCCACAATATAACATCTGAAAGAAAAATTAAAAATTTCATTCCCCACATGTGCCTTATAAAGTATATCAATATTTAGAGTGGAATGACAAGAAGTATTATTCAATCAGTGTTTCAGTCAATAAAATCTAAAATGAAAAAATGCAGCTTCCTCCTCAAATATTAAACAATCCAAACCAACTAGCATCACTCCACACCTACTCCAAACTCCAGATCTTCTAATAAAGCACTTGCTGGTACTCTCTAGTGCATTTTAGCCCATTCTCCCATATTAAAATGCCAATTTTATGTTGCTGTATATCTATTGGTAAGTCCCAATTTGTAACTTTATTTTTCACCAGGGCTTAGTGAATGCGGTGAAACTGCACGTTGCAAAAAATACCCAATCATGTGCAAGAACAATTAAAATGACCATGTTTGCTTGCATATGATTGGACGATGTAAGTCAGCAGAGCTGCACCTCATTCAGTAAGCTTTGGGAAAAAGTCCCTTGCAAAGTGAATGGTCTTTTTGCCTTTAGTAATTAGCCACCCAAGAGATTGTGATGCATCTTCCTGAATCCTGTTGTCACTGCAGTTATAGGAGTGCATGCAGGCTGTAATCCTGAAGAAAGAAGAGGGTGACCTACTGGAGCAATTCTAGAAATATAATGTTAAATTTGTTGTAAACATCAGACATGAAATATCAACAAAGAATATTTATATATCAATCTATACTGTGTACTTGTCTCAATTAAGAGCACTAAGTGCAATTTCTGTCTACTGCTTCATTCCTCTGCTATCTGCATGAGTCACTTCTAACAGGTTTTCCTGACACCAACAGAAAAACGGTGATAGGGGAGGGACCTCCAGCAGATTGATAGCTGCAGCTATGTTCCTGGGAGCTGTGTGAAGAGGGGTGTGTCCCTTTCCTCCAGTGAGGTCTCAGAGTTCTCCTCATGGAGCTCTGCAGAGTGTAATTTCGGGTCTCCACCCCACATTTTCTGAACTCTCAGGTAGTTACATAGTTACATAGTTAGTCTGGCTGAAAAAAGACAAAAGTCCATCCAGTTCAACCAAAAAAAAAGTTATAATCCTATACCCACATCCAGAGGAAGGTAAAAAAAAAACCCCAGCAAAGCATGAACTAATTTGCTCCTGCAGGGGAAAAAATTAATTCCTGATCCCCCCGAGATATTCCCTGGATCAACTTTATCTATAAATGTTAGTATCCAGTTATATTATGTGTATCTGGGAAATAATCCAGGCCTTTAAAAGCAATCCACTGAGCTGGCCAGAACCAACTCTTGAGGGAGTCTATCCCACATTTGCACAGCTCTTACTGTGAAGAAACCTTTCCATATTTGGATATTACATCTCTTTTCCCCCAGACATAAACAGTGCCTCCTTGTCCTCTGTGATGGCCAAGGACCAAGGTAAGCTTTATAAATTCAGCCTGAGACTAGTCACTTCACTAGGTATATGTAGAGGCTTACAACCACTTTAAGTGTCTTGGCTCTGAGGTAAAAGCAATACTACATAAGTAGTCCTGTGACATTAAGATATTGTGAAGTACCTACCGCATATATTTTGACTTGTGTCATATCATACAATGAAAATCACAAGGGACACTATGGCTCTGGACACATGAATTCTTGTTTCTCTAGGGCAAAATCTTATCTTAAGGATTAGTAGAAGTATCCATGTTGGCATGTCCAGCTGCACAGCACCCTTTTGCCTTTCACCAGGAACCACCTAGCACAGGGCTGACTCAGGCATACCAAACCAGCCACACAGTCCATAGCCCTCACAGAACTTTGCTACCACCACAATGTGCAGATATAGAGGTTTGTTTTCTAAAACTGGTGGAGTTCTGCCTAGAAACCAGTCAGCTTCCAGTTTTTTTGTCAAAGCTTAATTGAACAAGCTGAAGTTAGAAGCTGACTGGCTACCATGCATAACTGCACCAGATTTTGCACTCTCCAGTATTAGTAAATCAACCCAACAGAAATGGTGTGTCCTGAACACACACTCACCATACTCCTGGTCACTCATAACGATGACTCTCTTATGGATGAGGACACTTCTTGCATCAGGTCTGATGTCTTCTATGTAGTTACAGAATAAAACTCCTACTCCTGTATTCACCACCAACCCCTAGCCTGACTAGGATTGCACTGAGGTGCTCTACCAAGATCCTATCTCCCAATGGGGTAGGTTTACTAAAACTGGTGTACTCAGAATCTGGTGCAGCTGTGCATGGTAGCCAATACGCTTCCATCTTCAGCTTGCTCAGTTAAGCCTTGCCAATTAAACCTGGAAACTGTTTGGTTTCTGTGCAGAGTTGCACCAGATTTTGCACTGCCCAGTATTAGTAAAAAAACCCCAATGCGTGTTTCTCCATGGAATGCAGCAGTCTAACAGTAGCTTAACAAGGGCGCCATCCCACTTTACATCACAAAAGGAACCAGAAATCCCCATCAGACAATTCAAGCAGCCATAAGCTCAGTAGACCTACATTTTATTGAGGTAGTTCAAAGTCACAGTTCTTTTATGTGCATTCTTTTTAATGTGCATTTCTCTTTCCCTCAAAGAATATACGTCCTCATTATCTGGCAGTGTACCTCCAGTTCGCAGTAGTAAGGGGTGCCCATCGTGGAGTAGCAAAGAAATATTTTCAAGTCCTTACCCCATCTCTCTGATCAGACTTTGCCATTTCCATCAGTCAGCAGTATCTTCCTCAAGCTAGTCTCCACCCATGACCCATCCTGCCAGAAAGGATGTGAAGTCACCTCACTCCCTGGAAGGATTTCAAGTAGCATCTTTCCTAAAAGGGGCAACATGTTAATCCTTGTCTAGATGCACATCTAAATCAAGTTATTTATAGAAATAATGGAAGCTAGAATGTGTTTATCACAGAAAAAAAATCACTTAAACATTAGGACATTATGGCACACCTATTCATTGATACAATAAAGTTTTTTTTCTATGACAAATAGTATATAGCATTGACCAACTCAATTATATAGTAGTTCAAACGTTATTCTTTTACAGCTGTGATTTTAATCTATGTGATACAGATCATACAGAGAAAAATATCTGTTATTAAGGTCAGTGACTGCACTAGCTACATAAAGTGCATGTTAGTTATTATGCCTATCTTTTCATGCTTGCTGAGCATTGCCTTAACCCTCTAATCAGACCCACTATGTACATTTTTCGGGTGTCTACAGAAAAAAGATTAAACATGATTAAAAAAATCATAGTATTGTATATAACAATATTATATACATGCGGACAGTCAAGAATGTGAGGGTTTTACCTGGAAACAAATTGTGTCAGTTCCGACCACGTGTTGCACACCTAGAGGTCTGTAGGCCTGAGGCTTAGCTTAACTAACCCAAAAGAAATCTAGCATTATATTCAAATGTATTAATGCTGAAGTTCAGTTTGCAGCCAGCTGCCAAGTGTTCAGTATGACTGCCCCCCCCTCCCCCTGGCTGATGCAGGCAGTGGGGAGACCTAAGGAGAAACTCTGTAAGTGGGCTGCCTTTTCACCACAGTGCCACTGCACAGGGACCAGAACAGCTCTGCTCTATGGCAGTGGACTTGTGTGTGGCTGCCCTCCAGCTTTATCCTACTCCTGCTCCATTGGTGGCCTGTGCTCGGCCAATCAGCAGCAGGAGGAGGAGAACATAGGGCTGCTGCAAAGCAAGCTGAGACATGTAGTTCCTGAGAGAAACTTTTACACGGTGTGGAATGGCTTACAGACACCAGGAAAGTTTGGGGCTTTTTGCACCCAGGATCACAAGGAACGAGGACCTCTGCCAGTCTGCTCCTCTCTCCCCAAGTGCCAGTTAGAGAGGGGGGCCTGATTCTGCTACCCCAAGTTAAGGACACTGGTTGAAGTGCATCGTTGGATGCGCAGGCAGCACCTTGAATTCAAACTCAGAGAGGCTAGTGCATCCATTTATCATTCACTTACACCACTGTTTGTCAAAGGCTTCGGGAAGAGACTGAGGGGGCCCCTTTCACCAAGGACACAGCAGATGTATCCAGGGGACTGGTGAGAGGGCTATTGGTCTATACATTGCTAGTAGGGATGGAATTACTGAGAGCAGGATGCCAAGTACACCCAGCTCATACTGCATTCTTCCCAGACCTATCCTGCACCTCTACCAGCTCCATACCATTGCTATACTGAACTGTTACCACATCTGATGCACCTTTACTGAGTACTTGTCCCACATCTACATTTCATCTGTACAAAGACTATATCACCCTTGTAGTAATTCTCATCTACACACAGGTTCATCAGGACTCTTGTTAAGTGCACCAACACTTCTTAAAAGTTCCCCAACAAATAGCCAGCAGAGGAAACATCTCAAAGACTGCCCCTATCATGCAGCCTGCATGCAAATGCCTTATATTTCTCTATACCCATTACTGACCACTCAACTACTGACAGTGCTCCCCAGACACTTTTAAGCCTAGCACAAACAGTAAAGCACCAGTGTTTTTAGTACATGTAATTTACTCCTCACTGGTGTTGTTGGAGGATGGCAAGTGTCATCTTATACATTCTCCTTGTTGATACATTTTTTATTTACCAAGTTTATTTATATCAATATTATTCACTCTCTACCTGCCTTTACCAACTTTATTTTATGACAATATATTAGGTTTGTTTTTACCATTTGGTTTGGTGTTTGTATTCTTTAAATTTAGCATTAAAGTTGGGAACTGGTGATACTGTCAGGAATGTCTCTGTGATACTAGGTGTTTGTGTACTCAGCCTGGTGTATCAGAGGGGCTTAAGTCATTAGGAATGTCAAGTCCGGAAACAGAGAACCCATCTTAACCAGCAGCTCCTTTGGGGGGTAGTGCTACAAGCATAAGGAAAATCTTCCAGTGTTCTAAAATCAGTAAATAACACCATCACACTCTAAAGGAGAGGGACTCATACACATTACACCTCCATAAGATCCATCTCTACCAACCTTTTTTAATTTGCACATTACCCCTAAGTGTGTGTAATGTGTAACATGCCCTAAATATGGGTGTAACATATTACATGGTCTTAAAAGGTGGAGATTTCTTCTAACAATGTTTATTTAACTTTGATTTTTGCTACCTGCCTCTCAGGTTCTCAGTCCCTAACAGACCCTTAAACTGACCCTGCAATATAGCAATATTACCTTCTCTGAACCTGAGAAAAAGTAAGAAGGATCAAGGCCCTTAGTTAGAAAATGTATTGTGACCATTTACGTTACTGAACAGTGTATGCAGCAAAGTACTTGTGACATTAGAATGATGATGAGTGAGATTAAAAAGCTTTATTGGGGAATTTACTAAAGGCAAATAATATTTTCTCTTTGCAAGAGAATTTTTTCCTAGTTCAGTAAATGTGGTGAAGATACACTTTGAAAAGAATACCCAATCACATGCACATGATTATATGATGGAAATCAGCAGAGCATCATCTTATTCACCAAGTCCCTCTCCTGAACTAAGACACTCCTCTGACACTCCCCTATATCCTTGTTGTGTGTGCCATACAGATATGGCAACTTCAGAATGAGCTGTGGACAACTGGGGACATCTACACACAATGGGGACACGTTCAGGGGACAGTCCAAAACTGTCAGCAACTTGGGTTGGAACCTGAATATATTAATTAGTGTGATTGCATTTTCTCATCAGTAATTGTTTCTGTAGGGTAAAATCATAACACGTGGACTTGGATTTAGGACTGCTGAGATTAAACTGAAGAATTCGATGTGAGGGCTGGCAGAAGGAACCACAGCACACTCACCAGGAGACCAGGAAATTGTCACTTCTAGAAGTATTGAGCTCTGTAGGATCTTCAGTTGGCAGTTATTTTTGACAATTTCAGAGATTGGTGGCTGCACAGGCAACAGGACAGCCTATAATCTATGACTGAGTGGGATGCAAGTTCTTTCTGGAACTGATGTAGAGGCTGTTAACCAGTGGTGCTGTGACATCCATATTACCATTAAGTGTTAAGGACCTTATATATTAAGAGGTCATACCCATTTGGTAAGAAGTTTGTGTGCACAGTGGTAGTGGCAGCACAGAAGTGTTTGATTGGATTTATACTATTTTCATCAATATATACATATGCCCATGTCCATGGTTATATTATTTTCTTAACAGAATAGTGGAACTCCTTTTAAATATTAAACATTTACCTGATTCCCCTCACTGTTTGTAATGAATGGCAGAGACACAAAGGTGAAGATAAGAGGTCATGCAAGCCATCACTGAGGACATCTACTAACATAGACAAAAAGTTAAAAAGCAATGTTTAATTGTAAAGCACTTGTAAAGCTGCAAAGATCAAGCAAATTCAGCTGTATACTTGGTGGTAATGAATCTTCTTAACAATTTCATGATCACAGCGTAAAAAAAATTTATTAATGAAGTAATAGCTAGCTTTAGCCTCTCATAAATTATAATTCCATAAAATGTGAATCGGATGATGATTTTTCACTAGCACTCTAGTTAAGTAAATAGGTTGTCATAGACTGTCATAGATAATGATTTAGCTACCAAGCTGCAACTGCACTATTATATGAGGGAAAATTAGTTAATTTAGATAATACAGCATTGAAAGATCCATTATTTCACAGGCTGAAATGTATAAAGATGTCATCATAATTTATCATTAAATTTGAGAGAATCAATCAATGTTTGTTTCTATGGCTTGAACCAAAAACTTGATTTGTGGGTGATTCAATGCTCTGTGGGGCTTAAGACTAGATAGGAGGCAGGGGAACACTATAGCCAAATTGGGCCACTTGGATGAACCATATGAAAATCTCTGCATTGGGAGAAATGTGTTACTGGAACACAATTAGGATTTGTATTTGACAGCACATAAATAAATGTCTGTGAATCAGGAAAGGAGTGTTAAATATCACTAACCCAGAGCATTTTTAAATGAGTGAGAAAAAATGTACCGTATATGGTTTAAATGAAGTGACCATATAAATATTCCAAAGTCATTTATTTTAGCTCTAGTACAAGACCATTTGAGCTAAGTAACACATTGTTATTGGTCACATTTATGTTTTCATTTGTCAGGTTACTCCCTTGTAGATTTTATATAATACATTCCTTTTGTGTGATTTCTTTTTTCTGTAATAGACTGTGATGTTTGCTAGACAAAAACATGAACAATAACATTTTGATGCTTTTATGTGATCCTCATTCCATTTCATGGAATATTTGAAAGCCGTAAGCAACCTTTTCATTATAGGCATTGCTATTTCCACATGTGTTAATATTTTTTATACTTACTGTAGATTGAGCTTTACAAATGTAAAAAATATTTCTAAACAAAGTTTATCTCTGACTATGAGGTGGTCAATAAACCATGGACTGATAAAACTGACAGTACTGCAGAACAGAAAATACATGTAGTTACTTGTTCATTAGTAGTTGACCACATCCTCCGGTGCCCAGCTTCTGAGAATTTGTCATTTCAATTTATTACACTTTACTATTGGGTCATGCAATCCACATTGTATTGATATCTTGCTTACAGTTAAATGATACAATATAACTATAGAGGAGCTACATTTGTTTCCCAGTAATGCTTTAATAGATCCCTTCTATGGTACATTTACTTTCCCTGTTGGAGGAGCACCAGGCACAATTTTTCTTTAATATGATTTTTTTATATACCTGACGTCAGGGCCTCAGAAACATCCCTCTAAAGGGTCCAGCAGAAGTCCTATCAGAAATGTTCTGATAAAACTGACCACCAAGCTCATTGCAGACTGATTTGAAATTCCCAGGAAAAATTTCCAGATTAATTTTTAAAGACATATTACATCCTATAGCCGTATATAATTTGATTTGCTATTTCTTGGTAGTTGTCTGTCCTACAATTCCATAGGAAATTCCTGCAAATATTTTTGAAAGAGCACCATGCGCCTTTTTCAACTTAGTTCATCTGGCCATCAAATGTTTCATCATGGTTTCATTCCCTAAAGTGTTGTCCAACAGAAATTCCTCCTTTTATGCTAGCATCATTAATCTTAATACATTTCTTTCCTTCCATAATCAAAGCCAAGTCCATTTTGCACTGTTGCCCTAAGAAAGTTCTTCAGAAGTCTTAACTCAAGGTGCAGTGGAGGGAAATATACTTTTTCGGGGTCCACAAATGCTATGTCAATCACATGTAATCTTTCCTGTAGTTAGTGATATTCATTTTAGTCACTGTTTTTGGATGTAACTTTTCATGTATCACATTCACCTGTTAAAGTCTGTAAATGTTGGCAAAATATATGTACAGCACTCTAAAGTGTTAAAAGTGTGCACAAAATAAATGCATTTTCTCTGAATTAAACTTTAATATACCCACATGTTCTGAATAAATAACACTGTGCACTAATGTGGCTCTTTGCCAGATTTTCAGCCAACTACCAACATTGCCCTTCCTGGCATCTGGTCGTTAATGAAGACTTTTTTATGTGCTAACCTCCTAATTGTAAAAATGCCTCAACAGGCATTTGTCAGTGTGCATTGTAGTAGATAGAGCTGACAGTGGGTAATTAGGGAGAGATAGTTGTACTATAAAGTGCTATGCAGTGCTATACATGGTGCTATAAACAGTGCTGTACTGTGCTACATTACTGTGAATTGTAGCATGGTGTGCTACATATTATTGTGTACTCCTGTATTTAGACCTGACAGTCCTCCTTTCTAGGACTGCCTTTCATGTATGTCAGCAATAATTTTAGTTGATGCTTATCTGCTGATCCTCCCTTGAAATTACTTCTTTGTATTCCAATGACGTTTTTTATTTTATTTTGTTTTATGTTTGTATATTTTTTATGTTTCTAATAGGTTAAACATATAGAGGGAGGGGACATTAGGCAGGGAGCAGCAATTGGCATTGACATTCCTGCAGTTTCATATTACTGCAAAGTGGGCTCCAATAATGAGGAGGGTGGGAATGACATGGTGGCAAACTGTACTTAGGTTCCAGAGATTGGAGAGGGCTAAAATGAGGAATGAGGAATAGGCAGCACAGCAGTGAGGAAGGATATCTTATATGGGGCAGAAGCAGCTTCCAGAGGACTGGACATAGCAGCTGTTCTATTCTATCAGACCACTGGATACAGACCACTGATATTCACAGAGGCACTCCACAGACCTCTGTAGTGTAGGCCTTTTTTTTAACATATCCACTACCAACAGTGCTGTTGTGGTCTACAGCCCCTGTCTGCTGAGTATCAGCCATGGAAAAGTACCCCGCTCCTCCTCCCCATACCTCACTTTTGATCTGTTCCCCTTTATAAAATTTTCCATTTACATTTGTTACAAAATCAGCAGCTCGAGTCACAGGGAAGGAGGTCTCACAAGGGGATAAATAGGTTTACCTTGTGGCATGTGAAGCAGGAAATATGGTTAGCTTGAAGCTACAGAGAGTAGGGCCAAGTGCATGGTAGAATCTTTACATGGCTCCTAGCCCCACCCTGGCATTTCCAGCAGCATCTTTGACCAGACAGGTGTCTGTTTCATGAAATCTGGAGTGGAAGAAAAAACATGTCCCCTAAAAACTCCCAGCTTGCAAAACTGCTGGCTTTACAGCTGAGTCCTTACAGCTGGTAGAGTTAGCCCCCTTCTGCAAGTTGATGGTTTGTGCTGCCAGTACACAGCCACCTTTTTTTTTCCAGAAGGCCATCCCTGCCCTCTGCTAGCATGTAAAAGGTAATGAAGTACGATTAAGGCCCTGGAAACATGTCAGTTGGCTCCTTTTTGGAATGTATGTACTCTTTTGGATTGAATAAAGATTGATTTTATTAATACTCACCTTGTTGCTGACTTCACCTTACCTTGGAGGATGGAGACTGCTTGTCAGGCACGGTGAGTGAAGAGTGCTGTAACCTATTTTATGCCTGCAATTGGGTTGTAGTGCCACCACTTTACTTGTTCATGTGGCAGGTAATGTGCCTATGTCACTGGACAGTGTTGTCAGCAGCTGGATCCTGATGAACAAATATGTATAATCCAGTAAGCATGGTCATGGATGTTGCATCTCCTTCACTGCATGCCGGGTAATTTGTTGGTGACTTGGAAGGATGCAGTATGGGGCATAATGCTGGAGCACACACTGCATGGTGTAATAGATCAGACACTGGAGGTGCGGCAGCAGGAGGAAGAAGAGGACTTCCTGTTGTCTCAGATTAAGTTGGATCCTTTGCCTGCTGCCTCCATCCATGTGAGTCAGAGACAGCAGGAAGCAAGAAGAGGTGTATGAAGAGTTGAGTGTGGGCGTCCAGACATAAGTTTTAATCCTCCCAAAGTTGTATTTGAGTGGGGTGAGATAGCTGAGGACACTAAGGACTTGTGATCCTCTGCTGCAGGCAATTGTGGAGAAAGGGCTCCTTCATTCTGAAATGCCTACAAAATTACCCCAGAATTGGGGTCATAGAGAAGAAGAACCATTACTAGGTAGACACCATTTTTGGTCTAGAGAAGGTGTCTCCAAACTTTCTAAACAAAGGGACAGTTTATTGTCCTTTAGACTTTGAGGGGGCCAGACTGTGGTCGTTGTGAGTAGAAAAGGCAAACAATGCCCCATCATTAGTGCTAGGGGAACAAATGTGTCCAATCATTGGTGGCAGTAGGAGGAATAGTGCCCCATCATTGGTATCAGTGGGTGGAATGCTTCATCCCTGGTGTCAGTGAAAGGAATAGTGCCCCATCATTGGTGTCAGTGAAAGGAATAGTGCCCCATCATTGGTGTCAGTGGAGGAATAGTGCCCATTATTGGTGTTAGTGGAGGAATAGTGCCCAATCAATGGTGTCAGTGCAAGGAATGCTTCATCCTTGGTGGCAGTGAAAGGAATAATGACCCACCATTGGTGTCAGTGGAGGAATAGTGCCCCATCATTGGTGTCAGTGGGAGGAATGCTTCATCCTTAGTGTCCAGTGAAAGGAATAGTGTCCCATCATTGGTGTCATTGGAGGAATAGTGCTCAAGAGCCAGATAAAGGCAAGGAAAGGGCCACATCTGGCCCCCGGGCAGAAGTTTGGAGACCACTGGTCTAGAGGGAGACAAATTTACCTCAGCAATGCTTTTAGGTTGTTTTACCGCCCACAGCAGACAGGCCTGATTACAGATAGTGCATCAACCATATGATTACAGACTGCTTTAGGTCGGGGTTGATGCAGACACTCTTTCAAAGGAGGCTCCAATGGACTATTGGGTATCCAGGCTTTACCACTATCCACTTGCACAGTACATATTGGAGCTTAGGGCATACCATGGGCCCAGTGGGCATTCTGAGAAGGCCTTCAGCAAAGTAGAAGGTTTAGAGAACCAGTCCTAGATCAACAATTATTACAAAACCTCTGCAGCTGAGGCTACTGACTTTTATTTCTCATTCAACACTTCCTCCTCCCACAAAAAAATGTTTCCTTTCACCAATACTATCTCCTACTTCCTTTGCTGGCAAGTCATCATTACCAGCTCCTGCCACATTTGATGACTTGCAACCATTACCAGCTCATCCCACCTCTCTTGGCCTGCTGGCCTGCTATTATTACCAGCTCCTGTCAACATAACCAGCTCCTGACATCTCTGCTAGTCTGCTGCCCTTAGCACCTCCTGCCACCTCTTTTTGACTGCAGTCATTACCAGCTTTAGCCACCTTTCCTGGCCTGCTGTTGGCACCATTATTGACTCTTGCCTCCTGTCTTGGCCTTTTCCAGTGCTTCAAGTGGAACTTTAGGTAGTAGATAAAATTGGGCAAACAAGCAGGACTTTTAATGTAGAAGATACATGTTTTGTCTTTTCTGCATCAAAATGATCTATTTGCCTGTCCACCCTTGTACATAAATTAAGCATTGCCAAAGCCGACAGAACTCCTGTGCATACATTCCTGCCCAGTCAATGGAAGCAACCGTCATTTGATACCTGAAAGCTAGCCACTCAAAGATGTAAGCAGGGAGCTCAAGGAAATTGCATCGCTGGAGCTGAGGTAAGTATAGTTCCTTTTTCAGCACTAAAAGGCTGCCACACATGTTTGCATTGCTGGACCTGCAAAAATGTTTGCTGCAGGGTAAATCATGCATTGCACCATTACATTTGCAACCTATACCAGTGCTTTGGCACTGTATATGTGCAACTCATAAAGTTAATGTGGCCCAATCAAGCTGCTTACATACTGTCCAGTGACTATGAAATATTTGTGGATTCTGTCTCTGAAATAATACACTCTTATATCATGGCCCAACCAAACTGCTTACATGCTGTCCAGTGGATGAACAATATTTGTGACTATTGTTTCTAAAATAATAAATTTTACACTTTTTTTCCAGGATAAAACTGCTTTTACTATTCCTCTTAATTTGTGGCCTAATCAAGTTGCTTACATACTGTCCAATGAGTTTCAAATATTGTGATTCTTGTGTCTTAAATGAGCTGCAAATGGTCCCCTTCTGAGTCTTGTAAAAGTGATTGGGTTGTGGTAGAGCTGCTTGATCACTCTTACCTGAAGGCTGATTACTGGCTGTAGATATTGATGCCAGGATCATGGCTTCAGCTGCAGCCATGATCCTGGTATAACCACTTGCCCCCAAGGACATACAGGTACGTCCGTTATGTTGGACATGGCTAAAACAACCTAGATCTCTTTTTTTATGGTTAATAAAATCTCTTTGCAAGTGTGCTCAGATGCTGGCTGAGTAGATTTTTGAAAGGATGTAGGTAAATTAGTAGTCTAATAGTGAGAAACATGAGATGTAATAGGTGCATATTTCTTACTCACTGGACTCTGAGCAGAGGTTGAAAAGGAAGATGAGGTGGCAGACCATTTAGCTAGGTTTTCATCCCTCTGCTGCTGGACATCCATAAAGCACCACCGTCAGATTCCAGATCTGAGTCTCAGGGAGAATACATCCCTGTAGACTGAGTGTCCTTACCACTGCCATTTTGTGAGCCTTCAATCTTTGTGACTAGTAAAAACTTTCAGTTTCCTCAGTTTGTCTATTTAAGCTGTGCAACAGGGTGATGCTTTTTGGGACATTGTTGGCACAATGAGTGTATCCAAAGAAAAAAAAGTCAGCTGCTTTTGCTATATGTTGCTGTGAGGAGCAGGTTCAGGATGGAATTCTGGAGCCAAGTGGCCATAATAACCAGCAGCCAAGTAATTCCCCCTCACACTGTAATTTATTTTTCTGGATAACAACTTCCTCTTCTTCATCTTACAATGCAACCTAATCAAACAGTTCACATATGGCAGATACTTTACAATATTTGCAGTTTTAATCTCTAAAACAGCACACTCTCATCTTTATTTTTGGATAAATCTGCTTCATCTCTCTATCTTATATTATGGTCTAATCAAGTTGCTTACATGCCATTTAGTAACTATATAATACTTGTGGATATTCTTTCTTAAGGCCTGTTCACACCATCCGCTCTGGGGTGCATTTGTCAATACATCCCCAATGCATGGCAAACAAAAAGGAATAATTCCCTATGAACACAGTTCACACCAATGCATTTGCCCAGCATTGACCAGCGGTGAAAAAGTACATCAGGCTGTACTTTTTTAACCTGTAATTAAAGTGCAGTGCTTAAACATCAGAATACATTTTAATACATACCAGTCATAAATTCATGAATCACTAAATAAAGGTGCAATAAAAAAGTGCAATAAATAAGTGAAAGGAAATCTATATGAAATTCATATGGAACATAAATACATACATGCATGTGCAAAATCCGCAAATTGAAAAAGTGAAGAAATAATCCCTGGTAATCCATGTCTGGACACAGACAAACTAATAATGTTAGTACAAGACCATCTCGTATTTTATGACTCTAAGCACGGGCAGTACAAGGATGATATGAAAAAAATCAATCAATGTAGAATGAGATTGGTACCCATCTCTGTTCACACTGGAATAACTTGAACATATCTACGCAGACATCTGCCACTGAATCAAAACATTCAACATTACAACATAGCTGTTTCTTCTTTATGTTATTGTTATTATCAGTACTTTTTTTGTAGTATGCAATTCATACCTTATTCTTGTATGGGGGATTTTGCTATCCCCCAAACCCCTAAGCCACATCTGCATCCATAAACAATTTTTTTAAAAGATACCAAAAACATATCCTGTATTATATATTTATTATAATAAACATTTATTTTTAATAATATGCAGATGTTATGAACTCCAAAGCATTGTGAAAACTTTGAAAAAAAAAGACAAAAGCAAAATATGCAGCAGATACATTAATAAATTCCTGAAATAACATTGGGTCAGCTGTTACTGGCACAAAACTTCACCAGCACCAGCAAGGGACATAAAATATTCGACCATTTGTCACAGATTGTAAGGGCATTACCATTCCCTCAAGCACAGCTCCAGTGAGCTTTTTCCATGGTGTGGTGTCAACATTCTTCAAAATTGTAGCTGTCCTTTTCTTTTAAATAATTAATAATTCTGAAGAATACAGGTGGCCTTTATGATATTGGTAGCATTCTTCAAAGTCATCTATATAGCTTTAAGCAAAATATGCCATTTATTTGCCAGGCTGCCTAAAGTGTACTCTACCATTCTGCGCATCAAGCACACCCTATAATTAAATATTCACTTGACTCGCCTTAGTCCATTTTGTGAATAAGGTAGCATTAAATGTTCACCCAGGCAAGAAGCTTCATTGGCAAAAGCAAAAGGTTACTCTGACTCTCTTGTTCCAGGCCTTGGTCTGTTCTCTGGTAAATCTACTTAGTTACCCATCAGTTGCTGTTTGAATTTTAAATTATTTCTGTAAAATCCCACATCAATGTAGGTGAAATTGCAATCTAAATCCACAACGGCCATCAGGGCCAAAGAAAAATGCCACTTCTAGTTGAAGTATTTGCTCCCACTACGCAGTGGCATTACTATTCTTATATACTTGCCACAAATTACTCCAAGACAATAAGGAAAATTACATCTTTGTTAAAACAGCTCAGCTATTTATTTCCAATTTTGTTCAATAGGGATAGGCATGGCCGATTTCCTTAAGTGCATATGATGCATATGACTGACCAGTACCTAGAGATCTATAAAAACATAAATAGCAAGCTTGTCAGCAACAATTTGCAACTCTTTTTCTACAGTAAATGTCATGAAAATGCAAACTATCAACAGAATGAAAAAGAAAACTGAAAAAAGGAGCAAAGGAGTGGCACTGCAGCCAAAAGGGCACACATATGTTCACTGTAGACAACAGGATTTTTTGAGGTTTGTCATGGAACTTCATCGATAAGTGGAGCGTTTAGAATTATGTGATGACTGTATTATGAAAACGTTGCTTTTTTTGTATTACAACAGCACTGAAGGTATTTTTGATGATGATGATGATTATGAAGAAGAGCATGATGAGGATGAACATGCTGACCCTGAGTAACTAGCTAGGGATGACATTGTTGAGTGATCAAGTCTGTATTCATCAGCCAGGAGACACAGCAGAAAGTGGGTTCTTCTACTTTGATGCCATTGCAGTTTCAAGCATCATCCTGCATCCAAAAATGCCATACCGTAGTATGGCATTTTTGGATGTAGGATGATGCTTGACCACCCCAAGACAAAGATCATAACAGGTTGACGATCTGTTGAAAGTTATGGGGGTACTAAGGTTTAGGAATAGAGGTTGGAAAAGGGGCTACATTTCTATTATTTATAGATGTCAGCACCGTTATTTCAACCACCTCCACAACAGTTCCACCATCAGGACCACTCACAGCAGTATCAATACCAAACATCAGCATCATATGTTATTGCATTCAAAAGCCCCCTCAGCAGTTTGATATTTAGTTGCCAGTAATCCTCATTCACCGCCCTCACAGTATCACATAGTTACATCCAGAAAAGTCAGGTTGAAGGATGATACTAGTAAGGAGACAAACAGATCTGCATTGCTTTCCATTTTCGTTCTTTAAAAATGTAATATTAAGTTTTAGCTCCTGCTATAAAGTTGCTACTGTTTAATGGTAAATATCACATTTGTGTTTAAAGTGTTCATGTTCTGCTACAGGTTTGTTAACCCTCTGACCCCTAGACTATCATTCAGACAAAACAAGAGCCCAGATCACTGTATTAACAGCTAAGTTGTAAGTTTTTTGAATGATCAGAACCACAATCATACCCTATGAATATGCTCCACATGGGAGCAAAATACATTAGTTGTGAAACATGACTACTGTATGTACACTGGCCTACCTTGCAATAGATTCTGTCTTTTGTTTTTTCTTTTTGAGTGCCAACCAAAAATAGGAAACATTTAAGTTGACTAATGAATAGATACTGTATGTTAACAATAATGAATGTTAATGTTTGTATTTATTTTTATAATGTTACTGCATATATCCCTGTTCCTTCTCTGAAAGCTCACACATTAAAAAAAATGCAATTTGCAAAAATGGTACATTTCAAAAACGTGTTAAAAAATAATAAGACCTTTCGTTATCTTTTGCTGTACCTTTGCTAAAAATGGGCCAAGTTCATCTTGCTGGTAAATGAGAAAGAAGGTCATTTAACCAGGAATAGCCTAGCAATGACAGTGTTATGCAATATAACTATGTTCAGTCGGTAACGCTGCTTGTGGTATGCTGTTCCCAGAAGCTATAGGTTGGACATTAGCAGTTCAAGAAGATTGTCAAAGCTATAAAAACAAAAAAATACATATTATTCACTATATTAGACATATTTTTTAGTCCAATTTTAGGATCACACAAAAAAGCCTCTCTAACTCCTGGACAGCATTTTAACCTTTGTCATGTGGGGTCATCAAGGAGCTACATTTCAGTATAGAACACACGTCATCAAATGAATTACCACAAATATTTCAAACTTCTCTAATATCTTTCTATAGACATCTGTGTATACTTGAACTTGCCTGGATAGGAACGCAGGTCATGGTACAGGGTCCAAAGATTTCCCTGTGGATGCCCCACAAATGATAACTCTGCTGAGCACATGATCTTAAAAGGCTATAGCCAGCACTAGGGGCGGACTGACCATTCGAGCACTCGGGCACTGACCGAGGACCCAGGGTCAGTAGGGGTCCCCATAAAATGTCTCTGGTACCTTTTATAGGATTTCTTGGGAGTGTTTTGAGTGTGGGCAAGGACACAGGGGCCCCATGATCCCCAATTGCCCTGGGGGCCCCATGAGTTGTCAGTCTGCCCCTGGCCAGCACCATGATCGTTGCAGTGAGAGCAGACTATCATGTACCTGGTAGCAGAACCTGATCTGATGAGGAAGACCTCTCTTACACCTCTTACTTGGGGCCCCTGATACTGTAAACAGGAGGCACAGGAGTGCAGAGTGGCCAAGTGCCTGAAGGTCTTGCTTGCAGCAGAGCATGGGTTCTCGCCAAGCAGAACTGGTTGTCAGTGATCTTCAGTAAGGTAGACAAGCTGAATGGCAGCTGGTAGGCAGACTGAATCAGACATGTAACTGGTGACAGCGGGCAGGCAAGGCATATACTGGTAGCAGACAGTAGATTATCAAGCACAACCATATGATAGGCAAGTACCAGTGACAGCAGGAGTCAGGTAGGCCGGGCCATACACTGGCAGGAGAGATCAGGTACAGAGGCACAGACAAGAGCATGTTCAGGGTATAAGCCAGGTCAGGAACTGATAAGTAGCACATCAGCAAATAGAGCAGGCAGAAGAAGTGGCCAGAAAACAAGCTTAAGCCAGTGCAGGGAGGGTTCAGAGAGTAGTCAGGATGAGCCGGGTCAGCAACTGGAGTGAGGATACAGGTTAACAGGGTCTCAGGATACATTTAAGGTTGAAGACAAAGCAGCACTTAACCTGAGCACTGGCTCAGTTTAAATAGCCAATTTGGTGTCACCATCTGTCACATGTGTGTGTGAGCATGTCAGTGCACACTGGTACTCGTATGGGCACTGAGCATATGTCAATTTCCTATGTCCACGAGAAGGAATGTGGATTAGCTTGTGAAGATGCACAGAAGTCTGCCCAGGGGAGCCATTATTTTCTACCGGCATTCCCTTCCGGACACAGGCATTGTCCTAGAACAGAGAAGACTCTTCACAATATGTACACCCTGAAAACAAAGGAAAGCTCTCGAAGAAGAATATGACCTTATAGAAAATGTTACCTTAATAAAAGACTACTAAATGAAGTATATTCCTTTAAAATAAAAAATGCAATGCATGTAAAACACACTCCAGCACATTACTACACATTGGAAAAAATGCAATGCAATGCAACTTGCATTAATGCCAACATTCTGGTGCGAAAAGACCCTAAAATATTACATTCTAAATTTTATTTCAGTATTTAACCAGCCTACTCTCTCCCCCTTATATTGTGGCCCAATCAAGCTGCTTACATATTGAGCGCACATATAAGAATGTACAATAATTGTAGCAAGTGTCTCTGAAATAATACACTGTATTTTTTATACCAAAATAAACTGCCTCATCTTTCTCTTATACTAACCTGCTTACATTTTGTCTAACCACTATACAAATACACTGGGTTTATAGACTGTACATATACACTGTACTGTACATTTATGTCTATTATATGAAATATAGCACTCCAATTTTTTTCAAGATAGAACATGCCTTGTCTCTCCCTCTCACATTGTGGTCTAAAGTAGCTGCTTGCATACTGCCCAGACACCAGACAGTACAATATGTGTGGCTATTATATCTATTGTTAATTTCAGGATAAAACTTCCTTGTCTCTCTATTTTACACTGCGGCCTACTTAGGCTATTTACATACTGTCCATTCACTGCTTACATAGTGTGCAGCCTCTGTACAAGAAAACTGCCTAATTCATCACCCCATATTAGGGCTTAATCAAGCTGCTTATATACTGTCCAGCATCTCTAAAATATTTATGACTAATATCTGTGAAATAATACACTTACATTTTTATTTAAGGATTGAATCTGTCCATCCTCTCTTTCTTATGTTGTGGTCTAATCAAGCTGCTAAGTCACTGTCCAGAGAGTGCACAATATATGTGGATATTGTTCTTGTAATGAATCAGATTGGGGTGCTGCTGTTGTATTTACTATGAGCAATAATATAACACTAAAAAATCAAATAAGCACATGCAAAATATGTGCTGTCAGAATATAGTGCTGCTGACACTGTCTGTGAGAATATTACTGTTTTGTAACACCACATACTGCTTAAAGGTATCTCCTAAGCATGCCATTTAAAAAATTAGTGTTTTTTACTGTCTCCTTTGAAGTTACATTTAAAGGTGAACTATGTCCCCGCTGTGTGGTATTTATAAAAATATTTGTATTGGTATGTCCCCCATGACATTGCCTAGCTCCCATGACAATTTTTAACAACTTCTTGCCAATTAGCAGAAAAATGGCCAAAAATAATTTTCAAGATGTGTCCCTTTCCCTCATAGACTTCTACAGGGTTTGGTCCTACGTTTTAATTTTTGGGGCTTAATGATAAATGCCTTGTGCACTGTATTTTCTTATCCCTCGTGTTCTGCTATTCAATACTTTTTAAACACTTCAGTTCTCATACCTTTTTATACTCCTTATGGACCAGAGTAATTTTTACATTTCCACTATGGGCCTGTTTATTTGTCAATAACATTATCATTACTTAGGATAACAAAGCAGATAATACAATGTTTATTTGGAAAAACTTAAAATTCTTTTGGCAAAATTGTTTTACAAAAATTAATCTAATTTCTATGCAATCTATAGAAACATAACATTAAAAAAGTGTTTGTTTTTTCTTCTATCATGTCAATTTGGGTTAACTAGGGTTCATACAGTGTCAAATAAAATTAACATTTATTAAAATATTTTTTTACTGATGCCATATGCAGATCAAAGATAATAAAATAACAGCGCAAAACATAGACCTCTACATAAAATCAAAAAAGTGCAAAAAAATTTTTTGTAAAACAAAATACAATTTAAATGGTGCAGTCCATCAAATTCTTATATAAATAGTGAAATCCATCAAAATAAACTAAAGTTCAAAAATATTCAAAAATATATGTGCAAAAAAAGAAAAAAAGGAAAGAAATCTTTTCACATTCTTCTTGTAAAGAAACTTCCACCTTCCACCCGTGAAAACCAATATCAAATGCACTCACCAGATATAGGTGAATAAAACGCCTTTTAGGAATTTTATGGGATCCTACACCCTCTTTCGTATCCACTCTATAGGAATCCTCTCCTCCAACATGGGCTCCACCATCCGACCAGGGAGAAAAAAATCTCAAATAGTGTGATATTGTAAGACACCATTTCATATGTGAAATCAAGGATTAAGGCCACTCACATTAATTTCACTTTAAAAAGGCATATTTATTAAGGCAAGCTTCTCTCCAGATGAACAGTAGATGCAAGGTAACCTCTCACAGAATCTCACATCACAGTCCCAGGTTCCAGCAGAAGCTCCACAGAGACCACACATATATAAATCCCACAAAGATGGCCGCTGGAACGCACCACTCAGCGTGCGCTCCACTCACCGGAAGTGACGTCGGACATGCAAAATAAAACCGGAAATGCGTCAACGCGTTTCGCCCCTCCCACAGGGCGTTCTCAAGACAATCATTTCCTGTTTGAAGCTCCCTTATATACCCAACTGGGACCCACCCCTCCGTTGTGATAGGTCTAAACCCTCCCCGGGATTATCAAAACAAACCACTCCTCCTGTGATGTAACGTGAGAATCCTTTACACATGAGGTCTATGCCTACATAATTCAGAATACTTATTAGAACCATTAGATTATCTCCCAAAAGCGACATGTGTAAACCACATGCCACCAGTGGGAAAACACGAATGTATTTTAAATTTTAAAACAATACCTCAAAAATACAAAAACTTTCTTTAATAAATAAGCAATGAAATGACAATTTTAAAATTAAAATAAAATAATTTATGAAGAATAATCTAATAAAAATAAAATAAAAATAAAAATAAAAAATGAAATATAAAATATAATAAAAATAAAAATAAAAAATAAAAATAAAAATAAAAATAAAAATAAAAATAAAAATAAAAATAAAAAATAAAAATAATAATAAAAATAAAAATAAAAATGAAAAAATGAAAAAATAAATAAAAATAAAAATAAAAATAAAAATAAAATAAAAATAAAAATAAAAATAAAAATAAAATTAAAATTAAAATAAAATAAATGAGAATGCAAATTCATCAAGAAATGAAGTATATATAGGAATGGAAATACTATGCTATTACCAATTAGACAGATAACAATTGATGTCTATGTCTGAATTCAACCCTTTAGGGTACAAAGATCCTAATTGAAAGATCCATTTTGTTTCATTCTGCGAGATACTTTTGACCATATCTCCCCCCCTCCAGTGGGGAAAAATCCGATCAATCCCGCAGAATTTCAAACACGATGGATCTCTATTATGGCACATTCTGAAATGATAAGAAAGACTATGATGTTTAAATCCTTTTTTGATATTTCTAATGTGTTCACCCAATCTCACCGACAATTTCCTGGACGTTCTACCTACGTATTGCAGGTGACAAGAACACTCCAGCAAATACGTAACAAAAGAACTGTCACAAGATATAAAATTATTTATTTTATAAGAGGAACCTGTAGAGCAAGAATGAAACGAATCATATCTCCTCTTAGTGTCTCCTTTCATGTTTCTACATGCCAAACACCTATTACATTTATAAAACCCTACAGTGTCCAAAAAAGTTGCCTTTTTCTTCGGAATATCTGGGACATTTTTTGCCAACTTCATTCTCAGTGTGGGTGGTTTTCTGTAGACAAAAGACAGTTTCTCCGGTATTACATCATGGAGAACCTCATCCCTCTTCAGTATTGACCAGTGTTTCCTTATGATTTTCTCAATAACCTTATATTGATTTGAGTAACCCGTAATAAAAGCCAATTCACCTGTTTTCTTTTTCTTCTTTCTATTTGTTAATAATTCATCTCTATTCATCCTCCCCACTTGATTCATTGCACCCATTAGAATATTTTCTTCATAACCTTTTTCTCTGAATCTTTCCAGCAATATGTTGGCTTGCTCTTGAAATGTTTTGTTGTCATCACAATTCCTTTTAAGTCTAATGAGTTGACTTTTGGGAACAGACCTCAACCAATTTCTATGATGACAACTGTGGATTGGGATGTAAGCATTCCTATCCACTTGTTTAAATTATGTTTTTGTATAAAGATGGTCCCCCTGTTTATAGATGACTAAATCAAGAAAGTCTATAGATTCCATGCCGATATGATTGGTAAAAGTGATGTTATAAGGATTACACTCCATTCCACGGATGTACTCCTCTAAACCATTCCTGGTTCCCTTCCAAATTATCACGATGTCATCTATAAACCTTCTAAAGAGTATTAAATTCTCATTTATATGTTGAAATATAGCCTTATCTTCCCACATACTCATGAAAAGGTTGGCTACTGATGGAGCATACTTTGCTCCCATCGCAACTCCAGTACACTGCCTGTAATAACTGTTGGAATGCCAAAAATAATTGTTTGACATTGCTAGATCAAGACAATCTAGCAAAAAATCGATTTGGTCAGTTTTTAAACCCGATTTTTTCTCCAAAGCCCACCTCACTGCTGTTAAAGCATCCTCATGTCTAATGTTGGTATATAATGCATCAACATCAACACTGGCCAAAACACAGTTATCTTTCATCCTTATTTTTTTCAAAACTGAGATCAAATCCCCACTATCTTTTAGGTAAGATGGAAAACCTGATACCAGGGGTTGTAAGAAATCATCCACATATTCCCCTAATCTCGAAAACAATGAATCAATCCCATTAACAATGGGTCTTCCAGGGGGTTTTAATAGACTTTTGTGAATCTTGGGTAATTGGTATATAACAGGTGTAACAGGTGCTTTAGGTACCAAATATCTCGCTTCTTTTTTGTTTAGAAAACCTTCTTTAACACCTCTTTTCACTAATTTCATTAATTTATTCTTATAGCTTTTTAAAGGGTTACCTCTCAATTTCTCATATGTATTTACATCACCCACCAATCTATTCAATTCTTCATAGTAATCATTCCTATTCAACACTACCACCCCTCCTCCTTTATCTGCTGATCTTATTACAATATTATTATTTTTTTCTAATTGTTGGATTCCTCTGATTAGATCATGCTTATTCCTCTTATTTGGAACAGATATTACCTCCAAATCATGTTCTACCATCTTTTTAAATGTATCTATACAACAATTATTCCCCACTTTTGGGTTGAACACAGACTTGTTCCTCAAATTGGTGTGCTTGTAAAACTCTTCATTCCCATCATTGCTTATTATTCCATCCTTCTGAGAATCAATAACATTAAGTTTGGAGTGTTTACTCCAATATTTTTTTAAATTGAGTTTTCTAATAAATCTATGAAGATCTATGTAAGTTTCCAATTTATTTAATTTTTTATCGGGTGCATATTTCAGACCCAATGCTAAAACCCTCAATTCATCTTCTTTTAAGATATATTCACTTAAATTAAAAATTCCTTCATTTACATTGACCTTTTCCTTTTTCCTTTTACCTCCTCTGCATCCCCTGTATTTCTTCCTTCCCAATAGGGGTCCTGATAGTTTGGGTCCTGATAGTTTTGATAATTCTGATAATTGGGAGGTGGTTTCCATCCACCCCTCCCCCCTCTGTTTGGGTAATACTGACCCCCTCTCCCTCTCGGATTGAAAAATCCTCTTGGATTCCCCCCTCTCCATGGCGGTCCCACAAAACCTCCTCTTGGAAAAACCTTTCCCTCATATTGATGATTATATGGGGATCCCATTAAAGGTCCAAATCTATTATATGTGGGCACCCCATGGTAGGAAGTAGGATTCTCATCCATATTTTTCTTAGGGGAAGAGTTCTTTTGTGTATTTTTAGAAAAAGCAACAGTAGCTGCCTTAGTCTTCACTCCAGATGATCCCAAATTGGAACCTAGATCTTTAATTTCCCCCTCAACTGAAGAATTTCTAGAATCATCGGTTCCCTTACTATTTTCATCCTGCCACTTATAAACATTTAGGGATTTGTAGTCCTGTATATCTCTACTATATTTCTTGATTTTCTTCTTTTTGGTATCCTCATCTACTTTGTTAATATATTCTTGAGTTAATTTTGCCTTTTCTTTAAAATCCATTGATTCACTGAAAGGGGCCATTTTCTCCTTTAAATTATAAATTATTTCTTCCAAAATTTTAAGTTTCCTTTTTCTTCTTTGTACAATTAATTCCATAAGTTTTTTCTCAACATGGTTGAAAAATGAGAACCACTCCTCATCCAACTCTTTACCCACAAGACCATCACTGGGAGCAATTTCCCATCTGAGCCTTCTTGGGGTGATTCCTTCCTTAATATATTTTTCAAGTGTCACCACATCCCACCACGCCCTCACCTGTTTGTCCAAAGAATTTTTAAGTGTTCTAAAATCCTTCGACAAATCAGTATTCTCCACAGTATGTGAAAAAATGTCTTCTACATTGACCCTTTTTGAAGACACAAAACTAAATAAATCCATGGCTGCAGGATCAGGTAAACAGATGAAATATGTAAAAAATACTATAACCTCTGAACACAAAAATTATAAGATATCTTCCTGCGCCTAGTGAGACACTCTACTACAGGTACTATCCTGCTGCTGTGCAATGTGAACAACACAAATATATGAAAAAATAAAATAACAGCGCAAAACATAGACCTCTACATAAAATCAAAAAAGTGCAAAAAAATTTTTTGTAAAACAAAATACAATTTAAATGGTGCAGTCCATCAAATTCTTATATAAATAGTGAAATCCATCAAAATAAACTAAAGTTCAAAAATATTCAAAAATATATGTGCAAAAAAAGAAAAAAAGGAAAGAAATCTTTTCACATTCTTCTTGTAAAGAAACTTCCACCTTCCACCCGTGAAAACCAATATCAAATGCACTCACCAGATATAGGTGAATAAAACGCCTTTTAGGAATTTTATGGGATCCTACACCCTCTTTCGTATCCACTCTATAGGAATCCTCTCCTCCAACATGGGCTCCACCATCCGACCAGGGAGAAAAAAATCTCAAATAGTGTGATATTGTAAGACACCATTTCATATGTGAAATCAAGGATTAAGGCCACTCACATTAATTTCACTTTAAAAAGGCATATTTATTAAGGCAAGCTTCTCTCCAGATGAACAGTAGATGCAAGGTAACCTCTCACAGAATCTCACATCACAGTCCCAGGTTCCAGCAGAAGCTCCACAGAGACCACACATATATAAATCCCACAAAGATGGCCGCTGAAACGCACCACTCAGCGTGCGCTCCACTCACCGGAAGTGACGTCGGACATGCAAAATAAAACCGGAAATGCGTCAACGCGTTTCGCCCCTCCCACAGGGATTCCTATAGAGTGGATACGAAAGAGGGTGTAGGATCCCATAAAATTCCTAAAAGGCGTTTTATTCACCTATATCTGGTGAGTGCATTTGATATTGGTTTTCACGGGTGGAAGGTGGAAGTTTCTTTACAAGAAGAATGTGAAAAGATTTCTTTCCTTTTTTTCTTTTTTTGCACATATATTTTTGAATATTTTTGAACTTTAGTTTATTTTGATGGATTTCACTATTTATATAAGAATTTGATGGACTGCACCATTTAAATTGTATTTTGTTTTACAAAAAATTTTTTTGCACTTTTTTGATTTTATGTAGAGGTCTATGTTTTGCGCTGTTATTTTATTTTTTCATATATTTGTGTTGTTCACATTGCACAGCAGCAGGATAGTACCTGTAGTAGAGTGTCTCACTAGGCGCAGGAAGATATCTTATAATTTTTGTGTTCAGAGGTTATAGTATTTTTTACATATTTCATCTGTTTACCTGATCCTGCAGCCATGGATTTATTTAGTTTTGTGTCTTCAAAAAGGGTCAATGTAGAAGACATTTTTTCACATACTGTGGAGAATACTGATTTGTCGAAGGATTTTAGAACACTTAAAAATTCTTTGGACAAACAGGTGAGGGCGTGGTGGGATGTGGTGACACTTGAAAAATATATTAAGGAAGGAATCACCCCAAGAAGGCTCAGATGGGAAATTGCTCCCAGTGATGGTCTTGTGGGTAAAGAGTTGGATGAGGAGTGGTTCTCATTTTTCAACCATGTTGAGAAAAAACTTATGGAATTAATTGTACAAAGAAGAAAAAGGAAACTTAAAATTTTGGAAGAAATAATTTATAATTTAAAGGAGAAAATGGCCCCTTTCAGTGAATCAATGGATTTTAAAGAAAAGGCAAAATTAACTCAAGAATATATTAACAAAGTAGATGAGGATACCAAAAAGAAGAAAATCAAGAAATATAGTAGAGATATACAGGACTACAAATCCCTAAATGTTTATAAGTGGCAGGATGAAAATAGTAAGGGAACCGATGATTCTAGAAATTCTTCAGTTGAGGGGGAAATTAAAGATCTAGGTTCCAATTTGGGATCATCTGGAGTGAAGACTAAGGCAGCTACTGTTGCTTTTTCTAAAAATACACAAAAGAACTCTTCCCCTAAGAAAAATATGGATGAGAATCCTACTTCCTACCATGGGGTGCCCACATATAATAGATTTGGACCTTTAATGGGATCCCCATATAATCATCAATATGAGGGAAAGGTTTTTCCAAGAGGAGGTTTTGTGGGACCGCCATGGAGAGGGGGGAATCCAAGAGGATTTTTCAATCCGAGAGGGAGAGGGGGTCAGTATTACCCAAACAGAGGGGGGAGGGGTGGATGGAAACCACCTCCCAATTATCAGAATTATCAAAACTATCAGGACCCAAACTATCAGGACCCCTATTGGGAAGGAAGAAATACAGGGGATGCAGAGGAGGTAAAAGGAAAAAGGAAAAGGTCAATGTAAATGAAGGAATTTTTAATTTAAGTGAATATATCTTAAAAGAAGATGAATTGAGGGTTTTAGCATTGGGTCTGAAATATGCACCCGATAAAAAATTAAATAAATTGGAAACTTACATAGATCTTCATAGATTTATTAGAAAACTCAATTTAAAAAAATATTGGAGTAAACACTCCAAACTTAATGTTATTGATTCTCAGAAGGATGGAATAATAAGCAATGATGGGAATGAAGAGTTTTACAAGCACACCAATTTGAGGAACAAGTCTGTGTTCAACCCAAAAGTGGGGAATAATTGTTGTATAGATACATTTAAAAAGATGGTAGAACATGATTTGGAGGTAATATCTGTTCCAAATAAGAGGAATAAGCATGATCTAATCAGAGGAATCCAACAATTAGAAAAAAATAATAATATTGTAATAAGATCAGCAGATAAAGGAGGAGGGGTGGTAGTGTTGAATAGGAATGATTACTATGAAGAATTGAATAGATTGGTGGGTGATGTAAATACATATGAGAAATTGAGAGGTAACCCTTTAAAAAGCTATAAGAATAAATTAATGAAATTAGTGAAAAGAGGTGTTAAAGAAGGTTTTCTAAACAAAAAAGAAGCGAGATATTTGGTACCTAAAGCACCTGTTACACCTGTTATATACCAATTACCCAAGATTCACAAAAGTCTATTAAAACCCCCTGGAAGACCCATTGTTAATGGGATTGATTCATTGTTTTCGAGATTAGGGGAATATGTGGATGATTTCTTACAACCCCTGGTATCAGGTTTTCCATCTTACCTAAAAGATAGTGGGGATTTGATCTCAGTTTTGAAAAAAATAAGGATGAAAGATAACTGTGTTTTGGCCAGTGTTGATGTTGATGCATTATATACCAACATTAGACATGAGGATGCTTTAACAGCAGTGAGGTGGGCTTTGGAGAAAAAATCGGGTTTAAAAACTGACCAAATCGATTTTTTGCTAGATTGTCTTGATCTAGCAATGTCAAACAATTATTTTTGGCATTCCAACAGTTATTACAGGCAGTGTACTGGAGTTGCGATGGGAGCAAAGTATGCTCCATCAGTAGCCAACCTTTTCATGAGTATGTGGGAAGATAAGGCTATATTTCAACATATAAATGAGAATTTAATACTCTTTAGAAGGTTTATAGATGACATCGTGATAATTTGGAAGGGAACCAGGAATGGTTTAGAGGAGTACATCCGTGGAATGGAGTGTAATCCTTATAACATCACTTTTACCAATCATATCGGCATGGAATCTATAGACTTTCTTGATTTAGTCATCTATAAACAGGGGGACCATCTTTATACAAAAACATACTTTAAACAAGTGGATAGGAATGCTTACATCCCAATCCACAGTTGTCATCATAGAAATTGGTTGAGGTCTGTTCCCAAAAGTCAACTCATTAGACTTAAAAGGAATTGTGATGACAACAAAACATTTCAAGAGCAAGCCAACATATTGCTGGAAAGATTCAGAGAAAAAGGTTATGAAGAAAATATTCTAATGGGTGCAATGAATCAAGTGGGGAGGATGAATAGAGATGAATTATTAACAAATAGAAAGAAGAAAAAGAAAACAGGTGAATTGGCTTTTATTACGGGTTACTCAAATCAATATAAGGTTATTGAGAAAATCATAAGGAAACACTGGTCAATACTGAAGAGGGATGAGGTTCTCCATGATGTAATACCGGAGAAACCGTCTTTTGTCTACAGAAAACCACCCACACTGAGAATGAAGTTGGCAAAAAATGTCCCAGATATTCCGAAGAAAAAGGCAACTTTTTTGGACACTGTAGGGTTTTATAAATGTAATAGGTGTTTGGCATGTAGAAACATGAAAGGAGACACTAAGAGGAGATATGATTCGTTTCATTCTTGCTCTACAGGTTCCTCTTATAAAATAAATAATTTTATATCTTGTGACAGTTCTTTTGTTACGTATTTGCTGGAGTGTTCTTGTCACCTGCAATACGTAGGTAGAACGTCCAGGAAATTGTCGGTGAGATTGGGTGAACACATTAGAAATATCAAAAAAGGATTTAAACATCATAGTCTTTCTTATCATTTCAGAATGTGCCATAATAGAGATCCATCGTGTTTGAAATTCTGCGGGATTGATCGGATTTTTCCCCACTGGAGGGGGGGAGATATGGTCAAAAGTATCTCGCAGAATGAAACAAAATGGATCTTTCAATTAGGATCTTTGTACCCTAAAGGGTTGAATTCAGACATAGACATCAATTGTTATCTGTCTAATTGGTAATAGCATAGTATTTCCATTCCTATATATACTTCATTTCTTGATGAATTTGCATTCTCATTTATTTTATTTTAATTTTAATTTTATTTTTATTTTTATTTTTATTTTTATTTTATTTTTATTTTTATTTTTATTTATTTTTTCATTTTTTCATTTTTATTTTTATTTTTATTATTATTTTTATTTTTTATTTTTATTTTTATTTTTATTTTTATTTTTATTTTTATTTTTATTTTTTATTTTTATTTTTATTATATTTTATATTTCATTTTTTATTTTTATTTTTATTTTATTTTTATTAGATTATTCTTCATAAATTATTTTATTTTAATTTTAAAATTGTCATTTCATTGCTTATTTATTAAAGAAAGTTTTTGTATTTTTGAGGTATTGTTTTAAAATTTAAAATACATTCGTGTTTTCCCACTGGTGGCATGTGGTTTACACATGTCGCTTTTGGGAGATAATCTAATGGTTCTAATAAGTATTCTGAATTATGTAGGCATAGACCTCATGTGTAAAGGATTCTCACGTTACATCACAGGAGGAGTGGTTTGTTTTGATAATCCCGGGGAGGGTTTAGACCTATCACAACGGAGGGGTGGGTCCCAGTTGGGTATATAAGGGAGCTTCAAACAGGAAATGATTGTCTTGAGAACGCCCTGTGGGAGGGGCGAAACGCGTTGACGCATTTCCGGTTTTATTTTGCATGTCCGACGTCACTTCCGGTGAGTGGAGCGCACGCTGAGTGGTGCGTTCCAGCGGCCATCTTTGTGGGATTTATATATGTGTGGTCTCTGTGGAGCTTCTGCTGGAACCTGGGACTGTGATGTGAGATTCTGTGAGAGGTTACCTTGCATCTACTGTTCATCTGGAGAGAAGCTTGCCTTAATAAATATGCCTTTTTAAAGTGAAATTAATGTGAGTGGCCTTAATCCTTGATTTCACATATGAAATGGTGTCTTACAATATCACACTATTTGAGATTTTTTTCTCCCTGGTCGGATGGTGGAGCCCATGTTGGAGGAGAGGATTCCTATAGAGTGGATACGAAAGAGGGTGTAGGATCCCATAAAATTCCTAAAAGGCGTTTTATTCACCTATATCTGGTGAGTGCATTTGATATTGGTTTTCACGGGTGGAAGGTGGAAGTTTCTTTACAAGAAGAATGTGAAAAGATTTCTTTCCTTTTTTTCTTTTTTTGCACATATATTTTTGAATATTTTTGAACTTTAGTTTATTTTGATGGATTTCACTATTTATATAAGAATTTGATGGACTGCACCATTTAAATTGTATTTTGTTTTACAAAAAATTTTTTTGCACTTTTTTGATTTTATGTAGAGGTCTATGTTTTGCGCTGTTATTTTATTTTTTCATATATTTGTGTTGTTCACATTGCACAGCAGCAGGATAGTACCTGTAGTAGAGTGTCTCACTAGGCGCAGGAAGATATCTTATAAGATCAAAGATAATGCCTTTTTTACATTGTATTGCTCAATGACACTTGCAGGCTATCTGCAAGTGTCATTTTACACAGGAGCAGCTGCATTTTGAGAGCTAGTAATTGCCAGAAATAGCTTTGGGGAAGCTGTAGCTGGGGTGATGAGCAAGCTGTAGGAGATACTGTATGTCCTACATGTTTTTTGTAACATTTTTAGATCATTTCTTCTATCCCTGACATCTTCAAGTAGTTAATTCACTTTTTTTTCAATTTCTGTTTATTGCTTTTAATAAGCCATATTTACAATTATTCTTCTGTAAACCATGTCCATTCAATGTTATCAGTGTGTGTTAGATTTGACATCTATCCTAAATGACAGAATATCTATTTGCCTGTCTGGTATTTTTCTGAATTTACAGTTCCACTGTAGATCCTAATGAACTCTGATGATGAGCTATGTCTAGATTTCACTAAGTGTCTGATGAAATAATGATATCCCCTGAAACATTTTACAGCTTTCTTTCTATAGTCTAGTTGTATGGCATACTTCAAGGCTCCTCTAATACAGATTTTATCCTTGAGTGCCAGTCAGATGGGATACTTTATGCAAATTACAACTTTTATAGAACTCATTACTGAATTAGGCCCATAGTAATCAGCCCTTTATGCACCTGTTCTGAAGCTTTTCCTTCTTCATCTTAGAGGAATATGCAGTGGCATAATGTTTAAAAAGAGGACTGATTATAGATTGACAGAGAGTTGTAATTAAATGCAGTGTAAGTAATATAAGGCATATGTCTGATTTTATTTTAAATGAAATAATTTAAAACTGATGATGCAGTAGAAGCCTGGTTAAGATTACAAAATGGACTTAAAGCATTAGTTTTAGCATTTATTAGGAAAACTTTGCAGTATGGGCTGGCTTCATATGCAGAGATTTCTTAAAGGCAATGCAATACTTAACAAAATGTAATTTGTGAAAATTAGGAAACAAAGTTAGTTAATAGAGAAAGCTATGGTGGAGATTTTGTGTACACTCTATGGCACATCAATGAGTAAGGAAATGAAGAGTTGAGTGTTGGTGACACACTGGCTATCTTGGGATAATAAACTGTGTGAAGCCTATATTTTTGCTTTGTGAGCATAGAGGGCAGCACCTTAGACAGAGGACACAAAGGATGTGGGGAACCACTATCCATCTATCTCTATGACTGCAACTGGTATCTGCTTATGCATTTACCTTTATAAGCATATACGAACTTGAGATATTTCTGCCCATAATACTGTAGGTCAGATCTTGCACTGTATGATTGCTAACTCGCATTTTGGAGAAAAGCTCCAATGGCATAGGAGCCCTTGAGTAAAAGTTAACCCTGAAATTCTTACATTAATTGTGGAGCATACATAGACTTAGATATACAGTATCTGGTTTGTGTATATAATGATTAATTATGATCATAGCTACCTAGATAAAACCATAATGGCCTCAATTTGTTGCACAGCTTGTTGTTAGCATGGTTATATTTGCGTACTACTTTAGAAGATCTGTAAAGGAAATTAATGCATATTCGAAATAAAATGAGAAAGATATGTTTATTTACAGCAATACAGTAGGCAATGAATGAAGAGTAATGCATACAGTACATGCCTGGCAGGGAACATACTGTAGGTTAAACTCCAGGTATAGATTTTTTTTTACATAGTTACAATGGAGCATATTCCAAACCTGGGGGATCACTGTGGAAGCAGAGAATCACTGTAACATTCAGCTCTACTATAGTGATCACCGCTGTATTTTGGGTCTGGAAAGTGGTTGCCTGCATCCTCTGACTGGATGATGGGGAGATTGTGACATCAGAGTACCGTCTCTCTCTATCTTGTCCAATCAGAGATTGCCTTGCATTTATTGAGAAAAATGCAGGATGTTGTGTTCTGCAAATGGCAGCCATGCTGCGTGATCGACCCCACCAGAATATGCATACTTAAATTGATCAAAGCAGGATTAATGTAACTATGCAATAAAATCCACAGCTAGAATTCAGCTTTAAATGTTTTTAAGTGCTTGTCATATCATGTCGGGTAGTGTTTTTCTCTTTTTTTAATCTTTTTTTTTGATGAAAGGAAATTAATGGATGAAACATTTTTCTATATAACAGTTATTTTTTTTTTGCGAGCATATGAATAACCCATTGGGAGGAATCTCCAACATCCAAAAGTCTTTTTGTTTCTATGATTATTTATTAAGAACGTCTTCTCTGGTTGGACTGAAAAGGTAGCTTATGGGTTTCATTCATTGACACATTTTAATGTATATTATTTGTAAACACTGACCCTAATGTTGTTTATATTATAATTATATGGAAAGCTGGTGGAAATTGTACATATACTCCATGACGCAGCACATTTACCAGCGACAAGTTAGGTTTTCTTTCTGGGTCCACTTCCTGCAGAGCAGATATGAGCAAACTTCTATAAACCTTTTTTTGCAAATGATTTTCCCAATTCTCTCTCTCTCTCTCTCTCTCTCTCTCTTAATCAAGTTTCTCAAGTAACAAATCCACAAAAAGGGAAATGCTCCCTACCTACCCAAATATTTAAATGTTTTTTTGTAATAGTGTCCAGATGAAATCACAATAATGATTTCACCACAAAAAATGGAGACCTCCAAACAAACTGAAAACTGTTAGCAGATGGAATTCTTAAAGAAACATCATCCTGTGCAGACAGTACAATGGAACCCAGCAGATAAAATATGCCACATAACAAACCTGTAATAGTTCACTATAGAAGCATTTTATTAGAAACCTTTTAAATAATGATTAAAAGTGGATTTTACTAAAGCATTTGGTACTTTTCCACAGCTTCTTGGTATGGAAGTTGAACATGCAAAGATTAAATTAAATATTTACAAAAGAAATGATACTGGAAATAAAAAACATTTTGTGTTGCCTTATAAAAATAAAAAAAAAAAACATGTCAAAGTCAATAATTAAGAATGGGTTATAGATGTCATACAGGACATTTTTCCACCCCTGATATGTAGAGATTTTGACACAAAATGAGTCAGTAGACAGGCCACACAGAATCTGAGATATTCCTTGTTAGGACACATTGCATCATATTTCATTAGCTTTACACTTGCCAAATTAAAATTTGCTTCAAATTTTCACAAACTCACCATTTATAGACTCTAGAGGAACCTGGAGAATTTAAAATAAGACTGTTGGTCTAGTTTATAGGTACTATGTACTTGTTCTACTTTTTCAACACATTTAACAGTAGAACATTTTCCTCTAAATGAGGTATAAATTAACTTTTATAACTTATTTCAGCTTTGGTGTCTTGAGTGAGTTCTGGTTTCGGTTTACTCATACAGTCTAATCAAATTAAGACTCTTACTATTTATTGTGAAAGACTAACCTCTTTTAAATATAATATATTTTAGTGGAGGTCACCTATTTCAATAACTAGTAATAATCTGGATCTAAATACATGGCTAATGTGTAAGGTAAAGTCTACAGGCTTGGAAAAATCTGTATGTAAATGCATAGATAACTAGCTAAAAGATCGAATTAAAAGATTAGTGGTTAATGATTCATACTCTGAATGGCCTAGGGTCATCAGTGGTTTACCCCAAGGTTCAGTGTTGGGACCCTTACTTTTTAATACATTTATAAACGATATAGGGTCTGGGATTAAAAATCCCATTTCAGTCTTTGCAGGTGACACTAAGCTGTGCAGTGGAATAACGTCCTTACAGGATGTCTTCAACTTCAAGCTGACCTCAATTCTCTGTTTAATTGGGTAACTATATGGCAAATGAGATTTAATGTTGATAAATGTAAGGTTATGCACTTGGGGACTAAGAATATGCATGCATCATACATACTAGGGGGAGTACAACTGGGGGAATCAACGATGGAGAGGGATCTGGGAGTTCTGGTAGACCACAAGCTTCATAATGGCATGCAATGCCAAGCTGTGGTTTCTAAAGTGAGCAAAATCCTCTCTTGTATTAAAAGAGGTATAGACTCCAGAGAGAGAGATATCATATTACCCCTGTACAAATCATTAGTAACACCTCATCTAGAATATGCAGTTCAGTTTTGGGCACCAATTCACAAAAAGAACATTGGAGAACTTGAGAAAGTACAGAAAAGGGCAACTAAACTGATACGAGGCATGGAGGAGATCAGCTATGAGGAAAGATTAGAGGTACTGAATATGTTCTCTCTTGATAGGAGGAGATTAAGGGGGGTATGATTAACGTGTATAAATACATCAGTGGTTCATATAGTGAACTCGGTGTAGAGCTATTCACCCTGAGGTCATCGCAGAGGACAAGGGGGCACTCTTTACGTCTGGAGGAAAAGAAATTGAATCTCCAAACATGGAAAGGTTTCTTCACAGTGAGAGCTGTGAAAATGTGGAATAGACTCCCTCAAGAGTTGGTTCTGTCCAGCTCAGTGGATTGCTTCAAAAAAGGCCTGGATTGTTTCTTAGATACACAGAATATAACTGGTACTAACATTTATATGTAAAGTTGATCCAGGGAATATCCGATTGCCTCTTGGGGGATCAGGAAGGAATATTTTTCCCAGCAGGAGCAAATTGGATCATGCTTTGCTGGGTTTTTTTGCATTCCTCTGGATTAACTGTGGGTATAGGATTATAACTTTTTTTTTTATGGTTGAACTGGATGGACTTTTGTCTTTTTTCAGCCAGACTAACTATGTAATTATGTGACAACAAATATTCCAAAAGAAGCTTTTGATTTAATACAGATTTTAATCTTGTGTTGAAACCTTTAAAGTGATTGTAATGGGATTTTTAATTGTAATACATTTTAAAAAAGAGGTTTATACTTACCTGTTCTGTGCAATGATATTACACAGAGTGGCCCCTTACCTCCTGTTCTGGGGTCCCCAACCAGTGCTCTTGGCTCCTCCTCTTCAGCATGTTCCCCATAGCAAGCCACTTGCTATGGTGGCACCCAAATAGACTCACTCCTGAGCTGGGTTGTGTGCATCCATAGACACACACAGTGTGGCTTGGCCCACCCCCCATTCCTTCCTCACAGGATTTTATTGACAACGGCAGGGGGCCTATGCCTCCCACTGCTAACAGCAAAGCCTATGAGAGCAGGGAGAGAGGAAGAAAGACTTGTAGCCAGGCACAAGGCTGGATCAATGCAGGATTCAGATAAGTGTTGGGGGGACACAGAGAATACACTAACGTAAAAAAAACATTCAGGGTTGAAACCATTCGAGGTTGATTTACTAAAACTGGCAAGTGCAAAATCTAGTGCAAATCTGCAAAGAAACCAATCAGCATACAGGTTTTATTGTCAAAGCTTAATTGAACAAGCTGAAGCTGATTGGATACCATGCACAGCTGCACCAGATTTTGCGCTCTCCAGTTTTAGTAAATCAACCTCTTAGTGTTTAGATTCACTTTACATAAGCTCTGGTGCAACCAACTACCTTCATCAGTCACAAACCAGTTTTGGGGTACTCCCAAAGAAGAGCGTAGGAAGGCAAACCTCTTGGGTGATTTGGACTCTTTTGGCACAAATTTGAGCATTGGCATGAGTACCACCCTGTCCTGGAAGAACATGAGAAAGGCTTTAAACCCCAAGGCAGCTAATACTGACGATCTGTAATTGCCACCAGGAAATCAGTTTTCAGCAAGATGTATCACAAAGGGCCACTTTGAAGGCATCTGATGGAAAAAAGTCCAATACCAATGGAAGATCCCACTTCGGGAACAACAATCCCTTAGGGAGGATTCAACCAAATTTCAGCTTGAAGAACAGTATAAATAAGTGTTGGATACTCACTGTATGCCAGTAAATGCAGAGATACCTGAAATGTGGGCCTATAGCGTACTTATGCATAAACCTAAATTAAGCCCCACCTGCAGAAATTTCAGAATGTGAATGTGAATTTCAGAATGTGACAAACTTGTGAAGAGCCCAATATAAAACCTTGATCAGCAGCAGTCCTGTGAATTCATGATATATTCCACTATAGGCACTGCTAGTGCTGTCCTTCCTTCCTTCCTTTCATAAGAGTGTTTACATTTACAGAGCACCTGAAGACAGGTCACAGATAACTGCAGAATATTGACTTGGGCCGACTCTAGAATTGGAGAAACCTCCTTCAGGGGGGAAAGACTATGAGTATTGTTTCTGGCTGTAGGCCACAGTTGTGATGTCTAACTTCATCAGGATGGGTGCACCCTAGATGAGGTGATAGAAGGCTAGGAGAACCTGAAATACTGTTCTCATCTTCAGGATGTTGTACACCATCTTGGACCCTTGGAAAAGGCCATTGGTCCTGAGCCCATTTCTCCTGAATTAGGGTTCCCAAACTACTTTGCTGGGGACTGACTGCACTACCAGCCACTAGGTCATGAGAAAGGGATGACATCGCAGAAGATTCCGCTTCTCCAACCACAAGTGTAGGCTCACTTTCAAACAGGGTGTAATCCATATCTCCTGACCTAGGCCATCTGAGTGCCATTGATCCAGAAACCCAATTTGAAAAGGGGTGAGAGTTCAACTGAGCCTAACTGACCTGCTGGAGCAAGGTGACTTCTGCAGCCCAATCTGAGACACGAAGGATGAAAGACCTTCCCAATATGGCCTGAAATGCATGTCTTGATGGGCCATGTGTTCATCACCAAGGCTGTACCTGTGTCCAAAAAGGAGCCACTAAGTTCCCACAAAACATAAATGGGTGGCACAATCCTCAAAATACCAGAACACATTCTAACATGGAGCTTATTACTGACCGCTTGGATTATGTGCTGGCTTAGCAGTTTATCCTGGACTCCCAGCCAGAAATGCAGAAGCTACCTTCTCTGGAGTGAGCGTGGAAATGAAATTCAGACTCCTTTAACTCAAAAGACTTTCATCTTGAGGCAGGAAGCCAAACTGACCACTATTAATTCAGGCTTCACCTTCTAAGATCAAGAACAATGCACTGCTTGAGTTCATCCTTGAAGGCCACAGCATTTTTTAATGGTAATGTCATGTATCTGGCCTAATGCAGGGCTCATACAGTCATGCTCATTTGTATCTTCTTTTTGGAAAAGTCTGAAGAAGATTGTTTACCTGAAAGGCTGCTCATTGCTAGAATAGATAACCCATTCACAGGGTGAGTGAAAACACTCCTTTAGAGCAATGGTGTATTTAGGTTTTGTGCTGCCCTAGGCAAAAAAAAAATTGTCTGCCCCCATGGACACCGACCAACACAATCCCCCTTCCTCCTCCCGCAGAGTGAGCCTGACATTGACCAACAACATCCCTGCCCTCCACCCAGGAGAGCCTTCCACTATCCCCCCCCCCAATAGAGAGACTCGTCTTCACAGCTCTGGACATCTCCGGGAACAAGAGCCAGGCTCTACAAACACAAATCAAGCAGCCCGCAGCCTCTCTCAGATCCCACCTGGTTCCCATGGAGCACGGTTCCCTTCTTTCATCCCTTTTTCTGGGGGGAGCTGCTACCCCCCTGAAAAAAGCCACCCTAGGCAAGTGCCTTGTTTGCCTTGTGGTAAATACACCCCTGCTTTAGAGTGTATTAGTCTCAGGTGACAACCTGTTAGGTGTCATCATCTTTATCCTTGGTTGCTTGAACAAAGTAGTATTCATGCAGTCATGTCCATCCACACAATCCTCTTTGGAAATTCTGAAGAGGGCTGTTTTGCCTGGGAAGGCTAGGCAGCTTCTCATTGCCAGAGCAGATAACCCTATCAAAGGGTGAGTGGATACTACTCCTTTAACAGTGTATTAACAATGTGTTTATTAAATGTTAGGTGTCATCATCTCTATCCCTGGTTGCTTTAACCATCAGGATGCATACAGTCATGCTCATTTGCATCTTCCTCTTTATAGAGTTTGAAGAGAGCTGTGTTGCCTGGAGGGCTATGAGACCGCACACTGCTAGAACATATAACCCTTTCACAATGTGAATAGAAACAATGCTTTTCAAGTGTATTGGCCACTTGTGTAATGAATGTGACAACCTGTTATGTACAATAGTAAAGCAAACATAAGAAGCCACCAACAGTTTAATGCCATGCATGAACAAAGTATTACTTTGTGCATCTGTTATGCAGAGTGCTACCTGTGGGGAGCTCAGCATATGCACAGTGGCTGCAGGGAGCAAGTCATAACAATACCTAGCAAAGAAGCATTCATTTGGATACAAAACATTTTTAAATTTAGCTCACCTAATCTCCACCATCTGACTGTAAACACTGGCACTGTGCAGGTGCCTAGGCGTGACTCTGCTGACACTGCTGCCCACTTCACATGGACCCCGCAGACCCCAGACAAGGGACCAGCAGTGGAGTCCCTGGATTATGGGTCATTTAGGAAGTACAACAGGGACTGCGTCCAGCTGAAACTCACACACATGGACAGCCAGCCAGCCCTTTAGACCAGCTAGGTAGAGGATCATGCCTAGATTCTGCACATAGAAGGAAAAAAAAGGAACTCCGAGGCTAGAGGTAGGCTCAAATGTATGAGTTAGGTCCTGGAAGCATGGGGGGGGCCGTATCCAGCTGTGCTGTCATGGAGCTGTCGGGAAAAGACTTTATTCTGGTACTGCACACACATCTTTACAATTTAATGTATTCACAAAATAGACTGTTGAATCCCATTATTTAAGCTGTCCAAAATATTTTTAGAAATACAGTTTACATATCTTGCATACAAAAAGATTGCTTCAGTTTGTAAAAGTAGGCATAATGTAACAATAATGAGAAATACATTTATATGGGTTACTGGAGTGTGGTTTCTAGAGATGAGCGAATCGAACTTGGCGAAGTGGAATTCGTTTCGAATATTAGGAAAAATTAGATTCGCGCCAAATCCGAAAATTAGCAAACTTTGGATGCACGAATTGAATTTTCCCCGATCGGCCAATTTTCATCCCTTCTACAGCCGGCAAAAAGTGTCCCTGCAGAGAGCTCCGCTATTTCTGACAGTTCTCTGACAGTTCCTTCACATTTACAGCGGTTGAAACATTGTATCTATTTGTTTCCATTTAGGATACAGATGTTTTTATTCAGAAACAAATAGATACAATGTTTCAACCGCTGTAAATGTGAAGGAACTGTCAGAGAACTGTCAGAAATAGCAGAGCTCTCTGCAGATACACTTTTTGCTGGAATGGAATTCTTCTTATTTTCATCCTACTTATTCTTCTTCTTCTTCTTCTTCTTCTTCATCCTCATCCTCTTCTTCTTCTTCTTCTTCATCCTCATCCTCTTCTTCTTCTTCTTCTTCTTCTTCTTCATCCTCATCCTCATCCTCTTCTTCTTCTTCTTCTTCATCCTCATCTTCTTCTTCTTCTTCTTCTTCTTCCTCATCCTCTTCTTCTTCTTCTTCTTCTTCATCCTCATCTTCTTCTTCTTCTTCTTCCTCATCCTCTTCTTCTTCTTCTTCTTCTTCTTCTTCTTCATCCTCATCCTCTTCTTCCTCTTCTTCTTCATCCTCATCCTCTTCTTCTTCATCATCATCATCTTCATCCTCTTCTTCTTCTTCTTCCTCATCCTCTTCTTCTTCTTCTTCTTCTTCTTCGTCCTCATCCTCATCCTCATCCTCTTCTTCTTCTTCTTCTTCTTCTTCATCCTCATCTTCTTCTTCTTCTTCTTCTTCTTCATCCTCATCCTCTTCTTCTTCATCATCCTCATCCTCTTCTTCTTCTTCTTCCTCATCCTCATCCTCTTCTTCTTCTTCATCCTCTTCTTCTTCTTCTTCTTCTTCTTCTTCTTCATCCTCTTCTTCTTCTTCTTCATCCTCATCCTCTTCTTCTTCTTCTTCTTCCTCATCCTCATCCTCTTCTTCTTCTTCTTCTTCTTCTTCTTCTTCATCCTCATCCTCATCCTCTTCTTCTTCTTCTTCATCCTCATCCTCATCCTCTTCTTCTTCTTCTTCATCCTCATCTTCTTCTTCTTCTTCTTCTTCTTCCTCATCCTCTTCTTCTTCTTCTTCTTCTTCTTCATCCTCATCCTCATCCTCTTCTTCTTCTTCCTCATCCTCATCCTCTTCCTCTTCTTCTTCTTCATCCTCATCATCATCCTCTTCTTCTTATTCTTCTTCTTTTTCCTCATCCTCATCCTCTTCTTCTTCTTCATCCTCATCTTCTTCATCATCCTCATCCTCTTCTTCTTCTTCTTCATCCTCATCCTCTTCTTCTTCTTCCTCCTCATCCTCATCCTCTTCTTCTTCATCATCATCCTCATCCTCTTCTTCTTCTTCTTCTTCATCATCATCCTCATCCTCTTCTTCTTCTTCTTCTTCTTCTTCATCCTCATCTTCTTCTTCTTCTTCATCCTCATCCTCTTCTTCTTCTTCATCCTCTTCTTCTTCTTCATCCTCATCCTCTTCTTCTTCCTCATCCTCTTCTTCTTCATCCTCATCCTCTTCTTCTTCTTCTTCCTCATCCTCATCCTCTTCTTCTTCTTCTTCTTCTTCTTCTTCATCCTCTTCCTCTTCTTCTTCTTCTTCTTCTTCATCCTCATCTTCTTCTTCTTCATCCTCATCCTCTTCTTCTTCTTCTTCTTCATCCTCATCCTCTTCTTCTTCTTCCTCATCCTCATCCTCCTCTTCTTCTTCTTCATCCTCATCCTCTTCTTCTTCTTCTTCTTCTTCTTCATCCTCATCTTCTTCTTCTTCATCCTCATCCTCTTCTTCTTCTTCTTCTTCTTCATCCTCATCCTCTTCTTCTTCAATTGAAGCTGCTTCTGCTCCGCCACTCTGCCATTGGACTCTTGATAGTCGTCTCCCCACACTGCTGCTGGGGGGACTTTTTAACATAGGCCTCTGTATGGCCTTCAATTTAAGCTGCTTACGCTTCGCCACTCTGCCATGGGCCCCTGTACCGCTTCCTCATGCTGCTGCCAGGTCCAGAGTGTGTCATGGGTCCCTGTACGGCCTCCCATTGCTGCTGTCTCCATCGCCACACTCTGCCATGTGCCACTTTTAGGTCTCTTCACACTGCTGGTGGGTTCCATTTTGTCATAGGGTGCTGTATGGCCTCCCATTGCTGCTGCCTCCACCGCCACACTGTGGCTCCACACTCTGGTTTTGGCCCCATGACTGCCCAAATGAGTGAAGTGTGCGGTGATTCTAAGATCGACGGCACTCATCTGCATGTCATACTGACTGACAGTATTATTTCTCTTCCCCAGCAGACTCCAAGGGCATTTAAATTAAAGGTACAGTGTTCTGCACTAATATAAAGGCTCTCTGAAGCCTAGAAACCCTTTTAATAAGTTAAATTCGCAGCGAATAAATTCGCATCGAATCGAATTTATTCCGCAAATTCGGCGAATCAGCCGAATCGAATTTTTGAATAATTCGCTCATCTCTAGTGGTTTCCTATAAAAGGTTTCTTATAAAGAACTATATACAGTAGGAGTAATGCAGCCTGCACATACCTTTTAAATTTCTTCTTGAGCAGCTTTGGAACCTAAATTTCCAGGAACTTTATTTTGCAAATGCCAAATACTGACAGTGTTGGTAGCTAACCTTCCACAGTCTAGTTTTATGCAAAGAAAATAGCTACATTCTTTAATTACTACAAAAAACTATGAAGGCAATGACCTAGCCTTTTTAATAGATATAAAGCTAGTAGTAAGGCTAACTATAAAAGTAATAAAAGTGTTAGTTGCATGAAATGTATTGTTAATACCAGTAGTTCCACAAAGGGTACACAGTTTTGAAAAAAATGCTTTTATTTGTTAAAACTTGTCTTGCTCCCATATGACACAAGAATATACTACCATAACTCTGGCTCTTACCTTTGCACTAGATTAGCCCTAGTCTAAAACCTTAACCCATGTGTTAGCACTTGATCCAAGTACCTTTTCTTTGACATGACCTAAAAAATAGTGCCTTTACTGGTACAAGAGTGATAATCTTTGAGGATAAGTTCTCTCAGGTGACATGCAGAAAGAAGTTCCGAACAAGCAATGTGCACTTCTAAAAGCAACCTTGGCAAATAGATACTGTAGATAGTTTTCCTTCTGAAAAAAAATATTTTGTAATTGCTAGTGGAAAAAAAGTGCATGATTTTATATGAATAATTCTGACTGTTCTAATTATGCATAACCCACTATTTGTGTTTACTAGATACAATTTCAGAAAAAAAAAAAACAGAAGAAGATAAAACAAGTGTTTGTATGTATGGCAAGCAGTGTTTCCAACAGAGGGAGGGGAAAATCTACTCTCTGTCAATTAAAATTGAGTCTGGATGCAAATAGCATATCAGCACCAATTTTATCACTGAAGAACTTTAAGATCAAAAGCAATTACCTTCAATGGCATCTTGTTTTTATGTGTCTACCCTTCATAGCAGTGGCTAGTAGGGCTGACGAAACCATAATTTACACTGACATCTAATTTCAGCAGATCTGCAAGCAATCTAACTGAAGATGGAGATACTGAGGAAAGAGGAATCTTGTTTTATTCTTGCTGACATAAAGATTTATTATTTTTGCCAACTTTGAAAAATAAACTGTATAAAAAACAGTGTTTTTAAGTTTTTTCAGTTTTAAGTAACTAATTTCCTAAATGAAATCGTCATTTTACAAAATAATATCTGCCTTTAACTAAATGAGTAAGTAACACATATTTGGTTTGGGGGAGATAGATTGTTAGAGACTCCAAACACTTTATCTTTTTTCAGTTAACAGAAAAATACAATAGAAATACAAAAGCCCTTCAAGCTAATCATTTTATCTGAAATATTTTGAGAACCAGAGGAACCTAAATTACATGAAAGAAACAGAGTATACATAACATTTTTCATAATATGATACAAAGGGTTTGCCTTTCCAGTAAAATTTACCATACATTCAAGCATCCTCAACAGTTTAAAATAGGCTTTTCAACTTTGAAATAAGGAGCTTCTTTTAAATGTCATACCTGTAGGCAATAAGTGGCCTCACCAAAACCTGTCAGAAAAACTTCTAGTATGCATCACCCTCCTTTTCTTGCCTAGATAGCAAGAGTTTCTGTGCATTGTACTATAGGAATAAATGCACTGCCTCATTCAAAACTTTTAGTGTGCTTTCCCATCCTCTGTCATAGCAGTGGCTGTGCTCAGTTTTATATTACAAAGGGAGAGAGAGTGCACTGTGCATGCATGGGTTTTGAATGAGAAAAACATACATAGACTAAAGCTATTAAGAGGCCCATATACTGTAGAAAAAAGGCTAGACTTTAAAAAAGTACTTTATTGTGTGCTGTAAACTGAAATTAAGGTAAATTTACATAAAATTGTGCTTACAGAATATGAGATAGGTGGCAATGATCAAGTATAGCAGTAGTACCCTTGAGAAGCCCAGTGAAGTTTTCAGTGAAGAGTAAACTGGACCAGAGAAATTCAGATCCGACATAGTTACTGTTGATTTATGGATGGTAGGTACCTGTGAATCTCCACTTAACTGCTGGCTGTTCTAACCTGTTTTTTATTGTAATTTGTAAAAGTTTTTTTCATGCAATCATTCTAGAAGTTACCAGCATACAAACGCTTGTCCCAAAAAGCTTTATTCTTCTATGTATTTCTGTCCCTGAGAACCAGGCTGGTATTTTATGATAAACTGCCAACCATATGACCCTCCTCTAATGTAAACATCGGCCTATACTAAATGTGCCACTGATTAATTAGTCTATACACTTAATGTAATAACTGTACCTCTAATTGTTTCTTTTGCCTCTTTGAGTTAATATGATGTAAGAACTGTTGTGAGAGAAATATATACTATATTGCCAAATGTATTGGCTCCTCCTCCTGCCCTCTCTTCTTGTGTCTGCCCCGCCCACACTTCCCACCAGCCTTGTGTCTTCTCTCCCCCTTCTTCTTTCTATCTCTCCTTCTTTCTTTCTCTTTCTTACTTCTTCTTTCTTTCTCTCTCACTCTGTCTCCTGTTTCTCTCTTTCTTTCTTTCTTTCTTTCTTTCTTTCTTTCCCTTCCTCTCTCCTTATTTCCCTCTTTCTTTCCCTCCCTCTTTCTTTCCCTCCCTCTTTCTTTCCCTCCCGCCTTCTTTCCCTCCCTCCTTCTTTCCCTCCCTCCTTCTTTCTCTCCTTCCTTCTTTCCCTCTTTCCCTCCTTCCTTCATTAAAGAATTGTCAAGCTGTCCTCTGGAGACACATGAAATACTTCCACAGCTTTGCTTCTATTTAAAGGCATTTCACAAACCTTGCTAAAGGAGGAATCAAAAACTTGGACAAAGGTCATCCTCACCTTCTTGTTCAGAAGAGACTGAAGAGGATTGATTGGATTAAGAAGGCTCGGAGACCAGTATTAATGGCCCTGAAAGGAAGACTGGACATTGTCAGAATAGATGACCCTTGTAGAAGGTGAATTCAGCAATTCTTTGTCTTGACCACATGCTGTGACAACTTAGTCACCACCATCTTAATTAGAGATGAGCGAATCGAACCAGGCGAACCGGAATTCGAGTCGAATTTCAGGAAATATTCGATTCGCGTCGAATCCGAAATTTTGCCTACTTCGGGTGCGCGAATCGAACATTTCCCGATCAGCCGGCAAAAGTGTCCCTGCAGTGAGCTCCGCTATTTCTGACAGTTCTCTGACAGAAGGAACACATGTTTAGCGGTTGAAACATTGTATCTATTAGTTTCCATTTAGGATACAGATGTTTCAACCGCTGTACATGTGAAGAAGCTGTCAGAGAACTGTCAGAAATAGAGGAACTCTGCACATACACTTTTTGCCGGCTTGGAATTATTCTTCTTTTCATCCTACTTCTTCTTCTTCTTCTTCTTCTTCATCCTCATCCTCATCCTCTTCTTCTGAGGATGAGGATGAGGATGAAGAAGAAGAAGAAGAAGAAGAAGTAGGATGAAAAGAAGAATAATTCCAAGCCGGCAAAAAGGGTATTTGCAGAGTTCCTCTATTCTGCAGATACACTTAGAGGAGCTCTGCAGATACACTTAGAGGAGCTCTGCACATACACTTTTTGCCCTCTTGGAATTAATCTTATTTTCATCCTACTTCTTCTTCTTCTTCTTCATCCTCACCCTCATCCTCAGAAGAAGAAGAAGAGGATGAGGATGACGAAGAAGAAGAAGAAGTAGGATGAAAATAAGAATAATTCCAAGCCGGCAAAAAGTGTATGTGCAGAGTTCCTCTATTCTGCAGATACACTTAGAGGAGCTCTGCACATACACTTAGAGGAGCTCTGCACATACACTTTTTGCCGGCTTGGAATTAATCTTATTTTCATCCTACTTCTTCTTCTTCATCCTCATCCTCAGAAGAAGAAGAAGAGGATGAGGATGAAGAAGAAGAAGAAGAAGAAGTAGGATGAAAATAAGAATAATTCCAAGCCGGCAAAAAGTGTATGTGCAGAGTTCCTCTATTCTGCAGATACACTTAGAGGAGCTCTGCACATACACTTAGAGGAGCTCTGCACATACACTTTTTGCCGGCTTGGAATTAATCTTATTTTCATCCTACTTCTTCTTCTTCTTCTTCATCCTCATCCTCATCCTCAGAAGAAGAAGAGGATGAGGATGAAGAAGAAGAAGAAGAAGTAGGATGAAAATAAGAATAATTCCAAGCCGGCAAAAAGTGTATGTGCAGAGCTCCTCTAAGTGTATCTGCAGAGCTCCTCTAAGTGTATCTGCAGAATAGAGGAACTCTGCACATACACTTTTTGCCGGAAACCGCTGTATGGAGGGAATGTCCCATAACTGTCAGAAATAGACTATTTCTGACAGTTCTGGGACATTCACTCCATACAGCGGTTTCAACCGCTGTATGGAGGGAATGTCATAGAACTGTCAGAAATATACTATTTCTGACAGTTCTGGGACATTCACTCCATACAGCGGTTGAAACATTGTATCTATTTTTTTCCATAAATGACATTCTGCAAATACACTTAGAGGAGCGCTGCAGATACACTTTTTGCCGGCTTGGAATTAATCTTATATTCATCCTACTTCTTCTTCATCCTCATCCTCATAAGAAGAAGAAGAAGAAGTAGGATGAAAATAAGAATAATTCCAAGCCGGCAAAAAGTGTATCTACAGCGCTCCTCTAAGTGTATCTGCAGAATGTCATTTATGGAAAAGAATAGATACAATGTTTCAACCGCTGTATGGAGTGAATGTCCCAGAACTGTCAGAAATAGACTATTTATGACAGTTCTGGGACATTCACTCCATACAGCGGTTTCAACCGCTGTATGGAGGGAATGTCATAGAACTGTCAGAAATAGACTATTAATGACAGTTCTGGGACTGTCCTTCCATACAGCGGTTGAAACATTGTATCTATTTGTTTCCATAAATGACATTCTGCAGATACACTTAGAGGAGCGCTGCAGATACACTTTTTGCCTACTTCTTCTTCTTCTTCATCCTCATCCTCTTCTTCTTCTTATAAGGATGAGGATGAAGAAGAAGAAGAAGAAGTAGGATGAAAATAAGATTAATTCCAAGCCGGCAAAATGTGTATCTGCAGCGCTCCTCTAAGTGTATTTGCAGAATGTCATTTATGGAAAAAAATAGATACAATGTTTCAACCGCTGTATGGAAGGAATGTCATAGAACTGTCAGAAATAGACTATTTCTAACAGTTCTGGGACATTCCTTCCATACAGCGGTTGAAACATTGTATCTATTTGTTTCCATAAATGACATTCTGCAGATACACTTAGAGGAGCGCTGCAGATACACTTTTTGCCTACTTCTTCATCCTCATCCTCTTCTTCTTCTTATAAGGATGAGGATGAAAAAGAAGAAGAAGAAGTAGGATGAAAATAAGATTAATTCCAAGCCGGCAAAATGTGTATCTGCAGCGCTCCTCTAAGTGTATTTGCAGAATGTCATTTATGGAAAAAAATAGATACAATGTTTCAACCGCTGTATGGAGTGAATGTCCCATAACTGTCAGAAATAGACTATTTCTGACAGTTCTGGGACATTCACTCCATACAGCGGTTGAAACCGCTGTATGGAGGGAATGTCATAGAACTGTCAGAAATAGACTATTTCTAACAGTTCTGTGACATTCCTTCCATACAGCGGTTGAAACATTGTATCTATTTGTTTCCATAAATGGATCCATTTATGGAAACAAATAGATACAATGTTTCAACCGCTGTATGGAAGGAATGTCCCATAACTGTCAGAAATAGACTATTTCTGACAGTTCTGGGACATTCACTCCATACAGCGGTTTCAACCGCTGTATGGAGGGAATGTCATAGAACTGTCAGAAATAGACTATTTATGACAGTTCTGGGACATTCACTCCATACAGCGGTTGAAACATTGTATCTATTTTTTTCCATAAATGACATTGTGCAAATACACTTAGAGGAGCGCTGCAGATACACTTTTTGCCGGCTTGGAATTAATCTTATTTTCATCCTACTTCTTCTTCTTCATCCTCATCCTCATAAGAAGAAGAAGAAGAAGTAGGATGAAAATAAGAATAATTCCAAGCCGGCAAAAAGTGTATCTGCAGCGCTCCTCTAAGTGTATATGCAGAATGTCATTTATGGAAAAAAATAGATACAATGTTTCAACCGCTGTATGGAGTGAATGTCCCAGAACTGTCAGAAATAGACTATTTATGACAGTTCTGGGACATTCACTCCATACAGCGGTTTCAACCGCTGTATGGAGGGAATGTCATAGAACTGTCAGAAATAGACTATTAATGACAGTTCTGAGACTGTCCTTCCATACAGCGGTTGAAACATTGTATCTATTTGTTTCCATAAATGGATCCATTTATGGAAACAAATAGATACAATGTTTCAACCGCTGTATGGAAGGAATGTCCCAGAACTGTCATTAATAGTCTATTTCTGACAGTTCTATGACATTCCCTCCATACAGCGGTTGAAACCGCTGTATAGAGTGAATGTCCCAGAACTGTCATAAATAGTCTATTTCTGACAGTTCTGGGACATTCACTCCATACAGCGGTTGAAACATTGTATCTATTTTTTTCCATAAATGACATTCTGCATATACACTTAGAGGAGCGCTGCAGATACACTTTTTGCCTACTTCTTCTTCTTCATCCTCATCCTCTTCTTCTTCTTATAAGGATGAGGATGAAGAAGAAGAAGAAGAAGTAGGATGAAAATAAGATTAATTCCAAGCCGGCAAAATGTGTATCTGCAGCGCTCCTCTAAGTGTATTTGCAGAATGTCATTTATGGAAAAAAATAGATACAATGTTTCAACCGCTGTATGGAGTGAATGTCCCATAACTGTCAGAAATAGACTATTTCTGACAGTTCTGGGACATTCACTCCATACAGCGGTTGAAACCGCTGTATGGAGGGAATGTCATAGAACTGTCAGAAATAGACTATTTCTGACAGTTCTGGGACATTCACTCCATACAGCGGTTGAAACATTGTATCTATTTTTTTCCATAAATGACATTCTGCAAATACACTTAGAGGAGCGCTGCAGATACACTTTTTGCCGGCTTGGAATTAATCTTATATTCATCCTACTTCTTCTTCATCCTCATCCTCATAAGAAGAAGAAGAAGAAGTAGGATGAAAATAAGAATAATTCCAAGCCGGCAAAAAGTGTATCTACAGCGCTCCTCTAAGTGTATCTGCAGAATGTCATTTATGGAAAAGAATAGATACAATGTTTCAACCGCTGTATGGAGTGAATGTCCCAGAACTGTCAGAAATAGACTATTTATGACAGTTCTGGGACATTCACTCCATACAGCGGTTTCAACCGCTGTATGGAGGGAATGTCATAGAACTGTCAGAAATAGACTATTAATGACAGTTCTGAGACTGTCCTTCCATACAGCGGTTGAAACATTGTATCTATTTGTTTCCATAAATGACATTCTGCAGATACACTTAGAGGAGCGCTGCAGATACACTTTTTGCCTACTTCTTCTTCTTCTTCATCCTCATCCTCTTCTTCTTCTTATAAGGATGAGGATGAAGAAGAAGAAGAAGAAGTAGGATGAAAATAAGATTAATTCCAAGCCGGCAAAATGTGTATCTGCAGCGCTCCTCTAAGTGTATTTGCAGAATGTCATTTATGGAAAAAATAGATACAATGTTTCAACCGCTGTATGGAAGGAATGTCATAGAACTGTCAGAAATAGACTATTTCTAACAGTTCTGGGACATTCCTTCCATACAGCGGTTGAAACATTGTATCTATTTGTTTCCATAAATGACATTCTGCAGATACACTTAGAGGAGCGCTGCAGATACACTTTTTGCCTACTTCTTCATCCTCATCCTCTTCTTCTTCTTATAAGGATGAGGATGAAAAAGAAGAAGAAGAAGTAGGATGAAAATAAGATTAATTCCAAGCCGGCAAAATGTGTATCTGCAGCGCTCCTCTAAGTGTATTTGCAGAATGTCATTTATGGAAAAAAATAGATACAATGTTTCAACCGCTGTATGGAGTGAATGTCCCATAACTGTCAGAAATAGACTATTTCTGACAGTTCTGGGACATTCACTCCATACAGCGGTTGAAACCGCTGTATGGAGGGAATGTCATAGAACTGTCAGAAATAGACTATTTCTAACAGTTCTGTGACATTCCTTCCATACAGCGGTTGAAACATTGTATCTATTTGTTTCCATAAATGGATCCATTTATGGAAACAAATAGATACAATGTTTCAACCGCTGTATGGAAGGAATGTCCCATAACTGTCAGAAATAGACTATTTCTGACAGTTCTGGGACATTCACTCCATACAGCGGTTTCAACCGCTGTATGGAGGGAATGTCATAGAACTGTCAGAAATAGACTATTTATGACAGTTCTGGGACATTCACTCCATACAGCGGTTGAAACATTGTATCTATTTTTTTCCATAAATGACATTGTGCAAATACACTTAGAGGAGCGCTGCAGATACACTTTTTGCCGGCTTGGAATTAATCTTATTTTCATCCTACTTCTTCTTCTTCATCCTCATCCTCATAAGAAGAAGAAGAAGAAGTAGGATGAAAATAAGAATAATTCCAAGCCGGCAAAAAGTGTATCTGCAGCGCTCCTCTAAGTGTATATGCAGAATGTCATTTATGGAAAAAAATAGATACAATGTTTCAACCGCTGTATGGAGTGAATGTCCCAGAACTGTCAGAAATAGACTATTTATGACAGTTCTGGGACATTCACTCCATACAGCGGTTTCAAACCGCTGTATGGAGGGAATGTCATAGAACTGTCAGAAATAGACTATTAATGACAGTTCTGAGACTGTCCTTCCATACAGCGGTTGAAACATTGTATCTATTTGTTTCCATAAATGGATCCATTTATGGAAACAAATAGATACAATGTTTCAACCGCTGTATGGAAGGAATGTCCCAGAACTGTCATTAATAGTCTATTTCTGACAGTTCTATGACATTCCCTCCATACAGCGGTTGAAACCGCTGTATAGAGTGAATGTCCCAGAACTGTCATAAATAGTCTATTTCTGACAGTTCTGGGACATTCACTCCATACAGCGGTTGAAACATTGTATCTATTTTTTTCCATAAATGACATTCTGCATATACACTTAGAGGAGCGCTGCAGATACACTTTTTGGCCTACTTCTTCTTCTTCATCCTCATCCTCTTCTTCTTCTTATAAGGATGAGGATGAAGAAGAAGAAGAAGAAGTAGGATGAAAATAAGATTAATTCCAAGCCGGCAAAATGTGTATCTGCAGCGCTCCTCTAAGTGTATTTGCAGAATGTCATTTATGGAAAAAAATAGATACAATGTTTCAACCGCTGTATGGAGTGAATGTCCCATAACTGTCAGAAATAGACTATTTCTGACAGTTCTGGGACATTCACTCCATACAGCGGTTGAAACCGCTGTATGGAGGGAATGTCATAGAACTGTCAGAAATAGACTATTTCTAACAGTTCTGTGACATTCCTTCCATACAGCGGTTGAAACATTGTATCTATTTGTTTCCATAAATGGATCCATTTATGGAAACAAATAGATACAATGTTTCAACCGCTGTATGGAAGGAATGTCCCATAACTGTCAGAAATAGACTATTTCTGATTGTTCTGGGACATTCACTCCATACAGCGGTTTCAACCGCTGTATGGAGGGAATGTCATAGAACTGTCAGAAATAGACTATTTATGACAGTTCTGGGACATTCACTCCATACAGCGGTTGAAACATTGTATCTATTTTTTTCCATAAATGACATTGTGCAAATACACTTAGAGGAGCGCTGCAGATACACTTTTTGCCGGCTTGGAATTAATCTTATTTTCATCCTACTTCTTCTTCTTCATCCTCATCCTCATAAGAAGAAGAAGAAGAAGTAGGATGAAAATAAGAATAATTCCAAGCCGGCAAAAAGTGTATCTGCAGCGCTCCTCTAAGTGTATATGCAGAATGTCATTTATGGAAAAAAATAGATACAATGTTTCAACCGCTGTATGGAGTGAATGTCCCAGAACTGTCAGAAATAGACTATTTATGACAGTTCTGGGACATTCACTCCATACAGCGGTTTCAACCGCTGTATGGAGGGAATGTCATAGAACTGTCAGAAATAGACTATTAATGACAGTTCTGAGACTGTCCTTCCATACAGCGGTTGAAACATTGTATCTATTTGTTTCCATAAATGGATCCATTTATGGAAACAAATAGATACAATGTTTCAACCGCTGTATGGAAGGAATGTCCCAGAACTGTCATTAATAGTCTATTTCTGACAGTTCTATGACATTCCCTCCATACAGCGGTTGAAACCGCTGTATAGAGTGAATGTCCCAGAACTGTCATAAATAGTCTATTTCTGACAGTTCTGGGACATTCACTCCATACAGCGGTTGAAACATTGTATCTATTTTTTTCCATAAATGACATTCTGCATATACACTTAGAGGAGCGCTGCAGATACACTTTTTGCCTACTTCTTCTTCTTCATCCTCATCCTCTTCTTCTTCTTATAAGGATGAGGATGAAGAAGAAGAAGAAGAAGTAGGATGAAAATAAGATTAATTCCAAGCCGGCAAAATGTGTATCTGCAGCGCTCCTCTAAGTGTATTTGCAGAATGTCATTTATGGAAAAAAATAGATACAATGTTTCAACCGCTGTATGGAGTGAATGTCCCATAACTGTCAGAAATAGACTATTTCTGACAGTTCTGGGACATTCACTCCATACAGCGGTTGAAACCGCTGTATGGAGGGAATGTCATAGAACTGTCAGAAATAGACTATTTCTAACAGTTCTGTGACATTCCTTCCATACAGCGGTTGAAACATTGTATCTATTTGTTTCCATAAATGGATCCATTTATGGAAACAAATAGATACAATGTTTCAACCGCTGTATGGAAGGAATGTCCCATAACTGTCAGAAATAGACTATTTCTGATTGTTCTGGGACATTCACTCCATACAGCGGTTTCAACCGCTGTATGGAGGGAATGTCATAGAACTGTCAGAAATAGACTATTTATGACATTTCTGGGACATTCACTCCATACAGCGGTTGAAACATTGTATCTATTTTTTTCCATAAATGACATTGTGCAAATACACTTAGAGGAGCGCTGCAGATACACTTTTTGCCGGCTTGGAATTAATCTTATTTTCATCCTACTTCTTCTTCTTCATCCTCATCCTCATAAGAAGAAGAAGAAGAAGTAGGATGAAAATAAGAATAATTCCAAGCCGGCAAAAAGTGTATCTGCAGCGCTCCTCTAAGTGTATATGCAGAATGTCATTTATGGAAAAAAATAGATACAATGTTTCAACCGCTGTATGGAGTGAATGTCCCAGAACTGTCAGAAATAGACTATTTATGACAGTTCTGGGACATTCACTCCATACAGCGGTTTCAACCGCTGTATGGAGGGAATGTCATAGAACTGTCAGAAATAGACTATTAATGACAGTTCTGAGACTGTCCTTCCATACAGCGGTTGAAACATTGTATCTATTTGTTTCCATAAATGGATCCATTTATGGAAACAAATAGATACAATGTTTCAACCGCTGTATGGAAGGAATGTCCCAGAACTGTTAGAAATAGTCTATTTCTGACAGTTCTATGACATTCCCTCCATACAGCGGTTGAAACCGCTGTATGGAGTGAATGTCCCAGAACTGTCAGAAATAGTCTATTTCTGACAGTTATGGGACATTCACTCCATACAGCGGTTGAAACATTGTATCTATTTTTTTCCATAAATGACATTCTGCAGATACACTTAAAGGAGCGCTGCAGATACACTTTTTGCCTACTTCTTCTTCTTCTTCATCCTCATCCTCTTCTTCTTCTTATAAGGATGAGGATGAAGAAGAAGAAGAAGAAGAAGTAGGATGAAAATAAGATTAATTCCAAGCCGGCAAAATGTGTATCTGCAGCGCTCCTCTAAGTGTATTTGCAGAATGTCATTTATGGAAAAAAATAGATACAATGTTTCAACCGCTGTATGGAGTGAATGTCCCATAACTGTCAGAAATAGACTATTTCTGACAGTTCTGGGACATTCACTCCATACAGCGGTTGAAACCGCTGTATGGAGGGAATGTCATAGAACTGTCAGAAATAGACTATTTCTAACAGTTCTGTGACATTCCTTCCATACAGCGGTTGAAACATTGTATCTATTTGTTTCCATAAATGGATCCATTTATGGAAACAAATAGATACAATGTTTCAACCGCTGTATGGAAGGAATGTCCCATAACTGTCAGAAATAGACTATTTCTGATTGTTCTGGGACATTCACTCCATACAGCGGTTTCAACCGCTGTATGGAGGGAATGTCATAGAACTGTCAGAAATAGACTATTTATGACAGTTCTGGGACATTCACTCCATACAGCGGTTGAAAAATTGTATCTATTTTTTTCCATAAATGACATTGTGCAAATACACTTAGAGGAGCGCTGCAGATACACTTTTTGCCGGCTTGGAATTAATCTTATTTTCATCCTACTTCTTCTTCTTCATCCTCATCCTCATAAGAAGAAGAAGAAGAAGTAGGATGAAAATAAGAATAATTCCAAGCCGGCAAAAAGTGTATCTGCAGCGCTCCTCTAAGTGTATATGCAGAATGTCATTTATGGAAAAAAATAGATACAATGTTTCAACCGCTGTATGGAGTGAATGTCCCAGAACTGTCAGAAATAGACTATTTATGACAGTTCTGGGACATTCACTCCATACAGCGGTTTCAACCGCTGTATGGAGGGAATGTCATAGAACTGTCAGAAATAGACTATTAATGACAGTTCTGAGACTGTCCTTCCATACAGCGGTTGAAACATTGTATCTATTTGTTTCCATAAATGGATCCATTTATGGAAACAAATAGATACAATGTTTCAACCGCTGTATGGAAGGAATGTCCCAGAACTGTTAGAAATAGTCTATTTCTGACAGTTCTATGACATTCCCTCCATACAGCGGTTGAAACCGCTGTATGGAGTGAATGTCCCAGAACTGTCAGAAATAGTCTATTTCTGACAGTTATGGGACATTCACTCCATACAGCGGTTGAAACATTGTATCTATTTTTTTCCATAAATGACATTCTGCAGATACACTTAGAGGAGCGCTGCAGATACACTTTTTGCCTACTTCTTCTTCTTCTTCATCCTCATCCTCTTCTTCTTCTTATAAGGATGAGGATGAAGAAGAAGAAGAAGAAGAAGTAGGATGAAAATAAGATTAATTCCAAGCCGGCAAAATGTGTATCTGCAGCGCTCCTCTAAGTGTATTTGCAGAATGTCATTTATGGAAAAAAATAGATACAATGTTTCAACCGCTGTATGGAGTGAATGTCCCATAACTGTCAGAAATAGACTATTTCTGACAGTTCTGGGACATTCACTCCATACAGCGGTTGAAACCGCTGTATGGAGGGAATGTCATAGAACTGTCAGAAATAGACTATTTCTAACAGTTCTGTGACATTCCTTCCAGCGGTTGAAACATTGTATCTATTTGTTTCCATAAATGGATCCATTTATGGAAACAAATAGATACAATGTTTCAACCGCTGTATGGAAGGAATGTCCCAGAACTGTCATAAATAGTCTATTTCTGACAGTTCTGGGACATTCACTCCATACAGCGGTTTCAACCGCTGTATGGAGGGAATGTCCCAGAACTGTCAGAAATAGACTATTTATGACAGTTCTGGGACATTCCTTTCATACAGCGGTTGAAACATTGTATCTATTTGTTTCCATAAATGGATCCATTTATGGAAACAAATAGATACAATGTTTCAACCGCTGTATGGAAGGAATGTCCCAGAACTGTTAGAAATAGTCTATTTCTGACAGTTCTATGACATTCCCTCCATACAGCGGTTGAAACCGCTGTATGGAGTGAATGTCCCAGAACTGTCAGAAATAGTCTATTTCTGACAGTTCTGGGACATTCCCTCTATACAGCGGTTGAAACCGCTGTATGGAGTGAATGTCCCAGAACTGTCAGAAATAGACAGAAACTGTCACAGAACTGTCCTTCTTCTCATCCTTCTCCTTCTTCTCATCCTTCTCCTTCTTCTCATCCTTCTCCTTCTTCTCATCCTTCTCCTTCTTCTCATCCTTCTTCTCATCCTTCTTCTCATCCTTCTCCTTCTTCTCATCCTTCTCCTTCTTCTCATCCTTCTCCTTCTTCTCATCCTTCTCCTTCTCCTTCTTCTCATCCTTCTCCTTCTCCATCTTCTCATCCTTCTCCTTTTCCTTCTTCTCATCCTTCTCCTTCTGCTTCTCCTTTTCCTTCTTCTCATCCTTCTCCTTCTTCTCATCCTTCTCCTTCTTCTCATCCTTCTCCTTCTTCTCATCCTTCTCCTTCTCTTTCTTCTCATCCTTCTCCTTCTTCTCATCCTTCTCCTTCTCCTTCTTCTCATCCTTCTCCTTCTCCATCTTCTCATCCTTCTCCTTCTTCTCATCCTTCTCCTTCTGCTTCTCCTTCTCCTTCTTCTCATCCTTCTCCTTCTTCTCATCCTTCTCCTTCTTCTCATCCTTCTCCTTCTTCTCATCCTTCTCCTTCTCCTTCTTCTCATCCTTCTCCTTCTTCTCATCCTTCTCCTTCTTCTTCTTCTCATCCTTCTCCTTCTTCTCATCCTTCTCCTTCTCCTCATCCTTCTCCTTCTTCTCATCCTTCTCCTTCTTCTCATCCTTCTCCTTCTCCATCTTCTCATCCTTCTCCTTCTTCTCATCCTTCTCCTTCTTCTCATCCTTCTCCTTCTCCTTCTTCTCATCCTTCTCCTTCTCCTTCTTCTCATCCTTCTCCTTCTTCTCATCCTTCTCCTTCTTCTCATCCTTCTCCTTCTCCTTCTTCTCATCCTTCTCCTTCTTCTCATCCTTCTCCTTCTCCTCATCCTTCTCCTTCTCCTTCTTCTCATCCTTCTCCTTCTTCTCATCCTTCTCCTTCTTCTCATCCTTCTCCTTCTTCTCATCCTTCTCCTTCTCCATCTTCTCATCCTTCTCCTTCTCCTTCTTCTCATCCTTCTCCTTCTTCTCATCCTTCTCCTTCTTCTCATCCTTCTCCTTCTCCTTCCTGATCTCCAAGGGCATTTAAATTAAAGGTACAGTGTTCTGCACTAATTTAAAGGCTCTCTGAAGCCTAGAAACCCTTTTTATAAGCCATCTTCGTAGCGAAGAAATTCGCATCGAATCGAATTTCATACTGGAATTCGCCGAATCAGCCGAATCGAATTTTTCAATACTTCGCTCATCTCTAATCTTAATCATTGTCTGCTTGAACAAAGTCAGTCATGTTCATCTACATCTTTGGAAGAATCTGACCAGATTTGATTTGCCTGAGAAGGTTCTGAGACTGCTCATTGGCAGAATATATGACTCTTTCACAATGTGAGTGGAAGCAAGTCCTTTAGAATATATTGACTATGTGTTCAATTAATGTGACAACCTGTTAGCTGTCAGCTTCTTTATCCCTGGCTGCTTGAACCAGCAGGGCTCATACAATCAGGACTGTATTACACAGACAATTAAGAATTTATCAAAGATGAAGAAATTTTAAATGAGAGACCTAACCACAGACTGTTCTCAGGAATAAGTGCAAAAAAATTGCATATTCTACATAGTTAGAATAAAATGGGTTGAGAAACTATGGAAACATAAACCAAAAGTGTTGTGTGAGGTCTCAGATATATAGATATTTGGAACTTAATAGTAACTTTAGATATATAGATAAATAGTAAAAGTGAGCGCTCTCTAAATAAGCAGCTAAAACACCAAAGGCAACCAATATAAAACCTTCAAAGAATCATAAACATAAATAGGTGCAGCGCTAAGAATAATTAATACTTAATGTCCATATAAATGCCAAATTTAAATAACCAAATAAAATAAGAGTGACAGTCTGTGCAAATGATCAGTAGAATCCAATGCTAGTGCTCCAATAAGTGTGGTAAGATTATGCACTAACCAGATGCGTAATATATATACGCATTAAGAGATTCTGTAGAGGTCCCCTTTAGGAGCTGAGTAAGATCCTAGTCCAGGAAAATCCTCTCTCAAGGAATGGTGGTGCTGTCAGGAGCTCACAGGCAGGTACAGGGTCCAGCTGGCCAGAGATTCCTTTAAGGGATGGGCGGGTGTAGATTCCTGCTTACAGGGACTCCCTTCTCTGGATACTTAACTGATGGCTGGATCAGAAGGACTCTATAAATGAAATGCTCCGCACAGGAGACCATAGAACATGCCCATAGTGTAGTAGGTATAAATAGGTATTTATTATAAAGAAACAAATTTGTAAATCCAATAAGACACAGCAATAAAAACAGAGGTGATATGGACTAACCGTTCAGTATGTAAAATGGCCGCCGGGTCTCCACGTGGCATCGGCGGCATGACGTCATGGCGTCTTGGCTCCTCCTAGGAGGCCAGCTGGACCCTGTACCTGCCCGTGAGCTCCTGACAGCACCACCATTCCTTGAGGGAGGATTTTCCTGGACTAGGATCTTACCCAGCTCCTAATACCCCACATTTTCAGAATTTTTTGGTCAATCTTTGCAGAGATCGACAGCTCAGGTGGGGGAATCTGTACATAGGACAACTATTAGTAGGGCACTCCACAAATCTGGCCTTTATGGAAGAGTGGCAAGAAGAAAGCCATTGATGAAAGAAAGCCATAAGAATTCCTTTTTGCAGTTTACGCAAAGTCATGTGGGGGACACAGCAAACATGTGGAAGAAGGTGCTCTGGTCAGATGAGACCAAAATTGAACTTTTTCGCCTAAAAGCAAAATGCTATGTGTGGTAAAAAAAACTTACACTGCACATCACCCTGAATACACCATCTCCACCATGAAACATGGTGGTGGCAGCATCATGTTGTTGGGATGCTTTTCTTCAGCAGGAATAGGAAAGCGGGTCAGAGTTGATGGGAAGATGGAAGGAGCCAAATACAGGGCAATTTTAGAAGAAAACCTGTTAGAGTCTGCAAAAGACTTGATACTGGGGTGGAGGTTCACCTTTAACCAGGACAACAACCCTAAACATACAGCCAGAGCTACAATGGAATGGTTCAGGTCAAAGCCCAGACCTAATTCCAATTGAGAATCTGTGGCAAGACTTGAAAATTGCTGTTCACAGACGTCCTCCATCCAATCTGACAGAGCTTGAGCTATTTTGCAAAAAATAATGAGCAAAAATTTCACTTTCTAGATGTGCAAAGCTGGTAGAGACATACCCAAAAAGACTTGCAGCTTTAATTGCAAAGTATCGACTCGGGGGCTGAATACAAATGCTTGCCACACTTTTAAGAAATTTATTTGCAAAAAAATTAGAAAACCATTTATCATTTTCCTTCCACTTCACAATTATGTGCCACTCTATGTTGGTCTATCACATAAAATCCCAATAAAATACATTTACGGTCATGGTTGTAACATGACAAAATGTGGAAAATGTCAAGAGGTATGAATACTTTTTCAAGGCACTGTAGTTGATGCTTAGAATAAACTTCCAGCAGAGGTAGCGAGCCAGTCAACAGTAAATAGCTTCAAACATGCTTGGGACAAGCATAGATCTATACTCAGTCAAAAAAGTTAACAAAAAAAAAAAAAAACAACCCCCCCAATAAAGAATAAAGCACAAACAATAAAAAAAATCTTCTGCCTTCACTTTTCTATGTTTCTATGTGCAGAATGATAAAATTAGTTTTGTTCCGGATTGATTCATCAAGTTACTAATTTAATTGTGTTGCATTTGTAGCGAAATAAGTTTGGTTTTGTTTATTTGTTTTTGACCGGATTCAAATTTTTCCAGTGGATTCAAAGTATTTGAATCAAATTCAAATCAAAAATATCTAATTGATCAGAATTCATTGTGAAGAATAGCTGATTCTATTTTATTCCAAAATTTGAAATTTTAATTTTAAAAGACAACTATGTTCTATTTTATTCTATTCTATTTGAATTTCGAAATTCAAATTTCAGAATATGGTTATATTCATTCTATTCTATTCAGTTCAATTCAGTCCTGTCCTATTCTATTGTGTATTGTATTGTTTTCTATTTTTGATGCTTTATTCTATTCTATTCCATTCTGTTTTACTCTATTATTTTTTTATTCTATTCTTTTCAAAATTCGAATTTTGGAAGATGGCTACATTATTTCTATTTTATTCTATTATATCCTATTCGACATCTGAATTTTAGAAGATGGCCATAGTCATTTTATTCTATTCTATCCTATTCGACATCTGAATTTTAGAAGATGGCCATAGTCTTTCTATTTTATTCTGTTCTATTCTATATTTATTTTTTTTTCTTGTCCTTTTCTATTCTTTAATTTTCTATTCTATTTTGTTTTATTTTATTCTTTTGAAACTTCAAAATTTGGAAGATGGCTATATTCTTTCTATTTTATTCTATTCTATTCAAATTTCATAATTCAAATCTCAGAAGATGGCTATATTCGTTCTATTCTATTTTAATCTATTATATTTTTTCTATTATTTTATATTCTATTATTTTTTGTTTTATTCTATTCTATTTTTTTTTATTAAAATTTCAGAAATGGCTATATTCTAATACACACAGTTATTGAATGGAATCAGCAATAGTCAGCAATATATTTACATTTCAAAGTTGTATTATTCATCATTTTGGACATAATTTCATTTTCTTATTTTGGATTCATTTAAATTCGTTACTGTTGTATACTGGAGATTCAGACAGATCCAAACCTCTGAATAATGAAAATCTTCTCTGAATTTTGATTTGGAATGAAACAAACTGCACATGTCTAGTTATTTCTCCATAATCTGTTTTCAAGATCCTCCTGTTTCTGCAGCAAAGCCTGTAGTTGGAAGTGATGTTGATCAGATGCTGTAAAAAATATAACTGATCTTCCACAGTACTAATCCTAGTCTCCTTCTGTAGGCCTGAATCAAAGAAATGTCTATTCTAAATTATATGTCAGAGAAATGTGACAATGAAAAGCAAAAAATAGTTTCATTTTGTGAAGAATTCCTGTTTGAAAGAGAATGCACATTTTAGATGAGCTTACTTTTTACCCAAAATTACTGAAAAAAACAGACCATAGATAATACAAAAAATTAACTAGTTATTTAAATAAAATTATATCTTCTTAATTATAAAATGGTTGGGATTTCATCTTTTAGTACTTGTCAAAAAATTATCTAACTTGTTGGGACTAGTTGGATAAATGGATAAAAATGCATTAATTATAATTCACTCAGTTCCAAAAATGACATACTGTGTAAATAGTAAAATACTTTAAATACATTTCTCATAATATTTTCCTTGAAATATTCTCATGAAAAACTGTGTGCACCATCACCTAATTATGATTACATTTTTTAAGTTTCCAGAGATGATTTTTGTAGTAAAATATAAATTAATTGCTTGAAAAGCTTGACCTTTCTCAGCAAGATCATAATTAATTGCAAAAATATCATCTTTAAAATGCAGAAAAATGTTTTTTCTCTACTTTGGTTTTCTCCCAAAGGTTTTAGAAAGTAATAGAGCAAACATGGAACACTTGTGTTAGTTTATTATTAAATTTTAATAACAAATAGTTTTTATAATGAGGTATTTCAAATATTATAGTATTAAAACATACTTTGTTTCCTGAAGTACCAGAATGTATTCTTCAGCCTATAGAACTATGTGGCTGTGAAGCAATACTGAATTTAGAGTTTTGCAAGGCCAACCAATGCATTCATAAAAGGGTGGCTCATTCTGGGTGACCAATAAATTGGGTCTGTAAACAATCCGAATCCGATTCCTTGACTATACTGTAAGTCTGACTTTTGGTTTTCCTCCTATCTTCATAGTCATATAAGTGTACCTTGTTAACCCTGTCATTGCATGACCTGATCTTGTCTTTTGTGTTTCTGGCTCTGGCCCCTAGATCATCATTCATGGCTACTTCCAATCTGTCTTGACTCTGCTACCATACTGTGAAGATCTGAAGACTAATTATTTGGGTACTTATTTATGGATATACATAATTGTAGTGTGCAATAAACATAACATCTATTGATCTCTGAAACAGTTTTTATTTTTAGTTTAGTGAGAAACAAATTGGTTCACCTGTTGATGAAAGCAGTATCTGTTGAAAAAAAGACTGTGAAACAGATGTTCAATTGACATTAAGCTATATATGTGTGGCTGACATTTCATTTAGAACAAGTGGCAGAAATGAGCTTTATATATATGGCAAGAAACATAATTTATTTATATGGATAACAATTAAATTTACAGAGCGGTGAACACATTAGCTTCAGCTGGCAAAATCTCAATTTGATTTATTATGATTTATTGTAACATGCTTAAAAACTCTCTCTCGCTCTCTCTCCTCTCTCTCAAAAAAGTAAGAAAAAAGTATGTTGTATGATTTTGTCAATACATTGGTAGACACAATTACACCATTTTGTACCTTTTTGTCCCTTTTTATAGCACAGCTGACATACAGTGGATATAAAAAGTCTACACACCCCTGTTAAAATGTCAGGTTTCTGTGATGTAAAAAAGTGAAACAATGTTAAATCATCTCAGAACTTTTCCCACCTTTTAATGTGACCTATAAACTGTACAACTAAATTGAAAAACAAACTTAAATCTTTTAGGGAGGGGGATGTAAACATAAAAACCTAAAACAGTGTGCACACCCTCTTATAACTGGGGATGTAACTGTGTTCAGAATTATACAATCACATTCAAAATCATGTTAAATAGGAGTTAGTACACACCTGCCATCATTTAAAGTATCTCTGATTAACCCAAATAAAGTTCAGCTGTTCTAGTAGGTCTTTCCTGACATTTTCTTAGTCACATCCTACAGCAAAGAGAGCTTCCAAAGCATCACAGGGATCTCATTGTTAAAAGGTATCAGTCAAGAGAAGGCTACAAAAGAATTTCCAAGGCATTAGATATACCATGGAACACAGTGAAGACACTCTTCATCAAGTGTTTTTCAATGGAATTGTACAGGTTATAGTTCACATTAAAGGTGGAAAAAGTTCTAAAATGATTTATAATTGTCTCATTTTTTTTACATCACAGAAATCTGATATTTTAACAGGGGTGTGTAGACTTTTTATATCCACTGTACTGTATAAGTCTAGTCCTTCAGCATGATATTATCATTGTTCTTTACAGATCCTCACCTATCTATAAATGTATATTCCTAACTTCAGACCTGTTTGGATTCATTGATGTAACCACTGGCTCATCTCATAACCATAACATTACCTGCATCTTTGGTATTACAGTAGCAAGTTGGCTTTGACCTTCAGCTTATTTTTTAATTACACCCAGTATAATTCCTCTGTAACTTCCCATTTGGTACTAACCTTGAAATCTCTGACTACACCTATTTGTTGGCTCTTATGTATTGTGGAGCAGCCACCTCACTGAGATCAAATAATTAATTACTTGGGAGTTCCTGGGAGTATTTCAGTTCCAAGCCATGCACAAAAAGTGCTACCAAAAGGTACCCACTGAAGACACAACCAAGTGTCAGACCCTTACATTCTTTGTGGAGTAAATATTTATTTTTCTTTTCTCATTGTTTTAAGAGGGCTGTGGAAATAGAAATGCAATATTTTTGTTATGTATTTGATAAAGCAACATATACTGTACAACTTGTGCAATGTACTGACTAGAAATGTATAGTTTATTTTATTGATGTATGTTGTATCTATGGCACTTTTGAAATAGTGGTGTCACGACCAAGTTACATATAATATTATGATATTCACTTTGATATATTAATTGGTTACAGTGAATATTTATTTTTGTTTATTATAACACTACATTTTATGGGCATGAACACAAGGATTGACTTGTTTAAATTTAAAGGCACAGCACAACATTTAGTTGTATATACTACTTTGTAAAAGCTTTAATCAACAACAAGCAGCATACAGAATGTCCCCACCTGAGATTCTCCCTTCCTGATGCATTCACCTTTATGGGCTTAATTGTACAGATATATGTAATATGGCTTCATTAGAACAAATAAAATTATTTCAAGCATTTAACTTGTTGGGAGCTATCTTTTTTTTTGTTTACAAACGATTTTATTGTATAAAAGTAGACTGTAAAACAACAGTACATTTTCAAATAGAACTTTCAGCAAAAACAAGGCACTTTTGAATAGTACATTACAGAAAGTATATTAACGTAAGAAAGAAAAGGAATAGAAAAAAAAATAGATAGCAAGCACATGAAATGTGTAAACGATGAGTTAGGTTAAATGATACATCTGTCAACAGTATATGCCATTCAACTTTCACTGGGAATGTAATTAATCATGCAATAAATGTCTATAATCCCTCCATGACCCCCATTTTTTATCAAATAAGTGCATCTTATCCAGCAGGGTATAATGAATGTGTTCCATGAGCATTGCAGTATCGATTCTGTGTAAAATGGAGGTCAAGGGTACAGTATTGGACTTCCAATGCAAGGCAATAGACCATAAAGTGGCAATACATATAGTATGTATCAATCTCATAATGGTATCAGAGACCCCCGGGATATGAGCCCCCAGTACACAGGTCTGCATAGACAATCGTACCTGGGTACCTGCCAGCGAGGTAGCCACCTGTTGGGAGCTATCTTAACAACTGTACGCCTAAAGTTTATGATGAAACTAATTTAAAGCAAATCTTTCAAGTAAGGAACCTTTGGATATGCAGGAGATCAATAATTAAATAAATCGCTTGTTTCTGCCAAATGTTAGTGGTTGTATTAATATTACACAGAAAACTGATTTCACTCATCATCCATATGGAATAATTATTTGCAGTGCTCAGACAAGGAGGAGATTCTCCAGCACCCATTTCCAAATACCTCTCTGCTATAGAATCTGAGATGTAGCTACCAGACACCAAAACTGCTGCTTTGCTGAATACTCAACAATGGCATCATATATTTACAAGATAAAATCATCATTTTTATATAAATAACAATGTATTTATTGCTTGTGTCTACTCTAAAATATTTTGATCTTGATGTATGTGACGTAGATCTGAGTGGCTTTAAATGAACAACCAAACACCAATAGAGAACACTAAAGATAGAGCTTGAATGTTTCATAGTATTAACTGCACAATCATATTGATGGAAATTCCAGTGCTTAACTGTACATTGAAAAGTGGGTTGTATTAAGTACACATCCCAATGGAAAACTCTGAGTTTTGCCCACTGAACCACAAAATTAAATTCATATGGAAGAAATCCAGATATACAACAATGCCAGAGTTTGTATCACATTGTATTGAAATGCTTTAAAATGACTACATCTTCACATGGGTATTCCAGAAAGAATAAATTAAAAATTTATGGGGTAAGAAAAGAAACACAATTTTAGTTAACTAGCATTTTTGACTGCTCTAAGGCTTTTAATGGGAGCAATGGGAATTTGTTCTTGGTGAAGTAAATCAGTAAAATGTTAATTTGTCTTTGAATGGGGTGTTTTTAGGCCATTAATTTCTGCCATCATTAACAGATATAAAATAAAAGTCAATGAGTAACTTTAAAGGAAGTAGAATTAAAAACGTAGGAGTATGAAACATCATTTTGCATGGAATTTTACAGGATTAAAATTTCCAGCATACTTTTATAATAGAAGGTTCCCTGATATTCATTTTTTATACTCCTTTTTTATGACTTGAAGAAGTATCCATACTTGCAGTTAGAAATAGTTCCCCAACAGATGTTTAGACATTTGCAATCAGCAGCAGGAAGGATTATGAAATTAGCTTGTTGCTACAGTGAATCCTGTAATAGACTATTCAATAAACATACTGTACAAAAAGCTGTCAAAATGACTTTGCTTATATTACAGCTATAAACCTATAGGTGAACAATATTGTTTGCTGATGTCCATGCTGAACATTTATTTCTGAATTTGTGTAATGTTTTGTCTAGTTCCTATGGCAAGAGCATTCATACTCCACCTAATCCTTCCATGTTAATCCCAGTGTTCTTATTACAAATGGTGAACATGATAAACAAAGTTTCTGGCCTGACCTAGAGCCATTTCTACTTCTATTGGAAATCCATTTGTTTCCTAATGCTACTGGACACTAGAAACATCTGATCTTCTACCTAGCTTATTACGTTAGAAAACAAATATTTCTTGAGTGGAAACCTTCAGTTTCAATTTTTTAGTTTCAGTGCTGTCACACTTTGAATAACAATTACTCAGTCATACAACACTGTACCAAATGAAATGTATATTTTTTAAGACTAGGTTTTCTTTTTTTGTTTAATATTTAACCACAAATGTGTTTTTTTTTGTTATATAAAGGAAAAAAGACAGAAGATTTTTTTTAAGTTTCTCTTTGTTTTTGTTATACAATTTTGCAAATAAACAACCTTTCTTCATAAAAAAAATAACACAAAGCAGTACATATTATTTTGTCTGTGTAAAAGCTATAGAGTCTACACTCTATGGTATGTATTTGAAAATCGACAAATCCTGATGTACTGACTGACTTGAGGACCTAAAATGCCAGAATAGTACACATACCCCCTTTTTGGAAAGTAAACAATCCAGGGTGTTGTAATATTTTTGTCATAATTTTTTGTAAAATTAAGGAATTAAATTATTTTTATTACAAAGTAGTTTTTTAACAAGTTATTTCTCATATCCAGATTAGGCATAGTTACAATTACACCCCAAAACACATGTTCTACTCCTCCCAAGTATGGAGATACCACACGTGAGTCTTTTTCACAGACTAACCGTAAAGAGGGACCCAGGGAATAGTGAGTCTTACGAAACTGTATGTTTTTGGCAAATGCAGGAAATAAAATGAAAATGTATGTTTTTAATGGAAGCTATCTACTAGGATATTTCTAACACACAGCATGGGCATACTTACATAAAATAGAAAAATAATCCATGCTGGGGTAATCTCCTTCAAAACTACAGAACAAAGCTGCCATCATACAATGATGATAACAATTATTTCCAAACTTGAAATTCTTAAAGCAATACTAAATTCTCAAATACAAATTATAAACATGCACAGTTTATATATATATATATATATATATAGTGCAAAAGGTGCATGGGTATGAACCATATACAAATAAAAGTGCAAGTGCATAACAAACTACAAATTAAAGTGAAAGTGCAGTGCTAAAAAGTTAAGTTCAAAAGGTTTCCACCAAATAAACACTATATGGCATATAACATTTCATGTACTGACTCAAGGTGTCTCTACACTTCTTTTTCCAAGTGTAAAACCAGTGCTTACACCACTATACACCACCATTAACCACAAGCCTACAGGGCACTTATACCCCCTTCCTTCCCAGGCCAATTTCCAGCTTTCAGTGCTGTTGCACTTTGAATGACAATTGCGCGGTCATGCAACACTGTACCCAAATGAAATTTTTATCATTTTTTTGTGACAGATGGAGCTTTATTTTGGTGGTATTTAATCAACTCTGGGTTTTTAATTTTTTCTTAAACAAACCAAAAACCACTGAAAATTTTGAAAAAAAAGTTTCTTAGTTTTTGTTATAAAATTTTGTAAATAAGTGATTTTTCTCCTTCACTGACGTGCGCTAATGAGGCTGCAGTGATGAGCACTGATAGGTGGCACTGATGGGCACTGATGAGGAGGCACTGGTAGGTGGCACTGATGGGCATTGACATGCATCACTGATGGGCACTGAAAGGCAGCACTGATATATGGCACTGATAGGCAGCACTGATAGGTGGCACTGACTGGCACTGTTAGGTGGCACTGACTGACACTGTTAGTTGTCACTGACTGGCACTGATATGCACTGATAGGCGGCACAGACTGGCACTGATAGGCGGCACTGATAGGTGGCACTAATAGGTGGTACTGATTATCACTGATAGGTGACACTGAAAGGCAGCTCAGATGGGTACTTATATGTGGCATTGATGTGCACTGGTAGGCACTGATATGTGGCATTGATGTGGCACTGGCACGTGGCACTGATGAGCACTGACAGCTGGCACTGATGGACACTGACAGGTGGCACTGCTGGAGCTACACTGATCATCAGTGCACACTGATCATCAGTGCTCTGATGATCAGTGTACATGTCTCCTCCGCAGAATGCCGATTATCGTCTCTCCTCTCCTCACGAGCTGTCAGCGTGACAGCTCGAGAGGAGAGAAATGCGGATAACTGGCATTTCCCTGTTTACATATGATCAGCTGTGATTGGACACAGCTGATCACATGACCGAGCCGACATCTTCGGCTCTTTCCGTGGATCAGTGATCCGCTGTGTCCGAGGGACACAGCGCACCGCCGATCACCGCACTCCGGGAGCCATGCATGCGCCGTTAGAATGGGAGGGCATCATATGACGTCCTCCCAGAACGAGAGAACCACCTTGCATCCGTCATATTACTATATGGCGGGCAGGAGGTGGTTAAAGAAGCCTCTTACCAAATGACATGGACCATTAGATTAGATGGTCAACAGTACTCACGTTCATTCCAAATCAAATTGCCTCCTAGTATAAACTCTGTCTCCACTGTGGATCCCCTCCATCACCGATACTTATAATTAAACCCCAAAGCACATTCTGCTACTCCTCCTGACCATGGTGATGCCACATGTGTGAACTTTTTTCACTGCCTAACTACATAGAGAGGCCCAAAATCCAAAGAGAACCTTCAGGCTTTTAAGGGGCATAAATGACACATCCAATTTTCTGACTACCGATTACATTTTTGGATGCCCTGGAGAACAAGGACAGTGGGAACACCCACAACACCCACAATATGACCACATTTCAAAGAGTAAACACCTCAAGGTATTTTTTAAAAGGCATGATGAGTCTTTTGAAGACTTTTTTTCTCAGTGTGTTTGAAAAATGTGGAAAGAAAATTAAAATAATTTTTCTGAAACAAAGTTGTCAGCTTAGTAACATATTTCTTGTACGTACTTAGAATTTCAACCCAAAACACATTCTACTACTCCTCCCGAGTATGGTGATACCACATGTGTGAGACTTTATCACTGTTTGGAATCATTATGCATCTGACATTGTATCTTGTAGGAAAGTAGTCAATTGGCTGTGCAGATGGGTTCATTCAAGTGGCAGCCATAAACATGGTCAGCAGATAGGCAAAGAATTGGTCCAGGCAGCAGGCAAAAACATGGTCAATACACAGGGCAGGGTCAGTGCAGACAGCAGCCAGATGCAACAATGCACTGGTGTGGCGGTGATCATAAACACAGTTGGCTGCACTGGTCTGGTGACAGTAATACTTGTGTAGCAGCAATCAGTAACACTGTTGCTGGGTTACACTGGTCAGGTGACAAAGGGGACTAGATTGATGCTCCCACTCATCTGTATATATACAGTGGCCAGGCAGGAAGCAGTTAAATATAGGGCTATCTCATATAAAGTAACACTATGAGGCATAGATTAGGGGGCAGCTATAATTACCCTAATCATTTTACCTAGCCGTCTGAGGTTTGGTTACTTTTAAATATTCTTTGCTTCCATTTCCTTGACACTTTTCATACAAAGTGTTAATAAGCTAACTGCCAATAATTTTGAAGGGAAAATGTTAAATGTGCAGGTGTTATAGAGCCCCCCTGTATCAACTTGTTTAATATAAATCCATTATTGTTTCTGTAAACAGGGGAAGGCTTTGAAGCCTGTAGAAAAAGAAGAGTTTTCTCCTATTGTTAAAATAAGTGAATCTGGTAAGGACATGGCTGTAGAATTGCTCCAGTCTATTGATCTGTATTTAGCATATCATTTGAAACTATATTTAAATCAACCCTGGGTTCACATTCAGTGACATTCTCACATTCCCACAAGAAACACAGGCAGCTAACCAAATAGTTACAATATATCACAATTCTATTATTAAAAAAACACATAAACTGTGTGTGTATATATATATATATATATATATATATATATATACTGTATATTATATACACACTCACCAGCTACTTTATTAGGTACACCTGTTCAATTGCTTGGTAACACAAATAGCTAATCAGCCAATCACATGGCAGCAACTCAATGCATTTAGACATCTAGACATGGTGAAGGCGACTTGCTGAAGTCAAACCGAGCATCACAATGGGGAAGAAAGGAAATTTAGGTGACTTTGAACATGGCATGGTTGTTGGAGGGGCTGATCTTAGTATTTAAGAAACTGCTGATCTACTGGGATTTCCATGCACAACTAGGCTTTACAGATAATGGCCTGAAAAAGAGAAAAAATTCAGTGAACGGCAGTTGTGTGGACAAAAATGCCTTGTTGATGTCAGAGGTCAGAAGAGAATGGGCAGACTGGTTCAAGATGATAGAAAGGCAACAATAACTCAAATAACCATTCATTATAACCAAGGTACATGGGCGTATTTGCCTCGAGGCAAGCAAGGCACTTGCCTAGGGCTGCACTTTTCCGGGGGGGCGGCACCTTTAAGTTCCATTACCTTACCTTGTTACGCAGGACTTTTGACAGTTCTTTTCTGATCCCCATGGCTCAGTATCTAGCCTAGTCAGTGCTTCCAAATAAGAGCTAACAAACTCATTGACTATTTATATACTGACACTAATTGCAATTTAAAAAGCCGCAGATGTGGGACATTAACCTCTAATTGGCATTTTTAACCCATGTGTGTCACCTTGTGTGTCTGTACCAAGGCTAAACATTCCAAGGTATGTAAACTTTTGATCATGGCCATTTGGGGGATTTCTGTTGTCGTTATGATTTAAAAAGGAGCCGAACAACTATTTGATAATAAGTGGCTTCATATTATTATTATTATTATAATACAGGATTTATATAGCGCCAACAGTTTGTGCAATGCTTTACAAAATGAAGGTAGACATAACAGTTACAATACAATTTGGTACAAGAGGAAACAGATCATCATCCTTCAATAAAAGAGCATTGTTTGGCATTATCAGTCATATTTTCAATATCAATGCCAAAATTTTCACAATTTATGCCAGGGTGTCCAAACTTTTGAGCACAACTGTATATACACTGCTCAAAAAAATTAAAGGAACACTTTGAAAACACACCAGATCTCAATGTGGAAAAATATCATGCTGGATATCTATACTGATTTGCACTGGGTAATGTGTTGTGATAGTAAGAATGCCCTATTGTTTGATGGAAATGAAAATGATCAACCTACAGAGATATTTCCTCCCAGATCTGGACCAGGGTATCACTGAACACCTGAACAGTCTGAGGTGCAACCTGGCGGCATTGGATGGATCGAAACATGATATCCCAGAGGTGTTCTATTGGATTTAGGTCAGGCAAGTGTGAGGGCCATTCAATGGTATCAATTCCTTCATCCTCCAGGAATTGCCTGCATACTCTCGCTACATGAGGACGGGCATTGTCATGCACCAGGAGGAACCCAGGACCCACTGCACTAGCGTAGGGTCTTAAAATGGGTTCATTTATTTCACCCTGATACCTAATGGCAGTCAGAGTGCCATTGTCTAGCCTGTAGAGGTTTGTGTATCCCTCCATGGATATCCCTCCCCAGAACATCACTGACTCACCACCAAAACGGTCATGCTGACCGATGTTGCAGGCAGCATAACGTTCTCCACTGCTTCTCCAGACCCTTTCATGACTGTCTCATATGCTCTGGGTGAACCTGTTCTCATCCGTGAAAAGCACAGTGTGCCAGTGGCGGACCTGCCAATTCTGGTGTTCAACGGAAAATGCCAATCGAGCTCTTTGGTGCTAGGCAGTGACCACTGGACCCACTAGAGAATGTCAAGCCCTCAGGCCACTCTCATGAAGTCTGTTTCTAATTGTTTGGTCAGAGACATTCACACCAGTGGCCTGCTGGAGGTAATTTTGTAGGGCTCTGGCAGTGCTCACCCTGTTCCTCCTTGCACAAAGAAGCAGATACCAGTCCTGCTGATGGGTTAATGACCTTTTACAGCCTTGTCCAGCTCTCCTAGAGTAACTGTTTGTCTCCTGAAATCTCCTCCATGCTCTTGAGACTTTTCTGGGAGACACAGCAAACCTTCTGGCAATGGCATGCATTAATCTGCCATCCTGGAGGAGCCGGACCTCTGTAAGGTCCAAGTATCGCCTTATACTACCAGAAGTGACACTGACCCTACCCAAATGCAAAACTAGTGAAAAACTGTCAGTAAAAATGAGTAGGGAAAAAAATGTTAGTGGCCTCCACCTGTAAAACCATTCTTGTTTTAGGGGCCGTCTCATTGTTGCCCATCTAGTGCACCTGTTGTTAATTTCATTAACACCAAACCAGCTGAAACTGATTAACAACCCCCTCTGCTACTTAACTGACCAGATCAATATCCCAGGAGTTTAATTGACTTGATGCTTTACTCTGATGAAAAATGTTTCCTTTAATTTCTTGAGCAGTGTATATATATATATATATATATATATATATATATATATACATGCACTACGAATTAGAAATAAATTTATCTAAATCAATATACTAGCATACCAAAGATCAGTCCATTATATAGAAATGATACATGGCAGTAATGTTCACTGGGAATTTCCATTCAGAAAACCTAAACGTTAATGTATAAGCAGTCAGAATCAATAAGTTTCTCATAAAAATAAATGCAAGTCAAAGTCTTTATTAGGACTCTTTGGATATACAGTATAATAAATCTGAAATCCATTATACTTTTCTGCAATTGAGATTTAATTCCCTGTCCCCTCATCTACAAGACTTAGGGATATATGAACATGAATCTGAGCTGTGCAGCAGAGTGTCCACATTGTCTAAAATGTCTAGCCAGGTGCTATTGTGAATAGGGGGAACGGAAAGAATACCGTATTTATGCTGTGATAACCTATCCTTCATTTTTGAGTGATTTCTCCCATGTAGTATATTCTGCAGTGCCACTTAAGGATATATACTATGTGTGAGCTTTGATAGTTTCTGTTATCATGCTTAAACACTGTGAGCATGATAAACAGGGAAATAAACAATTTTGTCGGGTCCCAAAAAGATAATAATATTGGCGGATCTGATGTCCCTTAAATCAGCTTGGATTATAGTATCCCTCACTGAACTACCTCTTCATAACAACTGTAGGGATTACTGTTGGAATTCCTCTGTACAAAGATCATTTTCTTTCAGGATATTCCAGTTTTTAATACCAATAAAAATGAGATGTGACACTAAGTGAAACTGGAAAACAAAAGGTTTTCTTTTACTCTTATGCCTCTGCAATCTATCTGTTTGATTAGTGTATTCCTAGACCCTTCTTCTCTCAGTGTCAAGCAAGTGTCTAGGGTAACCCCTAGGATAACCTCCTGTGACCATGGGTAGGTGCAAACTGGAGTGTAATAACAACTGATTCTTGTTAGTATGCTTTACAAACAGCTTAGACCTTCCACACATCTATATACCTTACATACAAAATAGTAACAGATTCGGCATGCCAAGATAGACAGTAGTTAAGGCAGTATTAAACCTAAAGCAAACATTTATTTTATTGTAGCTTAGCAATTCTTAGATGTGATAACTGCATTAGTTTCCCTTTTTAGGCTTTCTTTCTTCTATTTTCATCTGATGATTCAGCCAGAAACTCTGATGTTTTTTTTAGAAGTTAAAGCTCTCCAGCAGAATGTATCAGTTTAATTTAATGAAGCAATTCATTTACAACTGACAAAGTTGATTAAAATTATCAGCTTTTATTTATTCACGTAAAACCTGTATCTCTCAAAAAGAAAAAAAAGTGTTTGCTGTAACTGATTATAAAGTTTTCACTGGATTTTGGCTTCAATTTGTTTTTGTATTCAAATATACTAATACACCTAACATTCCCATCCCCCCCAGGCTGACAATGAATGAATGATGTCTGCTGTGTCCTGTGCTCACTCCTCCAAAGTGGTGTCTAACTAATACCGGAGGTGTGTTACTGACCAGATCACCAGGTAAAAATGGAGGGAAAACTGATGCAGCCACCACATCTAATGAATGGAAAGCTGCAATATAATACATTTTTGTTTTTAAAAATGCTTTAGGACCATGAACCATGGACACATTTAATTGTGCATCATATTCATGAAGTGACTCTATTTCCCTCCAATAAGGTAAAAGCATTGTCAATAAAGCAATATCAAATTAAAAAGTATTGTTGAAGTAATGGATTTGGAAAGATGTTTCTCAGCAATACCCATAAATAAAATGGCATATGTGGGGGGAGATTTAAGGGAGACCCCTTCAGTTGTAGAAAGAAATAATTTTGAAACAAAAAGTTATTTTCAATTAATAATAAGGACAAGAAAATGTGATGTGTACTTCACTGTATGTATTTCTACGCTGTAATAGCATTTCCATTGCATGTATGCCTTTGGAATGTTTGACTGATTTGTATAAACTTTCCACATCCTAAGTGGCTAACAAAAATTGGCTGTGTAATTGTATAGTATATACAGTAAAAGTTGCACAAATTCATTAGTGTCCCTCAAAAGGGATTTACCCTTCACAATCATGGGGGAAAGAATTTTGTCATGATAGATAGCTAATGGACCACATAAGGAAGCCCTGCCCATCACAATACGTCTCCCTGGTGGAGACAAGGGGGTCATTATGAATTTTAGGAAGGGTATAAAATGACTGGTGTAACAGGATGTTGTCTTGCAAAAATGCAACCCGCTCCTTGTTTAATAGCCTTTCTTTAAAAGTGGCAGTAACCACTTTATCAATTTTCTTAGAAACTTCCGAGGTGGGATCAGATAACAACTTCCTATATACACCAAAACTTCCGAGGTGGGATCAGATAACAACTTCCTATATACACCAATACTTCCGAGGTGGGATCAGATAACAACTTCCTATATACACCAATATCTAATAGTTGTTCACATATGTCATTTCTATAATCTTTAGGGTTGATAATCACTCAAGAACTCCCTTTATTGGTATCATGTTCAGCTTTAGCCCTTGTTCACACTATGCGGTCCGGGACACCTCATTCTGTGCGAATTACATGCAAATGTCTGTGCAGTGTAATTTGAGCCATGCATTTTGTATGGCTCAAATTGCATTGCATCCACACCAAAAAAGGTGCACGACCCTTTTTAAATTTACACCTGAATTGCATTGCATGGGTGTTCTCACTGTTGCAATGCGATTTTTGGCAATTACATCATGTTTTGCAATCTGTTTTGGGGTGTCATTAATTTATCATTGACACCCGCACCAGATCGCATGAATATGACGTGATTGCAATGCAGTGTGGGAAATGCACAGGATTTACAGCATTTTCTGCACCACATTGGTGTGAAGCAGGTCTTAAAAATATTGAACAGTCGATAGCTAGATCTAAGTATGGCATCCATAAATTATTTATTCTTCCTATTCACATTGTCCACAAACAATTTGATAGGATATGTTGCAGATGGTACTATAGAGCTTTTAGTAAATTAAACCAATATTCAAAAATGTATGATCCAGTGATGCTGTAGAATCAACTTTCAATGGTTTAAGATGCAACAGTACCTTAAGTTGAATCTGTTTGTACTAACAATACAAATCTTGCTGTATTATAAAACTATTCATTTTAGAAATGGGGCAAAAATTCAGACCTGTTTTTTAGGATGCTCTCTTCCTCAGCAGATAACATATATGTGGGGATGTGTATTATTGTTTCTTATTATTGTTTCTTTTGTTGTTGGCGATTCCTCTGTTGAGACAGTATTGTTGGTTGTTGGCATGTGCTTGTGCCCATGTCTTGTACCTCCTCTCCTCTATCATTTTGTCTGGCCTTAACACTTACTGAAGTGCTTGGTCAAAAAAGGATCCTGAGACACATTAGATGGAGGAGTCAGAGAATCCAGACTGTAGATTATGTTTTCTTGTGTGTCTCTGAATAGATATGATCCCTGGTCCCTTTCAAACATAACCATTTTTTAAAAACATTATTTTGAATGAGGACAGTTCAAGGACATAACATATCAGTAATAAAGTGTAGCCAATATAGGGTAAAATAGCAAGAATTTTAGTATATGATTATAAGTGTTTAAGACACCTATTCCTTATTCACAATTCATCAAATATACTAAATGCAACATAATACTATATTAAAAAAACCCATATTACTATATAAAGTAATACGATACATAAAATAATTTTATATAAAAGCATATTACATCTTAAAATATTGCATATAGAGCAATTGCCTAAATTTAACTCATAAATGAAACCCCTCACATTATATATAATTGTAGAATGCATAAAGCATAGCATTTCCTGAAAGGACATGTACAATAAATCTTTCTACAATTAACCAATAAATAATAACCAAATTACTAAGCCATTACATTACCTCATTACATAGGATTAATGACTGAGATAGAGAAATGTTTTGATGTCAGTAGTTATTTATAAAACAATTGATATGAATCTCTATGTTTAGTCCCTGTGCATCCAATGTGTTTAGCTGATAGATGTATTTGGTTTCCCTTCTGGAGAGGTAATGGATGAAATTTGAGCCCCTTCAGGGGGAATCTCTTTCTTTTCCCCAAAATTACAATCCCGAAGAATCCTTACCATGTACTTGCTTAAAATGTAGTGACACACTATGATTGCGGAAACTTATAGTGATGTTATCAATATGCTCTGCAATCCCATGTACTACAGGCCAAAAGGGCACTGCAACATGTAAACAACATAAGTGGTATCACAAGAAATTAATTTAGAAACGTCAAACCTTTTCTTATCAACCTTAGAAAAAAAATGGTTCCTTTTAATCACATTGTTTAGCTGTCTTAGATGCCTGACACTTGCGACAAGTAAAAAACCCCTTTCTTTCTGGAAAAAAGGTATGCCTAACTGGGGGATCCAAAATCTTCTTAACAACCAAATACCCAGAATTCGGAGCCTTTTTATAGATAAACATTGGGGTATTAGGAATAATAGGTCCTAATACTCGATCAATGGTTAAAACATGCCAACGCTTTTTAAAAATACTCTTTACCTCTTTGTATTGAGAGTGGAAATCAGAAATAAAACTTCACTGGTGAGTGCTTTCCCCCTCTTGTTTCATTTTAACTTTTAAAACTTCGTCCCTGAACATTAACCCTATTTTTTTCAATTATCCTAATTGCCCTGCTGGGCAGCCCTTTAGTAAAAGTCTCTCCTTAATAAATTGAAATTGAGTGCTAAAATCAGAGTCCTTCTTGCAGTTCCTCCTAATTCTCATAATTTGGCTTGTCAGTATATTTTTTAATCAAATATGGTGGTGTCAACTGTTGATTGATAAATAACTATTTCTATCTGTTAGTTTAAAATAAACTTTAGTGGCAAGTGGTTCTCTTCCCTAAAAATGGTTAAATCCAACAAATTAACTTCTTGTTCACTGAACTGATAATCTAATTTGATATTTTGTTTATTGATACATAAAGTCTGAAAAACTCTCTATCGAATCATTCCAAATAAACATCAGATCGTCAACAAATCTATGATTCTTTGAAACATAATTTAGGTTTATCTATTAGCCCACTCAGCCATAAACATATTTGCTAGACTTGGCACAAATTTTGCGCCCACAGCTACCCCACATTTCTGCCTATAACGTTTACCTTGGTACCAAAATAGTTGTGTGACAGACAAAATTAAAATAGCGTCTTCAGAAAAGCTTTCTGAGCAAAAGGAATGTCCCCATGCTTACTTAATGCCCAATTCAATGTTAATAAGGCATCATTATGTTTTATGATAGTATACAAGGATGAAACATCAGCTGTCACCAACAAAACGTCTAGTTTACCCTTCAAATAAATCCCCTTGAATAACTGCAACAAATCCTTAGTATCCTTTAAGTAAGCCCTAGTTGAAATTACGCTAGGCTGCAAAAATGTATCTAGATACTCACCCAGCCTAGATGTAATCAAACGTATACCACAAAAAGATGCAATGCCCCCATCAAGACCAAATAGACCAAATCATCTGTCAACCTTTTCAGTCTTCCTGCCATAAACTTGTCAATATTTTCAACGTTGTATTTAGAAGTGAGGTAGGATAGAAGGATGCTACCTACTCATGGTCTTTCCCAGGTTTTAATATCAAGGGGACATTATTTGCCAAGAATTCCTTTTAGAATTAATTACGTCCCTCAAATTATGCATTATACTTATAGGTCAGTATGAGGGCTATCCCATTTTTCATCATACAGTAGTACTAATTAGCATAACCAATGTTTAATGATAGCTACAGTAGTTATGTAGAAAAGGGTTTTTCAACCGGGTTGCCGCAAAGAGTCTCCAGGGGTACCAAGGCAAATTTACAGAAAGCCCTTTACAGTCCAATGATTAAAGATTTCCTGTGTTAACTTTTACATATAGGGAGCAGGGGAGCACATTCCATTCCTCCTCTGGGCTCTCTCCCCCTCCCTGCTGCTATATGTACTATTGCTGTCAAAACTAAAAGCTCTACAAGCCAGCCAACTGTGTCATACCAACCAATGATGTCATCAGTTGCTAAGGAAAGGTTGGGCTGTGCACAGAGCTTTTGGTTTTGCTGGCTAAACCTATAGTAGCAGGGAGGGGGAGAGAGCCCGGAGAAGGAACAGAATGTTCTCTCCCTTCTCCCTGTACACAGATTTTAACCATGGACATGCGAGGCAACTTTGTATCTGGGCCAGCAATGGTTAAGTGTCCCTGAAGTGTCCTCTCTACTGGTCCTGCCCCTCTGGAATGGCCCCGCCCCTTCCCCTTAGCGCAGCCTAAGTCTCTTCCCTGCACGTGCTGCACCCCTCTCCTCCCCAGGGTTCTCTTCGGGCGGCTGCTGGTGCTGGGTGAGTAGTGTGTTTCCTTCTTGATGACAACGTGTCCTGCCCTGAGCAGGGCTCCAACTCCTCCTTCCTCTGACAACTTTCCCTGAGTGTCTCAGCTGCTGCAGAACCTCTTGAGGGTGGGTCTGCTGTATCCTGCAGGTGCAGTGCAGTGATTGCCCTCAACAATAACCTCCAACTGGTTCTCCACCCTCAACAATAAGCTCCACTTGCTTCTCTACCCCCAACATTGACCTCCACCTGGCTCTCCATCTTCAACACTAATCTGCTTCTGCCTCTCCACCTTCTACAATAACCTCCACCTGGCTCTCTACAGTAAAAAGTAACCTTCACTTGCCTCTCTACCATCAATAATAACCTCCACCTGGCTCCCCCTCAACAATAGCCGCCACCTGGCTCTCCACCCTTAACAATAACCTCCACCTGGCTCCACCCTTAACAATAACCTCCACCTGGCTCTCCACCATCAACAGTAATCTCCACCTGGCTCTTCACCCTCAACAATAACCTCCACCTGGATCCCCACCCTCAACAATAATCCCCTGCCTCTCCACCCTCAACAATACCAGCCACCTGGCTCTCCACTCTCAACAATAGCCTCCACCTTTTTCTCCACCTTCAACAATAGCCTCCACCTTTTTCTCCACCTTCAACAATAACCTCCACCAGGCTCCCTACCCTCAACAATAACCTCCTGCCTCTTCACCCTCAACAATAACCTCCACCTGGGTTGCGTCCTCAACATTAACCTCTTTAATTCTACCATGCATTTTCATGGGGCTCAATTTAAAAATCATTCCAGCACTTTTTTGCATGTTTCGCTAGCACAGAGCAGCCTAATTAGAAACATAAAACACATGATCATACAAAAAAGAGCTCATGCTCTGACCTCCTTGTGTGGGCGAGCCCTCAGACTGGTGTGCCCCGGAATTGTGCGCAATTCTTAAGGGTGTCTTGATTGAAAAAAGGTTAAAAACACTGATGTAGAACACTTTGCTGGCATTCAATGCATTATGTCATTATGTCTTTAAAGTATAAAAGTACATTCTTACCTTCCTGAGTTTACTTGATTTTTGTATTTACTTGGAAGGGCTCCCTATCAGAATAGAAGACTTTGTATCAATTTAAAGGCTGTAAAATCCCACACGGGCAGCAAAATGACATACAACAAAGGTGCTGTTAGGATTATACTGTATAAAAGAATACTAAAGGCTTTGTCAGTATTCATTCCTTGGGGAAACGATCTGCAGCTTGGTCTTCCCTCTGCAGCATTGCCACCTGTCTGACCATGCTCCAAACTGTCTCAATGTAATGACTCAAGGTCTCATCCACACTTGACATGCAGAAATGCCTAGCGGGGTAGGCCCAGATGGTTAATTGACAGAAACTTCTATAGAGAGCCTCACTGTAAGAAAAGTAGAACAAAGCACCAATGATTTGCAAGATTATTATTGGATTACATTTGCATTATCATTTTTTTTACACTGAAGACGTGATTGCATGTTCTCCAATCTACTGTGTATACTCTATGGCAAAAGGCATGAATAATAAAATAGAGCAACATGCTCCTCCCACAGATCAAACTGTGCAGAGTAAAAAGAAAAAAAATAATTTAACCTAACTAAAATAGACAATCCCCGATCGGACTCCAATCCATTATGCTCCCCAATCTGCAGATCCGATCCATCTTGAGGGGATCATCGGCTTGCAACCTATATGGGGTTAATGGATCTTGCAACACCAGTCCGGTGGGTGTGACAGGGACACAGGGAGGGGAAGAGCCAGGCTTTGTGTGCATGACAGGGACCGCCCACCTCTGGAGGGGTGACACCACGTGTTACCGCAGATCCAAACCATGTTGTGGGGATCGTCGACTTACTTTAAAACTTTTTGGTGTCACCCCGTGAGATAGGTGTCACCCGGTGCTGAGTGCACCCCCCTCACCCACTTGGGGATGCCACTGCTCATTAGAGAGAATTCCTTTCACTTCCTGTTCTGTAGATGCAATAAATTAGCTTTTGGACAATTGTCATGGGAACATGTGTCCCCATGAAAGATTTCCCCCCTTTGTCTTTTCTGGTGGCAACTCAAAATTTTCACTTTCATTCTCAGTAACAATGCTGAACAGAGCAATCATGGAGCGTGGATTTCCCTAACAGGGGTATAGACAGCAATAAAAACCTGACAGTGGTTCTACTCCCTCACCACTCTTTATAAATCTAAATACAAATATAAGCGTTTAGTTATAACTTAATCAGAGTGGGTGTTTATTTTAAAAGGCCTCAATTTTCCAGTTGCTTTTGAGGAAACAAGTAATTTGCTGAACCAAATGATAGAAAAAATGAAACAACACATTTAATTTTATGTGTGTGGTTTGTGTCCAGATTTTGCTACATTTCTTTTGTCCTATATTGCAAAACGGTATTTGACTTTCTTACCTTTAATTGTTGGTTGCTGTTTTTCTGTTGTATTGTGGTATTTCATTATTTGCTGGTGTTCATTGTTCAGTTTGTCTGAAGATATCTGCATATATGTGTAGCACCACCCCCAAAGGAGCCACTGTGTTCAGGGACGTATTTACCGCAAGGCAAACAAGGCGTTTGCCTAGGGCGGCATTTTTCAGGGGGCGGTGCCGCCCCCTGGAAGAAGTGACACACATGAAGATAGGCACATGTTGGGCTCGGTGTGTCAGTGTGGAGAACCTTCCCAGTGTACCGGTCACCACCGAGGAGAAGTAGGAGGAAGGACATCCGGAGTACATCCCTGCAGACATGGTGCGGCTGCTGGAGCAGTGGGATGTCGGCAGGTGAGAATGGGGACATGTTGGGCTCGGTGTGTCAGTGTGGTGGGCCTTACCAGTGTACCAGCCGCCGCCCAGGGGAAGAAGGAGGAAGAAGGGCATCCGGAGAACAGTCTTGTGGATACGGAGCGGCTGCTGGAGCAGTGGGAGGTTGGCAGGTGAGGTGAGGATGGAGAGAAGCTAAACACAGAGACAAGGCTGGAAATGTACGACGATCACTGGCATACTCTGTATTGTTGGTGTTCCTATCAGCCGGGAACTGAGTTAGTACTGGGAACCATCAGGATCAGTTTCATTGTATATGGGGTCGGGGGAGGGGGAGAATCTGTGTATATGGGGCAGTCTGTTGGGGGGGAATCCGTGTATATGGGGGTAGTCTGTGTTGGGGGGAATCAATGTATATGGGGGTAGTCTGTGTTTGGGGGGATCAGTGTATATGGAGGCAGTTTGTGGGGGGATCAGTGTATATGGGGGCACTCTGTGGGGGGATCAATGTATATGGGGGCAGTCTGTGGGGAGATCAGTGTATATGGGGGGAGTCTTTGGGGGGATCATTGTATATGGGGGCAGTCTGTTGGAGGGGATCAGTGTACATGGGGGCCGTCTGTGGGGGAGATCAGTGTATATGGGGGCAGTCTGTTGGGGGGGCAATCAGTGTATATGCGGGCAGTCTATAAGGGGGGGGATCAGTGTATATGGGGCAGTCTCTGTGGAGGGGAGGGAGATCACTCTGGGGAAGTTCAGTCTGTGAGTTGGAGGGAATTTACATCCCACCATACCCTGCATACACCCATCCACTCCCTGCAAAGACCTGACGTCACCCAACACTCCCCATTACACCCATCACACCCCAACATACCCTGCCAGCACATCTCATAGATCCCACCCTACTATACTCTGCATACACCAATCGCATAAACCCTCCTGCACCTCTCACCACCCATCACACTTCACAATTCCTGCTTACACTCATCACACTCTTCATACAGCTTTTGCTCTCCCATCACCCCTCATAATACACTGTATACACCCCTTCTTCATTGTCACCACCCTTTACACCCCAGTTGCTACTGTAACCATGCAACCTCTCTCTCACTGGGTATGGGGGGAGGCGGGGCGCACAGTTTTTGTGTTGCCTAGGGCAGCACAAAACTTAAATACACCAATGACTGTGTTAATTGGGACCTTTTGCCTTGCTCCAGTGATAGCCCACCCAGAATTTTTTGACACTTTTGTAGTTTAAAGTGGGCTTTATTAACAGACAAAAGTCCTCTGGCAATACAGCAAATACAAGACAGCACATAAACAATATGATTATCAATATGTATATAATACAGTATATATAGTATATAACAATGTAATATAGTGAGCAGTCAAATTACCAAACAGGCTAACTGCTCACTACTATACTGACCAGTAGTACTCAATCTAGCCTATGTTGGGCTCCTTAGTATTTTGGTGGACTGCTCTTCAACAGAGGGTTTGGTAATCCCCAAAAGGGTGCTCCCAAATGAAAGGGTTCAAGGTAATCCCAGAGGGATTACTATTCAAATAAGCAAACAAATAATATATTTGCCAAAGAGGCCTCTTCAGGCCACTGAACTTGGTCCCTGAGTCTCAGGCAATCCTATGAGGACCAGACAAAGATCCTGCCCTGCTCACAGGGACTACCTCCTGCAGCAGCATCATAAAAGCCTTTGCATGGAGTGTCAAGATCAGCCACAGTCTCTCACCAGATGAGAAATGGTTATTTTCCTGAATACACAGCAGCACTCTGGAAAACATGTAGCAAGCCTGTATAAAAACACAGTCTCTATCAGGACCTCTGCCCACAGCTTGCAACTTCCTGGCCTTTTCTCCGAGTCCCACTATCACAAGTATAGGTACAGGGCCTCCCATTATACCACTCCCTGCATGCGGCACACTGGTACACAGCACCTAGGTCCACCACTTCACAGCACAGCTCTATCACTGGTGGGGACAAAGTATTAGTCCTACTCACAGAAGCCTCTCAGCAGCAGTGCACAATTGCTGGCCTGGCCTGCCTTTGTCCTCCAATCATATACTTTTTTCTTCCTGCAGTCCTGTGGTGTTCACCATCCTCCATTGCATGAGCTGAATAATTTCCTCTGCCCAGCTCTGGTCCACACAGCCCAGGACAGCTCCATTCCAGAAACTGTATTCCCCAGCAGCCCATATATCTATTCCACACCATCCTCCAGTGGGTGAGGCCACACATCGGGTAGCAACCATAAGAGTCCTACTTTCTCCCCCTGTTGCTAGTAGTGGCTATGGTTCCAAGCTGCAGTTCCAGACAGTGTACTTCTCTGTTCCTTTCATCTGACTGTGTTATGTCAGTGCTTGCAAGGAGAAAGCAATGCTCTTCGGCCAGAGGAAGTGTTCTGCATCTTTAAAGGGTCATCAGCTGGGCTATAGGTGGGCATGAAACAAGTGCATGAGCGTATTTGTATGTTGATCTTGTTGATCTTTGAAATAAGAAATTTGTCACAAAGAGTTTTTAATGTATATGTAGACATACACAGCATCTAAATTATTCTTTTGTTTTGTATGTTAATAAAAGACATCAAGGAATGTATTATCCAAGTTAAAGTGACAGCATAGCATGTATAGTATGTACACCATAACCTGCTTAAAGAAGACTGTATATACTTACCTTTCTGGTGACCCAGTGAGTCACTGCCTCACTGCTTACCATCTTCTGCAGGTATTTGAGCAGTCTGCTTAGTAAAATACCTGCTCCCCCTGTCTCTTGCTGTGGCTACAGTTTTTCCTGTAATAATGTATGAACCGGTGGGAGAAATGTTGTAGTTGCTGACTGTTATAAATCAGGTACTTACCAGTGCTTGGAGCCCAGCACTTTTCCCCCACAGTTGGAGTTGTTTCTTCTCACTGTTGTGGGTCCTCTGTGCCACCATCTTGGATAAGGAAGCTGGCTCTGACTTCCTGATGAATCACAGCCAGCTCCCCATTGCACATGCATGAGATCCAAGCATGTGTAGCACTGTGGGTCTGGTCCTGAAGCCTCCTATGACATGTCCCTGGAGGCTGCAGGGTGGGTCCAAGTGGGTGGACATCGTTCTCACCTAGGCTAGAATTGTGGGAGTGGTTATTTGTCAAAAAAGTTAACCACTTCCCGTAAAAAAAACCAACACACTTTTGAGTGAAGGCCTGCTTTAAAGTAGTTGTAAAGCCTAAACATTTTTCACCATAATTCATTCCTTACATTAGGATGAAAAATGTTTAGGTTACAGTATCACCCCCTCATTCGTCAAATACTTACCTGAGCCCTCCAGTGCAGAGCTCATTTGCAGCTGCTCTTTCCCCTTTTCCCAACTCTCCTAGGAGTGGCTGAGAGCAGAAGGAGCCTTTGGTTCCTGCTGCTATCAATCAAATCCTGTGATGAGAGAGCAATGGCAATGGACAGAGGCAGCTCAGCTCGGGATTGAGCACAGCAAGAAGAGGTGGAGCCAGGAGTGCCAGTGGGGTTCCCAAGAAGCAGAGGTTTGGGGCTGCTCTGTGCAATACCAATGCACATACCAATGCACAGAGCAGGTAAGTATAAACCTGTTTGTTATTTTTTAAAAACATAACAAAATATACAATTTTAGACCTTATGATCACTTTAAGTATTGAGGAGCTAAGTGTTAAGGTTAAAGTTAAGAAGCTGAGTGTTGAGTGAAAGGTTAAGAGTAAAGATAATAGCTTAGGGTTTAAATATTGGGGGAAGGGTGAGAATTAAAATGATGGATTAAAGAAGTATTGGAAGAAAGCTTAAACATTAGAGCCATAGATTAGAAGTTAAAGTGTATGTATAGCCACAACTTTTATTATAATATTGGTAAGTGACCTGCAAAGTCTCTCTTTTTTTGTGTCTGCATTTTGCAGTGGAGATTTTTGTAGAAGTGAGGGGATGTTAGACAGATGTCATCAAGGGGTTTATTTACTAAAGCTGGAGAGTGCAAAATCAGCCTCACTTCTGCATAGAAACCAATCAGCTTCCAGGTTTTAATGCCAAAGCTTAATTGAAGAAGGTGAGGTTAGAAGCTGATTGGTTTCTATGCAGAATTGAGCCTGATTTTGCACTGTCCAGTTTTAGTAAATAAACCCCCCTGTGTCCATATCGGAAGATTACTCCTCTTGTTTGGGTAAAAACTCTAAATGCTTGATTTGGATCACTCTCTGTGTCAGTTCCAATGGCCACAGGACAGATAGAAAGGGTTACTCTACCTAAAAGAACACCTATAAGGCCACAGACAGCAAGAACAATTTTGACAGAGGTTCTAAATTGCTCATTTCATGCAAAAAAAAAATGCTAAATGGTAATTGGTATAGGGTGGTTAATGTGAGATAATCTGCAAAGCATGTATTAATATACAGTATGTTTTACTTTGAATTATATACAATAGTTTATGTTTAATACCTGCAGTGCTTCGTCCTAGATAGCTAATGGCACATAACACAATAGTTACTTTTACAGTATCTATGCAGCAGACATATGTAAATGCTTTATGAATTTGTTTCAATGACCTTGGCATACAAAGTTTATTTTTAATCTAGTTCAAAAAGTCTGAGAGGCAAGCAACTGATTCAGAAATCTCATGCCTGCCAAAACTGCAAGAGTGAAGAATTTGCTTCTGTCTACATTTTAAACAAAATCCCTGTGGTCATTACTAAATAATGTATAAAAAGTCTTACATCAAAAAGTCTAAAAAGAAATAAGTTCACAGCAGCTAAACGATAAAATTGGAAAATTCTCAAATGGCTGATAAGCTTAACCAAGCAAAGATGAGCATATAAGCAAACAAACTGCTGGTGTGTGAAAGAGGAAAAGGGTAGTTAAGCCACTGGCTGAACTTGCTCACTTCACTTTATACTACAGCTGAATAAGCAAGTAGGGACAAGTAGTATGATTTGCAAAAGTCCATTTCGCTGCCGGCCTCCATGTATTTCACATTTGTGTTCAGCGCTTTTAAGCAAGTTAAATTCTAAAGGATCATTGCTTCTGTAAAGGACAAGCACATCATCAATGCTATACATAAATATATGCTGGTCATAGACACGATAACTTTCCAACAACTTAAACTTCTTTCCTCTGACCTTAACATACAAAAATGTTACAATGCATTAAGTAAACCTCTGCACTGTAACTATAATTTGATTATTTGCTAGTGGTAGATTGGTTTGACCTATGTGATATTACGATAGAAACAGATGCTTACACACACATACAAGTGGCAAAAACCTTTACTCATATAGCATAACAATTTTTCAGAGCTGTATAGGATCCTTTATCAAAGTAGTCAATGACACATATTATGTACAAGCAGACACATACATAATTGCTTTTTGGAGTTATAATTTATTTAATAGTTTATTCTTTTTGATAGATACAGTTTGGTTCAATTTTTTTTTATGGTTGAACCTAACCCAATAAGTTATTTGATGCAAATATAGATGAGCAAACCAATTAATGTAAATCAGAGATTGCAGTAGATTGGTCTTAGTTGAATTTGGAGAATGCTTTCAATTTATGAATGACACACTATAATGTAGTGTTGCTGCAACATGTACATTAACAACATTGGAAGGCGTCCAACTCTTCATCTAGCATTTTTTTGGCCCCAACAAGAAACTCTTCTGAGAACTCCACCATCCGATCAGCAAAAAGTGCATTATCTACTACTATTCATGTGGGTCATCACATGTGTTGTAGGCTGGGGAGAAGGGAAGGAGAGGGTGGTGGGGTAAAGATGATTTTTTTTTTCAATTCATCATTAGACATGCTGTAGTAGAGTGACATAGAAATAGCCATTTTAAATTTGGAAGTTGCACTCCAAATCACCATCTCAAATTTTAATCCTGGACACAACACTGAGCTATGCTTTAAAAAAACAGGAGGCTCTCTGTGTTATGTGGCAGCAAAGGTCACAGTTTTTAAAAATATACTAAATGCAGTATAGTGGCATATTTTTAAACCATAAATGTGAATTTAATAAACATTCACTGATGGTTAATCATTCCCTGTAATTTAAACAAATTCACCTGCAGTGAAAATGTGCCCTTAGTGCATCTAAGTACACATAAATACAAATGCAAATGTGCTACACATATTTGGTATTGCTGGAATAATACAAATAATATTATGGTCATCATTTACAGTTAAACCTATATTCATGAGCTGTACTGGCTTTTATAATATCGCCTATAGACAATTTTGTGTACTGGTTTTCTTTGACATTTCTTGGAAGCATATTGACATATTTGGTATATATGTATTTGACAAAATCTCATATTTTATGTTTTAGCAAAACACCAGTGCTAACATCCTTCGAAATGAGTCAGCTGTTCCCTGAATGTCCACCCCTATGATGGGACTCGCGCAGGTCTTACCATTCCATAGTTCCTTTGAGAACTGACATGCTTGAAATACTTCATTGTTTGTGAGTATATTTTTGTATTCAATGAATATTTGGTCTACTGAGGTTTTTGCTTCACAGTAATTCCCAAGTATATTAAGGACTCGATATCTGTATATATATATATATATATATATATATATATATGGACTCCATTGGCGTTTGTTTTCTAATCTCATTTAATTTATATCATTGCTTGTGTACACATGTCCTCTACATCTTTTGTGCGCCAGAATTTTATCTTATTATGAGCAGAAAGATGGATCACTCAGCAGATACTCCAGAAATGCAGGTATAAGGATCAAACACACTGCTGAGAGATAATAGCTGGCCACTCTCATGTCAACTTGCAAGGCACCCTGCCGATCAAGCCTGGACTGGGACAAAAAATAGGCCTGGGCATTTTAGACTGAGTAGCCAATTTTTCCAGGAGGGGGGTGGGTGGCTAAGGGCGTTCGCAGGGGCCTTTGGTGATGGAATATTCATGGAGTCAGTCCTTAGCACTGTAATGTAAAGGGGCACTGTGATATAAAGGGGACTGCACTGTAAAGGGGCACTGTATTTATTACAGTGTCCCTTTACAGTGCAGTCCCCTTTATATCAAGGTGCCCCTTTACATTACAGTGGCCCTAGAGATCTAATCACAGTGTCCCCTATATATTCAGCAAAGATATGGCTCAATACAGTAAAAAAGACATCCCAATCCAGCAAAGAGACATCCCTATATAGGAAAGAGTCCCAATCCAGCAAAGAGACATCCCCATATAGCAAAGAGACATCACAATCCAGGAAAGCAACAGCCCAATCCAGCAAAGAGACATCCCCATACTGCAAAGAAACATCCCAATCCACAAAGAGACAGGATGTCTCTTTGCTGGATTGGGATGTCTATCCAGCAAAGAGACAGCTCGTCAAGCAAAGAAACATCCTGTCCAGCAAAGAGACAGCCCATCCACCACTGCTACAGAGCAGGACTGTTTGGCTGTCACAGTGTGCCAGCTGGGGAAGGAGAGAGGTCGCCGTTGTTCCTTCAGTGCTGCTGTGTGTGTAGCGGCCAGCAGGGGAGGTGTCTGTGTATCCTCTGCTGTGCTTTCTGCTTGTCATCAGAGCCATCTTTACCTCTCCTCCTGTTGGCCCTACTTTGGGCATAGCCGCATAGCGGGAGGTGAATGGCGGCCATGGCCTGTGTTAGCCTTGTCCAGACCGCAGTTGCCGCTTTCCTCCCGCTGTGTGGCCCAGTCAATTAGGCTGCTCTTCTTAGACCTGGCGGCCCAAACCCAACGGGCATAAAGTCGGTGTGCCCTATGGCCAGTCCAGGCCTGCTGCCCATAGTGGCAGCTGCACAAGCTTTATACTGCCCAGCAGTCCATTGCCAATGATCCAAATTGGTCTTTTAACCATCCATTTCAGTGGAAGCCTGTTGAAGAATTTAATATCTTTCTTGGACATACATTTAATATTGGACTCACAAATAAAAAAATCAACTTTTCTCCTATTGGTCCACACCATATGCCAATGTATTCCTCCATCATGCCCAGGGCACATAATGCAATGAGCATGAGGTTTCTACATTTCAATTAGAATTCATTGTGCCCTCCTCAAAATCATCCTGCATATGACAAGCTGTATAAAATTAAGCTACTTTTCCCCAAAATTTTCTGAAATGTATACTCCTGCCAAAATTATTTGTGGTGAAGTTATACAAACTTTGAGAGGACTACAGGGTACATTTCTGAGTTTATTAAGCAAAAGACAGCAAGCTAGCCAGAGCCACCTGGATACCCAACCTATACAGGGAGCAGTGGAAAAATGTTTTGGGACCGTGTATCACTCCTATTCTATCAGGGATACCACCTCTATGAGGACACATTTTACACCAGCTTGCCACTTTTCTGACACCTTTTCCTTCAGCAAACTGTAGCCTGTGGTACAGTGTTACCAAATCACAAGTGCAAACCCTTGTACTCTCAGATCGAGGATTTAGTGTGCAAATGATGGTAGAAAAACTGAACACAAATAGGAAAACACTGCAACCAATTCTAATGGAGGATTTGGGAAGAATCCTACAAAGATGGTGCCTCAAATCTTGACAGAAGATCAGAAAGAATATTGTCGTCAAATTTCATCTGATCTTTTGGAGAATGCAGAGGTGTTTGATATTTTTTTACAGTCCATCCTGGGAGTTAAATTGTTGCACCTCAAGACATTGAGGTCAATGGTATTGAGATGTATATGACAGAATAGAGGTCCTAGGGTTCCATATGCTCAGTAATAGTGTAGTGGAGGCACAACAATTCTACAACCCCAAATCCAAACAATTTGGGATGCTGTATAAAATCTACCTAAAACAGAATGCAATGATTTACCAATCTCATAAACCCATATTTTATTTCACAATGGAAAACAGAAAACATTGCAACCGTGTAAAGAGAGAGAATGTACCATTTTAAGAAAAAAAAGGGTCATTTTGAAATTAATATCAGCAACATGTCTCAAAACAGTTGTGACAGGGCCATGTGACATCCCTTTTAACAGCACTCTTCAAACATTTTGAGAACTGAGAAGGCCAGTTTCTGGAGTTTGGGGAGAGGAATGTTGTCCCATTTGTGCCTGATAAAAGGTTTTAACTGCTCAACAGTCCTTGGTCTTTATTATTTATTTATTTCAGGTACTTATATAGTGCCGTCAATTTATGCAGCGCTTTTACATATATATTGTACATTCACATCAGTCCTTAACCCTCAAGGGGCGTACAATCTAAGGTCCCTAACTCACATTCATATACAAGGGCCAATTTAGACTGGATCCAATTAACCTACCAGCATGTCTTTGGAGTGTGGGAGGAAACCAGAGTACCTGGAGGAAACCCATGCAGGCACAGGGAGAACATGCAAACTCCAGGCAGGAAGTGCCGTGGCTGGGATTCGAACCAACGACCATAGTACTGCCAGGCAGAAGTGCAAACCATTTAGTCACTGTGCTGCCCCATAATCATATTTTTAATTTCAAGATGTTCCGAATATTTTCAATTGGTGAAAGGTCTGGCCTGTAGGCAGGCTATAGATGCAGCATGCAGGTTAACATTGTCTTTCTGAAATATGAAAGGCCTTCCCTGAAAAAGACATTGTCTGGATGGGAGCATATACTGCTCTAAAACCTGGATATATCTTTCAGCACTGATGATGCCTTTCCAGATGTTCAAGCTGTCCATTCCAGCCCCACACCAGCAGAGATGCAGGCTTTTGAACTGAGTACTGATAACAAGATGGAAGGTCCCTTTCCTCTTTAGTCCAGAGGGTGCGGACTGTCAAATTGTGTGAAAACAGTTTTCCACTTAGCTGCAGACTATTTTAACCATTTCAATACCGTGCAATTTTACACCTTCCTGCCCAGGCCATTTTTCAGTTTTCAGCGCTCTCACACTTTGAATGACAATTGCGCAGTCATACAACACTGTACCCAAACTAAAATTTTATCATTTTCTTCACACAACTAGAGCTTTCTTTTGGTGGTATTTAATCACCGCTGGGGTTTTTATTTTTTGCTAAATTAACAAAAAAAACCAAAAATTTTGAAAAAAACCCACATTTTTCTTTGTTTCTGTTATAAAAGTTTACAAATAAATAATTGTTCTTCAAAAATTTAGGCCGAGATGTATTCTGCTACATGTCTTTGGTGAAAATAACCCAAATTAGGATGTATTTTTTAGTTTGTAGGAAAGTTATAGAGTTCACAAACTATGGTATAGATCTGAATATTGATCAATCCTGAAGTACTGACGGACAATCTAAATTCTTGAGGTCCAAGAATGTCAGAACAGTACAGATATCCCACAAATGACCCCTTTTTGCAGAGTAGACAGTCCGACGTACTTCATAAGAGGCATGGCGAGTTTTTTGAAGTTGTATTTTTATGTCATAATTTTTCGGAAAATTAAAAAATTAAAAAAATTATTTTCACTATTTTTTTTTTACACACTGTCACCAGTGCAGTACAGCGTCATCATATAACTGGCATGGTGGTTAACAGGGACACTGACTGGTGACAGTATGAAAAAAATATATATATATATATTTTTTTTTTTTTTTTTATTATTATATTTAATTTTTTATTACATTTTTTTTTTTTTTTAAGATTTTTTTTTCATATTTTACTATGACCAAAGTAGTACAATGTTACCATAGTAACACTGTACTACTTTGGGGAAGTGATCAGTATTTTTTTTTTTTTTTTTTTACACAATTTGCTTATAGCAAAGAATTACTTTGTTATAAGCAAGCATTTACCTGAATGAAATCGATTCATTCAGCTTTTTTAGCTTTTTTTTTTTTTTTTTTTTGTGCTTAGCTGTGATTTGGTCACAGCTAATCACATGACATGTGCATGTGATTAGCTCTGACCATTCACAGCTACGCACTAGTATACAATGGATGGCATCATGAAGGAAGCCATCCATTGTATACAACTGTCATGTGACCTGCTGTGATTGGTCACAGCAGGTCACATGGTACCAGCAACGGGAGCCGGTACTCGGATCTGTCATCGGCCGTGTCCGAGGTGCACGGCCCGTGACAGATCCCGCTGCTGCGCCGCTCTGCATTACCGCAAACAGCGCATGTGCGGGAGCACGCCAAATGGCGTGCACCCGGAATGAAGAGGCACATCTGAAGCCGCCAAACGGCCATTGGCCGGGCGGCTAATGGTTAAGTGAGCTTTGGCCCAGAGAAGATCTTTCTGGATCATGTTCAGATATGGATTCATCTTTGCCTTAGAGCTTTAGCTTGCATTTTTGCATTTTTTGGATGACACAACAAACTGTGTTCACAGACAGTAATTTTTGGAAATATTCCAAAGCCCATGCAGTGATGTCCATCACAGAATCATGCCTGTTTTTAATGCAATGCTTTTTGAAGGCCCAAAGATCACAGGCCTCCACTATTGCATTTCGGCCTTGTCTCTTGTGTACAGAGAATCTTCCAGATTCTTTAAATCTTTTGATGATATTATGTACTGTAGATTATAATATAGTCAAAGCATTTTTCACATTGAGGAATATTATTCTGAAATTATTTGACATTTTTTAGATGCAGCTTTTCACAGAGTGGTGAACCTCTGTCCATTTTTATTTCTGAGACACTGACTTTCTGAGATCTTTTTTATACCCACTCATGTTACTGACCTGTTGTCAATTTACTTATTCAGTTGCAAAATCTTCTTCCGACACTTCATTGTTAGTACCACTTACTTTGTCTGCTTTTTGTTGCTCTGTCCCAACTTTTTTGAGAAGTGTTTGTAACGTACCTGGTCAGAGGATGAAGTGACGAGAAGGCATCCCTTGAGGTGGAGTGCATAAAACCGCTGAAGGTGGGAACAGGGAGTTCTGTGCCCAAAGAAGCATGGGTTGCCTGCTGCACAGTAATCTGATGAGCACAGTGAGGCACTCGGAAGGGACTTGTCCTTGTAGCAGTGTCAGTAGGGCGGAAGACACTCCAGATGAGCAGGTGAAGTCTTGATTATGCCAGGGTACCAGCAGGACAGGTGGAACTGCAGATGCACAGGCGGGTCTTGACAAATGGGCAGAACAGGAGGCGGAGTCAGGAACCAGAGCTAGGATCAGCACAGTAGGATAGTCAGGAACAGCAGCAAAAGCAGGCAGTAAGTGAAGTCCATATAACAATCCGGGGTCAGAGCCAGGAGAAAAGTCAAGACAGATCCAGGGGCAAGCCGAGCCAGCAACGGGAAATCCAAGAGTACAATAACACAGAAGCATAGGGGAACAGGGGGCTGGCAATCATCCAGCAACTTGTACACCAGAGTACTGACTTTACATAGGCCACTGAGCACTAAGAAGTGTAACGATTTGCGTGCACCATGGCTCAAAAGAGTGCATGATTGCATGCGCGTGCGCATTCGCATGGGCTTGTGCCCGAGTACCCACACACAACATCTGCATGCATTTCTGTGCAAATTAGTGTGGCCATGCTGAATGTTGGCAAATGTGCCATTTCTTCTGCGGGTCATCCTCTGACCATCAATTGCAGAATTACCTTATTTGTTTTCCTTAAATGGTACATTTTCTCAGTTTAAACATTATGTATGTTTTCTGTTTTTTATTGTGAGTAAAATATGGGTTTATGAGATTTGCAAATAATTGCATTGTTTTTATGTAGATTTTACACAGTGACCCAACTTTTTTTGGAACTGAATTGTAATAGGAGTTGGATGAAGGTTGAATTGGAACACAGCAAAGAGGCACTTGATAAAGTGATTTGGATTCCAAAATGTTTTAGAAAAGTAGCTAAGAACATACCGTATTTTTCGCTCCATAAGACGCACCTGACCATAAGACGCACCTAGGTTTTAGAGGCAGAAAACAGGAAAAAAAAAATTCTGAACTAATGGACTGCAGACACAGTACAGGGATGACCAGAGACTGCGGACAGCACAGGGATGACCAGAGACTGCGGACAGCACAGGGATGACCAGAGACTGCGGACAGCACAGGGATGACCAGAGACTGTGGATAGTACAGGAGATGACTGCTGACCTTTGGGGAGGTGGGGAGCGGGTATCTGAATTTGACAGGTACCCGCTCCCACTTCTGTGGAGTTGTCCTTTCATCTTACCTGTTCCTCGATCCAGCCGCGCGCTGTCTTCCTGGCTTCTGTAATGGCGCTCGGCATGACAGCCGGGTGCCCAGTGCGCATGAGCGAGAAGCACTTGCGCTTTGTGATTGGTCCGGCGGCTTCTGGGATCGGTCATGTGTCCCAGGTACCGCCTTACCATTCACAAAAAGCACCGGCTGTCATGCCCAGTGCCCACACTACAGAAGCCGGGAAGACAGCGCGCCGCTGGATAGAGGAACAGGTAAGATCAAAGAACAAAGAAGTAAGAGCGGGTACCTGTCCAATTCAGGTACCCGCTCCCCACCTCCCCAAAGGTCAGCAGTCCTCTCCTTAAGGTCCCGCTGCAGAGCTGAGCGGCCGGCCCGGTATTCTGCACGGCGGCGGTGGAAATACCGGACCGGCCGCTCTATATTCGCTCCATAAGACGCACTGACATTTTCCCCCCTTTTTTGGGGGGAAAAAAGTGCGTCTTATGGAGCGAAAAATACGGTAAATCAAGTAACTGTGAATGTATTTAAGGTCTGAGATGAGGCAAATTGACAATTTCACTGGCTGTGTATTGTAACTTACCTTAAAATCTTTGATTGATACTGGATATTTTGTTCCGGCGAAAGGGGAGGGTTTGTTTTTTTTTTTTGCACTATGGGCTTAAAAAGAAACTCTGCAGTTGAAAAATGTAATGGGTGATAATCCAATGTGTTCCTTTCAAAAATTATGGCAAAAATGGGGGGTGGTACCACTAGAAAAAAGGAGATATGGTCAAATACACAATTTTGAAACTTCACTATCCCAACCAACAGAGGAAATATTCACCTCTCAAAGCAACATATCACATTGTACTTCTAGAATTTAAACATACTTGATAAAGAGACAGAACCTAAAATGCCACAGTATTTGGATCAATGCGTGCAAGAGCTGGATAAAGCGTTAACATCAGAAAAGAAAAATACTGAAGCTAGCATGTTTCTCATTAAGTGATTCAAAAAGAGTAGACATGTGCTATTCAGTAAGTTGTAAGCAAGATGGTATATAAACCTGATTAAGACACAAAGGTTTCAGATGGGAGTATCCCCTCTGTTGAAGAGGAATTTCCAGAAAATACATGCCTGATGGGAAAAGATAACTAATAATATGCATTACATAACATATATAAATATACCGTACTGTACATAAGAAACCATGGACATATTTATTCCATAATATAGACATGTCAGTGGCACGATATAAGAAGTCAATTATTCCTCACTTGTTGAACGCTTCTAAAGGGCTTGTTCCAGAGTATTGATGGGTAATATTTGAGAATTCAGGGAGATATGTGGAATTAATGAGTTTAGAAGTAGTTTAGGTGATGGGGGGGCTGTTACTTGTTAATGTTGGTGATGATGTGCAGGGAAAGATGAAAAAAGAAATGTAAAGCAATTAGTACAATGTCTGTGTGATTATGCAATAGGTAATAAACTTAATAAAAAGTGAATAATTATAATAATATAGGAATGAAGCAGCTGGGAGCTTTCTTTTACCAGAAAAGTAATCTGTATTTTTTTCTTTGTAAATGTCAGTTTTGCTGTAGTAGATTTTATACATCACACAGGTGCCCCACTTCACAGGGAGGTTAGGCACATCCCCAGGCATGTTATTTAAATAGGGTTCATATTTGGCACTTGAATTTCAGTAATGTTTAGTGCATCCATCCCGAACCAAACTTGGCTCATCCCTTGTCACTAATTATATGGCATTGCGACTAAAGCTTCAGAATAACAGCAACGCATAAAGCTGTTACAAAATGAAATTCAGTATTAGCAGATTCTACTGATTTCTCTGAACTTTTCTGGGAAACATACGTTCTCTATGATGCATGAGCTTCAAGAAGTTACTTCAACCAGATGTTGGTTTACCAAAACTTCAATCTTTCGCAGTGGTGGACAGATGCACATTTAACAAAAAAAAATAAGTTACCGCTACATGGTAGAGCAGAAAGCTGCCAGAAGATTGCAGCATCACTATCACTGATGTTCCTGATCATTACTCCATCTTGTGTTTGGTCATGACTCTGTTGGCTATAGGTACATTAAACATGTTTTTAGACTGAGAAGTACTGTAAATTGAGTTGGTATCTAACCTGGTATCAATGTGAAAATTAAAGTGGACTGTGATTACCTAGCTGCTGGATATTCCGAAGCCACATGTACACTCCGAACTGTCATCATAAACCTGGATTCCTACATTGAGCTGCTAAGTCATTTTAGCAACAGCCATAAAAAGCTTTATAAATGTGGCAGCACATTCATTTAGACATTTGCATGATAGTGCAGCTCTTGCAGAATTTGTGACAGCAATAGTAAATCAGAACCAGTGTGTTGGATGTTCTTGCTTGTTTCTTTGAGGAAAATAGGTTGACATTGGGGGGTTTCCGCCTAGACATACTGTACATGTTCTTCCAGTATAAATATAGATTTCTAGGCACCCGTTTGAAAAAGAAAAATACATTATGCTACAGATAAGTCATAAGCCATATCAAGACAATACCATCTTTATATATATATATATATATATATGTGTGTGTGTGTGTGTGTGTGTGTGTGTGTGTGTAAATGTATATATTTATTAACTAATCTTCCCTTTTAATTACTGACGTATCCAAGGGTTCCAGTAGACATAAAATGATAGCTTTTCTTTTGTGAATATTTTAGATGAGTTCCTGTATATGGATGTCCCTAAGCTGTGCAGAGGTTATTGGAAGGATTAGAATCCATTATTAAACCAGTTTGACAGCCTATCCTGTGCTGCCTCTTGCTCCTTCTCTTCTAGAATTTGTAGAACTGAACTTGCCAGTATGGTAGGGCAGTGCTAGCAAGTTTTCTTGGAGTTCTCTTGTTGGACTGTGCGCCCTGAGTGTGGTTAGAACATACAAGAATATTACATTTCTGCTCTTCAGTATGTAGTGTGTGCTACTAAGCTTGATGTCCTTTGATCACCATAATAAATAATAATAGAGAATAAAAAAAAATCACAAATAAATCTAATGCACCAATATCTAGAAGACTGTGAAATCCATAAAATAAAATAAAGTAGATGTATATTTAGAGAGACATGAGATTGCTCATTTTCTTACCAATCAATAATATTTAGATTTTTTTATTTCATTTGAGTTTGAAATTACATTTATTTTATGGCATTAAATTTATTGTTCATATAAGAAAAAAACTTGACAAGTTAAAGAAATTGTATTGCAATGTCATGCAAAGATGAACTAAAGGAATAAAAATGAAATTTTGTCTTCCATGTAAAATACAATTAAACTTTTCAAATAGTATTCTTTATCTAATTCAGAATCACATAACATGAATTCTTTTGGACATTTTCCATCTCTCAGAAATATTAGTATAGCTTGTTTCCTATAGTGACCTTCCTTTCAGAAATCAGGCTCCCTCATGAGCATGTTGTTTATGTGTAAAACATCAACATGAGTCCTGTACCTTCACATCCTTCAAGAAAATAACTGAATAATAGTGCAAGAAAAGCAGGAACAGAGGGTGCAGTGGAACAGAAAAGCAGAAGCACCTAGTCTTGTTATTCACTCAATAAAAATATATATTTTTTTTACTGTTATTTACAGAAATCTTTCTCTATCCTGAATTTTTAGGAATGGGAGTTTATATTTTTTTTCAGGAAGAAAAGACTTCTTTTATAAGGAAGAAGTTGAAAATCTCCCTTTTCCTCTTTTTTCCCCCAAAACTTTCCAGGTAAAGGCCTAGCCCATCGCATGTTGTCATATTCCATGGATTGGAGCTGTACAGATTTAAATGTTATTATTATTATTATACTGTATCTATATAGCGCCAAAAAGTTTGCTCAGCGCTGTACATTATAGTGGGGGACAGTACATGAGACAATACAGTAACAATACAATATAATACAATACAATACACAAGGGGTTCGAGGGCCCTACTCCCTGGAGCTTACAATCTAGGAGGAATGGGATAGTGGTACAGGAGGAAATGGCTGTGGGGGATGGAGTGGTAGGAGGAGATCGACTGTTAGGTGAGGGCGGGGTAGGCTCCCCTGAAGAGATGGGTTTTCAGGGTGCGCCTAAAGGTGAGGAGGGTAGATGACAGTCTGATGGATTGGGGTAGTGAGTTCCAGAGGATGGGGGAAGACCTGGAGAAGTCCTGGAGTTGGGCATGGGAGGAGGAGACCAGGGAACTGGAGAGTAGGATGACTTGTAAGGAGTGAAGAGTACGTGTTGGGTTGTATTTGGATATCAGGTCAGTGAGGTAGTTTGGGGCAGTATTATGAATAGCTTTGTACGTCAGTGCTAGTAGTTTGAATTTTATACGTTGGGCAATCGGAAGCCAGTGGAGGGAATGACAGAGGGTATTTAAATTGCATTGTTTTTAATCACATAGACAGTTTCCTAGGGCATGCACTGGTATCTACCAAGTTTCATGCACTTTTCTGGCTAGTACTGTAGATGTAACTTAGCAAGTATTAATAACTGAAGCCTAACTCTAGCAACTTTTTGTTTAGGATAAAGATGTGGATTGCTAACAGTTCTGTGAGGTTTTTATATGTCTGTGAAACCAGTTAGAGCAAAGTTTCTAACCGTTCCTCCTTTTGTTAATTTTATGCTTTTGTCTACGTCCAGGTGGAGAGATTCCCAATGTCTTCCTGTCCTGACAGGAAGTGAGGGAAAATTTCCCAATGGTGAACAGATGCCACTAATAACCTGACAGAGACTCTAACCCTATCCTGCTCAGTCCAAAATGAAAAAAAAGATTTCCAACAAATGGATACTCTGCTTAGCAGTATAATATTGTGGCTTCAATGCTTTCTGATCTGGAAGGTGTATGCAGATGGCTTCCCAACCTGAATTCATATTCTGTGTCAGTGCAGTTGATTTACTATTGCTTTTCAAAATCTCCAGGGTTGCACTACCCTGTGCATGCCTAAGTGGATATGCAGCAGGGGCGGACTGACAACTCATGGGGCCCCCGGGCCCCCTGTGTCCTTGCCCAAACTCAAGAAAGCCTATGAAAAAGGTAGCAGGGGCATCTCATGGGGCCCCCTATTGACCTGGCGCAGTGCCCGAGTTTCCAAATGGTCAGTCCGCCCCTGATATGCAGTTACATTTATAAGATAGCACTGTCAAGATGACAGTTGCTAATTCAACACAACAGTTCAGCATAGAAATGCCAGATTCTTGACAGTGGTTTTCAGTGTGCCTTTGCTCCTGAAAATCCACCAGCTAGGCAGTGGCAGGCCACTTTTTTGGAACTGATTTTGTGTGTAGACTGGTTACTTATAAACCAGAAGACTGATAGCTATGGTGGTATACATCTTATAAGTGTAAGTGACAGTGCTTTTCAGTGCGAAAACATGGTTAACAGACCATGACCAAAAGACAGATAAAACGATGGCCACATGCATTGGTGATAGCCAGGAATCGATCGTATGTTAGACAGGACACATGTCTGCTGCGCACCCCCCCCTTCATCCCCCATTACCTTGTCAGCCACGCTGTATTCCTGGATAACGGTCTGGTAGGCACTTTGTGTGTGTGTGTGCGGGGGGGGGGGGATCCTGTGCCATTTGTTTATCTATTTTCCTGGAGTCCCTCTAAAATCCAATAATACATACCCAAGTAATTTTTTTCTATAAAGATAATACACATTTTTGTAAACAATGTACTGTATTTCTAGGAAAAAATGTTGTGGAGTTCATCTTGAAATCCTTACCAGACCTTAACTAGTGGATACGGTTCTGGTGTGAATACAGAACAGAACCTCACACCTTTTAAAAAAAACAAAAGCTGGCCAGCCTGTAGCTGTTTTTATTTTAAATGTCACTTTTGTGGGAGCACATTGTACAGATGTGCCACCTCATGTTCAGGTTTAAATCAGCCCTTAAGGATGTTATTTAAACACTTCAGTACCATCGTATAGTAATCCTTCATTACCACGCCTTTTTTTTGTTTCTAGTGCTGTGATACTTTGGTTGACTATTACTCCATCATGTAGCAGAGTACCCAAATCAATGTTTAATCCTATCTTTAGACAGATATCTC